>NC_134690.1:232524609-232861275 GCF_050947455.1 Rhinoderma darwinii | reverse complement strand
CCACGGCGATCCAGCGCTGACGCTCCATCGGTAATACCGGTGGTTGTATTGCTTTTCTGGTTTATTTATTTCATTTCCAGTCCCTAATAAAAAAAAATCACATCCCAAATAACCCTTTTTAAGTGTAATGTGCAGCATTTCCAAAGATATCGGTAACTTTGCTTTTTAGTTTCAGAATAAAGGATTACATACCAGAACTAATGATTTGTACTTGTATTTTCTATTTGCAGTACCGAGTTGAATCAATGATGCTCCGCATTGCTAAACCAATGAATTATATCCCAGTTACTCCAAGCGTCCAACAACGAGCGCAGATGAAAGCCCCACAGTGCATACCACTTGTGATGGAACCAGAATCCAAATTCTACAGCAATTCTATATTGGTGCTGGACTTTCAGTCCTTGTACCCCTCCATAGTGATTGCATATAACTACTGCTACTCCACTTGTCTGGGGAACATTGAGAACCTGGGAAAGTAAGTGTCCTCACTGTTTTTACTTTGGCACATACAATTCGGAGTATGTGAGTTACATGAAAGCATCTAGATAAAGGAGGGGGACTACATGGATAGGTGGTATGCTTTTTGTGAAGCTTGTGTGGCCTCAATTACTTCTTCTTCAAATCACATTTTTTTTATCCGATTCGGGCACGATTAGACATAACTATCTAAATAGTCACTTTTAAAGTTTTTACAGTTTTTACCTATCTATATTTTGCATTTACCTAAATCAGCTACTCCTTTCCAGTTGTTAAAAAGAACATAATTGTTTTTTGGTTTCTTTTTAGGAGGGGTGACAATTACTTACTTTATAATGTGCTTTTTACAATATTTACCTGCTTTCTTTAAATCCTATCCATAGGAGAATTTGATTTCATTCATTTAATACAATGGGTGAGGCCATGAACATGCACTTAGTATACATAGGGAAATAACATGATGGTTATTATCTCATTTAAAAGCCTTTCGAAAATGCGAAGGCTGCTGCTTCCTAGGTCTCCGGGGTCTGAGAAACCTTTTTTATATGCGAAAAACTTTACAAGTTTCTTGCTATATACACAAAAAAAAAGATGACTGGTAGGTTCTCCAACTATAATTTAGTTCCGAAAAGTAATTATTGATTGATATGGTAATAAAATAATAGACATTGTCAAAATTAAAACATCATTCATAAGCGTTTACAGTATTGTTTTGTTACTTTATAGATCTTGTGTGTTTATATAATTTCAATATGCAGTTAGGTCCAGAATTATCACGGATGATTTAATAAACGTACACGCGTTTCAAGATCAGTCCGACCTCTTCCTCAGATACATACCTGAGGAAGAGGTACCTGAGAAAGGGGTCGGACCAACCCGGAGGCTCTGTAGAGGCATAGTCTTTCTAATGTAGTGGCATTTATGATGGTAATCCGCAGGAGGAGGGCGTTTAAAATCCAACTATAATTTTAAATCTGTCAAGTTTTTTTTTTTTTTTTTTAACCAGTAGAACGACTTTCCATCAATCGTATCAGATCACTTTGTCACCATAGACACATTACTCGCTATCAGGCAGTTGTCTAGTTATTGTCATATAGCTGTCACCTTTTAGTTCCAGATTTTTAAATAAGAATCTATTGCTACTTGGTTTTTAGGTGTGAAGAGTTAAAATTTGGCTGCACATCTTTACATATTCCTCCAGATCTCTTGTACCAGCTAAGGCATGATATTACAGTTTCACCTAATGGAGTTGCTTTTGTTAAGGTAAGACGGCTAGCCATGGCATAAAAAATGATACTCCCATATTCTGTATATGATGACGCTGCATATGTGTATCGCCTGGAAACTTGGCCCTGTGTTCTGTAATCCGGTTAAAATGCTCCAACTGGATCTCTGTTTGCCAGTTTTATATAAGCCACTGATAATTATTTATGACCGCATGACATCTACAAAGCTGGTCACATCAGAACAAGAGTAATGGTTGGTTCCGGCCTTCATTGTTTGATTTTAAAATATATTGTTATATATTATATGTTGTATTATATTATTCACTGTTACAGTAAAACAGAAATATGGAAAGCAGTGACTGCAGCGGAAGGATACATACGGTTTATTAATCAATGCTGCTGGAAAAATAAGTCTGACCCACACTGTCAAAGTTGACAATAAACGTCAATGTCAATGAAGAAAGCAGGACATGAGGCAGATGACATAAAGTTTGGGATGCTAAAAATGCTTGGGCTCTGTTCATACAAAGTCAGAGCCCTACATCGGAGGTATATGTCAAGAGGATTTCCCAGCGTATACCTCTGACGGAAGACTGCAACAATACGTCACCCAAAGCACTCTTTTATTAAAAAATGTATACCACGAGGCATACGTCTTTTTATTGTTCACCTGCAGCCTTACAGGCCCATACGCCAAAGGTAAAGCTCTGACGTAGTGAGAACAGAGCCTAAGGGGAAGTGAATAGTTTAAAGAATTGTACATCACTGTAAGGCCTCATGCACACAACTGTAGCCATGTGCACGGCTGTGATTTTCGGGTCGGCCGGCAGCGGACGGTCAGTTGCGAGCCGCCCGCAAATCGCGGGCCATGCACATGGCCGCGGCCATTATTTTCAATGAGCCTGGACTGCAGAACACGGCCGTAATAAGGCATGTCTGTTCTTTCTGTGGTCTAGGCTCCCAGGCCATGTACGGACCGTGAAAACCACGGACGTGTGCATGGCCCCATAGGAATTCTCTCGTGAACTTTCGGGGGAATTGCGGCCGCAAAAGCACGTTCGTGTGCATGGGGCCTAAGGCTACATTCAAATGAGCGTGTCCGATTTGCGCTTGTAAAAAACACAGCGATTTTCCAATATTTCTTGTCCGTGTGCGAAGCGTGTGGCATGCGTTCATCACGTCCGTGCAAGCACTTTTTTTTTTTTTACATTTATTTCTCCGCTTTTTAATGTAGTTGATGCGTGAAACACGGATGTGGTCTGAGTGCTGTCCGTGGTTTTTACGCACCCATAGACTTCAATGGACTACTAGGTGCGTGAAAAGGCACCAATATAGGATATGCAGTAAGTTTCACGCAATGGACACACACTGCGTGAAAAACAACGCATATGTGAATGGCCCCATTAAAATGCATGGGTCTGTGTGCTGTGATTGATTTCAACGCACAGCACACGGATGAGTATTACGCTCGTCTGAATGAGCCCTTACAGATTTCATATGAATGGATATAATGGAATGTAAGAATGCAGTTCAGTATCCCACATGACATAATGTGATCTTCCCCCATATATTCAGCAGTCTATCTTTTCAGCCTATCAATATACCTGGATTAATTGTATGTTCCTAAATATTATCTAATTCCCAGCTAATTATCCCATTGTGAAACATTGTTTACATCTTCACTTAGGCCTCTGTCAGAAAGGGAGTGCTACCAAGAATGCTTGAAGAGATTTTAAAAACACGAATAATGGTGAAACAGTCCATGAAAGAATATAAAGAAGACAAAAGCCTTACACGTCTGCTTGATGCCCGGCAACTGGGACTGAAATTAATTTCGAATGTCACTTTTGGCTATACTGCTGCTAACTTCTCTGGGAGAATGCCCTGTGTAGAGGTATGAAGACCTTAATATTGCAATGACAGAAGAGCGTTGTATTTGAGCACAATACTCTGTAATATATTTATTGTGGAATTTTAATTTTTCCTAATATGGTTGAGCAACCAGTTAGTCCTGTACTTTTAGCAGGTAGCCAAATTGCCTCCAATTCATAAAACTATTGGTTTAAACACATGTACACTTAAAGGCTATCGATACCTTTGCACTGAAATTTTAATTGTTCATTTGCTTACTAAATGCAAAGTTAAGCATCTTTCTAAATGGTGCATTTAAATTTTACTACCATTTTGCTTCTGTAGAGTATGTGCAGCTCCTGTAGATAACTGGCTGTACTTCAACTTCTAACTCAAATCCATCAGTCCGCTTCTGACATAATTTGTCCTCCGCCTCCCGTATTATAGTATTAAATAGCAGCAGGGAGGGGGAGGAGGTTGTACATGGCAGATCAGAGAGTGGAGAGGGTAGGCAGCTTCTAAGTCTTCACAGAGAGTAGATAACACATGTTGTCAGAGTGTAGACAGGGTAGAGAGCAGAGTGGGAACTAAACAGGCTATCCGTGTAGAGAGAAATCTGTGCTGATGCATGAGCGCTAGTGAAGGCAGCAGCATCCTGTATTTACAGATCTCACATCCAGCATGTATTACTGGGCGGGACACATCCACAGGAGAAAATTCTGAAACTGGGAGCAGCTTGCAAACAGAACATCAGGGGGTTTAAAAGTTAATGAAGGAATGTAGACTGCAGCCGGAAACTTAGTGTAACTTTTTTTTAACTCTAGGTAACCACTTAACATTGAAAAAATTATCTTTATATATGTAGGGGTTTCCAAAGCCTTAAATGCTGAATATGTTGTATAATCTTTCATGTACATAGCTATTTTGGTCATATCAAAAGTTTTTTTCCTGGCTTGTATCACATATGGTGTACATGATGGAATGCATGCATAGTATCATCATTTGTAAGGACAAAAAGACATACGTCTATCCAGTTCAGCCTACTATTCTGCATGTTGTTCCAGAGGAAGGCAAAACCCCCATAAGGCAAAAGCCAATTTGTCTCATCTTAGGGAAAAATTATTTCCGGACTCCAATATTGCAATCAGAATAAATCCCTGGGTCAACAACCCATCTACAGTAATCTGGTACTCATAACTTGTAATATTACACTCATGAAAAGCATCCAGGCCCCTTTTGAACTCTTTCAGTGAATTCACCGTGTCAACTTCCTCTGGCAGAGTGTTCCATAGTCATATTGCTCTTACAGTAAAGAATCCCCTTCTATATTTGTGTGTAAACCTTCTTTCCACTAAACGTAGAGGATGCCCCCTAGTTATAGTTAGTCTTGGGTATAAATAGATCATGAGAGATCTGTGTATTTACTTTTAATATATTTATAAATAGTTATTAGGTCACCCCTCATCCATCTTTTTTCTAAACTAAATAACCCTAATTTTGATCTTTCTGTGTACTGTAGTCCACCCATAGTTGCCCATCTTTAAACTTGCTCAAGCTCTACTATGTCTTTTGTTGTGCAAAACTGTACACAATACTCCATGTGCGGTCTTACTAGAGATTTTTCTAATGTGGTAGAACTATGTTTTTGTCATGTGCATCTTTGCCCTTTTTGATGCACCCCATGATCTTATCTGTCTTGGCAGCAGCTGCCTGACACTGGTTGCTACAGTTAAGAGTACGGTCAACTAAAAGTTCTTTTCTATGTATTTTTCCATTAAGAATGTAATGATGACATGTATTTTTCCTTCCCAAGTGCATAACCTTACATGTATCAGTGTTAAACCTCATTAGCCACTTCTCTGCCCAAGTCTCAAACTTCTCCACATTCATTTATAACACAATTATGTCCTTCTTTGTGTTAATTACTTTAGACAGGTTAGTATCCTCTGCAGAATTTGATATTTTATTAGATTTCTCTTGTTTTTAGCACTTTTATTCCAATAAGGTTCCAATTATTCTCACAATAAAAATGTAAGATGCTTTTAAAAATATCCCATTTAGTATTTGTACTCTTATTGTTGAGGACAATATCCCAGTCAACGAGGTTAAAGAGGCTCTGTCGCTAGTTTAGTAGAGCCCAATATCCTAGCTAATCTAATAGACGCTATCACACTGATAATGCTAGTGAAAATTGTGTCTCACAAAGTTTATTTTAAAAGTTGAGCTATTTTCTAAATATGCAAACGAGGCTATACTAGACAAGTGGGTATCAACACCAGCGATTCTCCTATAGTGGAGCTACCTCACAGCCTGAAGCTGCTTCACACAGTGTGAGAGACTGAGGCTGGAGGGAAGGGGGATCACTTCAAATAGCCATATTTATGGCTGTGGACCACTTAGAACAGCGGTTCTAATCGTTCATATGGCTCCAGGAGCGCAGTTCTAGCTGTGAAACAACCGGAGGTATAACCAGTTGAAAACAGTCGGGAATGGAAGCTGTATGCTATATAATCACACTGTGTTGCTGGGAAGGGGGAGAAGCTGTATGAAGCTAATTGGACAGCATCATACAGAAAACATTACACTGCCCAGAGTGAAAAGACAGAGTAACCTACTATTTGGCAAGTATAGCCAAATTAGCATATTTAGAAAAATGCTCATAACTTTGCAAATAATAAACGTTTTTGAAAAACAAATGACACTGTAGATATCAGCTGTAAAGCGGCTTTTACATTAGTTAGGGCATTAAAAGGGTTTTCCCATCTGGGACATTTATGACATATCCACAGGATGTGTTATAAATGTCAGATAGATGCGGGTGCCACCTCTGGGACCCGCACCTATCTCTAAAACGGGGTTCCCTAAACCCCGTTTAACCGCCCTGTGTTGCAGCTGAAGCGTGTGATTTCCGACCATGAAGAAGGAAACAGCGTAACTCGCTGAGCTACGCTGTTTCCGTAAGTCCCATAGTAGTGAATGGCAGTTACGGAAGCAGCGTAGCATGCGAACTATACTGTTTCCGTAACTACCATTCAGTTCTATGGGACTTACGTTAACAGCGTAGCTCAGCGAATTACGCGGTTTCCTTTCTTTTAGGGGGCCCCGTTCTAGAGATAGATGCGCGTCCCTGATGGGAAAACCCCTTTTATAAACTAGTGACCGCTCCTCTTTAATGGCATCTCTAAACTGATCAAACTTTGCCTTCCTGAAGTTCTGTTTTTGTGGCTTCTCGACAAAACATCCTATTGAAAGACAAGTGGAAGTTTATTATACTATGGTTACTATTTCCTAGGTGCCCCCCCCCCCCCCCCCAAGCTGCACCTATGTTGGGCTAGTGTATGAACATTACATCTATATTAGCTCTGAATTGGTCATCTCTTATCGGTGGATACCAGATAACATTGCAGAGTATGATGTGGATATATAGAAATTGAGAAATTCACACTGCTGTTTTGGCGTTTTTAACATGCGTTTTGTTTGTTTTGGTAGATAAAGTCCCATGAGTTAATCAACCAAAACAATAAAAATGCACGCTAAAAACGCAAAAAAAAGCACAGCGTGGACACAGCCTAAGTGTACGGGCCAACGTAGCGGCAGCTGCAATCCGCCAAAACCACACCCGCATGCGGTGGCCAATTGCCACACGATTGTGCCAGTAGTACCTGACAAAATCATTTTGGCCATTGGCCACTGCAAGTGAGCCGGACTTAGGCCATGTTTGCCTGCCGCTACGTGGGATCGTACCCTCAGAGGTTTTTTTTTGTCTTCAAATTATTGAGAAAGCTTTTTGTATCTGACATTTACTGTTTACTGATTATTACACTTTAAATAGGTAATGACCATGTTATTTATCTGATAACACCTGATTCTAAAAATAAGATGTTAACTTGTATTTGGATGTTTACTTTTTTTTGCAGATTGGAGACAGTATTATCCATAAAGCACGAGAGACTTTGGAGCGTGCTATAAAACTTGTGAATGACACAAAGAAGTGGGGAGCCAAAGTTGTATATGGTGATACTGACAGGTATTAAAAATGGATCATTTAGTACATCTATAAAGTTGACTTTATCAGTAGCTGTTCTTTGTGACAGTAAAATAAAGTAATACAGTTCTGTAATGGGAGTGACAGAAACAGGAATCTGAAACCTTCCAAACTACAGTAATTCGTGAATCGCTTAAAAGACGCTGATTCCGAATCTGCATTTTTTTTATCTTTCTACTCGCTAGTACTCCTCCACGGTTAGCCTGCAAACGGGCCGTGCGCTGCATTCGGATGGCGAGTCGAAGTAGTCCTCAACATTCTAACAACAAGCTTAGTACTCCTCTTAATGCATCAATATGCAGCGCACGGCCCGATGGCGGGATTTCAGCGGGGATATGCAAGTGATTAGAAAGATTTAAAAATTGCAGATTTGGAATCCGCATCTTTTAAGCCTTTTATCGATGACTGTAGTTTCGGGGGGTATTCAGAGGTGATAGTCTCTATAATTCCTAGTTTTCTACTTAATGCTTTCTACAGTTCTATAGTGTGTCATAACTTTACAAGCTCAAAGAGGTTTACCCACTAACATACGCTAAATTCGTTCTGGGACCAAATATACAAAACATTCTAATACAAATTTATGCATACTTTTTTTTTTTTTTAATTTCAGTATCCCCATGGGTACTGCTATTGAAAATAAGAGCAGACTGTGGGTTTATCCTGACATAATCCTTCTCCCACAATTCACCAGTGCAGCGCTGTCATCACTCAGTGCACTGGTCCCATGAAGTAGTTGATAACTGTTACTGCACATTCTCGGCTTCCTGTTGCTTTCTATGGTCTCCATTGAAGTCAGTTGAGCCCAGAGAAGACTATCATTAGAGATTATTTCAGACTCATCTATCTGGGCCATGCTTGGCAACAAAGTACATGGCCCTTGGATGACAATGTTAGAGCTTTGCGCTCTTAACATGAAGTTCTGGTAGTGTCTACTAGCACGTTCTGGCTGCCAGGAAGGGGGAAGTTGGTGTGTGTGCATTTGATTCCCCTTTAATATTATACTTGGGGAGGAGCTTGGGGTGGACCAGCAGACTGACTATTTTTTTAAAATATTTTTTGTTTCAATTGATCATGTCTTCATGTGTATCGTATAATTCCAAATAAAAACAGAACAAATCTTTTTCTAATGTAAATCCATCACAATAAACCTAAAATAGCACCTGAATAGAGCATTGTAGCGTTGATATCAATCGTGACGGAAACACTGCTAATGGTTTCCGTTTGTCACCATTCCGGCAGGTTTCCGTTTTTTTCGACGGAATCAATAGTGCAGTTGACTGCGCTATTGATTCTGTCTAAAAAAACGGAAACCTGCCGGAACGGTGACAAACAGAAATTATTAGCAACGTTTCCGTCACCATTGATATCAATAGTGATGCAAACGGAAGCTAAGGTTTCCGTTTGACTTTCTGTTGCAGGGTTCCACGACGGAACCCCTCAACGGAAAGCGAACGCTGATGTGAACAGGCCCTTAACCTCTTGACCAACGCAAAGGGGTGAATTTATCATCTGTGAGCTGCTTATGTCAACAGCACTAATCTCTCTCCTGTCCTGATGGGTGTAGTGGATCTTTCACCATAACAATCTCCCTTAATTAAGGGCAGCATGTTATAATGACAGGTTCACTTAACTATTAGACAGAATAGCACACAAAAAATATGGCGTTCTGTAATAGTAGAGATCGAATACAAGCACTCCTAGCTATGAGTCTGCTGTATTCCTGCAGAGAGAGCTCCCCCCACTCCCCTTAGGGCACATTCAGATGTGGTGGAATTGCTGTGGAATTTAGGAAAGTTAGTTCAGATGTTGCAGAAAATAACTGTGCGCAAATTAGGCTGCGGCGCAGAATTTCCCCTCCGCAGCATGCTCATTCCATTGCGGAGAAGAAGCGGAAATTCACTGCGGATTTCAGCCTTTGCAATGCAAAAACTGAAATCTGTGGCAAGTCCGCTGTGATATCTGCAAAGTCTGAATTACCTGTCAAATATGTAAATGTTGGTGCAGATTCGTGGCGTAATTGCCCCAAATCTGCACCAACATTTGCAGCGGAAAAGTTGTGCCATGTCTGAACATGCCCTTAGTGTTGACTGACAGTCTATCTGTAAGTCTCTAGATGTAAACAAGAATGTTTTCATTCACTGGCAGCATGCAAGTATTCTAACAATGGTGAATCATCAAAACAAAATATAATAGAAAGTTGCAGAACTTTATTATACAATAGATAAGCTATGATATAGATCGGGAAACAATGTGAAGAAACCTCTCTGGAGGTCCAGGAGATGGAGTCACCACTGACGCCCTGAGTGAGCAGGTCCCAACCGTCATTAAACAGTCGGATCCCTTCACTTCTGATTTGCATCTGATTGACATTTTCATATATTGGAAGGAGTCATGGCTGCACATCTGTGAGGGTCCCGTCTCCATGACCTCAGCAGAGTTTTTGTCAGAAAAAATTAAATCTAGAGAATGTTTGACCTTGGGGAAGATTACTGTGAAGTGCATTTAATATAGCTGTTCATTTATTAACAATATCATATAAGAATTATTCACATTATTGTTCCCGGTATTTGCACTGGACAGTATGTTACTTGTATATTTATGCACATAAAGTCCACATTATAAGATGTAACGGTGGACAAATGCTGCCTTCTTGTAACCTTTCATTTTTTTTGCCATTTTGTAGTATGTTTGTTCTGCTGAAGGGAGCAACAAAGGAACAGTCCTTTAAAATAGGGCAAGAAATTTCTGAAGCGGTCACTGCAACGAACCCAAAGCCAGTAAAGCTGAAGTTCGAGAAGGTAGGTGTAATGTGAGAATAAAAAAAATATTTGCGTTATTTACAGTGGATTGTTTTATGGATTAAACTGCATTGTTCAATTTAGAAAGTGGTGGGGGTATAGAAAGAGCAAGAACTCAGCCTCGATCTCTGTTGAGATTATCCATCGCCCCATTGAGTGAGGTAGTGAAGTTGTGTAGACCTCTTTTCGGTGGTCAACTAGGATGGACCTTGAAAAGATAATTTAAAATAAAAAGAGAAGAGTTTCAAATATTGACAAATATTTGACTAATTTTGTGTTGCTTAGTGGTCACGAAGCAAAAAAAACAAAAAGTAAAATACAATCCATATAATCTACTGTGATTAATAGTGTTTAACACTCTACTGTCCTATACAAGGTGTTAATCCCTTTATTTGTCTGGCCTGATCACCTCCGCACAGTGAGTGCCTCTCATCCTTCAAGATGATATACTCTCAAAGAAATATTTGCATACTTAAGTCCAAATGGGTAAGAAATGTATCATCTAGTTACAGTCCCTACATATTACATTTCTACATCTTACAGGTGTATCTTCCATGTGTCTTGCAAACCAAGAAGAGATATGTGGGTTATATGTATGAAACCCTTGACCAGAAGGATCCAGTTTTTGACGCAAAAGGCATAGAGACTGTGCGAAGAGATGCCTGTCCTGCTGTTGGTAAGGTAAGAAGGAAACACAAATATATTGATCAAGGGATGTCTGTAAGGGTTCTCACCACTAGCTACCTGGAGTGACCATCCTTGGTGAACCTACACTTCCATATTGCATAATCAGAAACAAGTCATATACTAATCTCAGAATCGCGTTCTTTGAGTGGGAGCAGTCAAATAATAGAGCCCGCCGGGAATTCAGATCCCCATCCATAGCCATGCAAATCCATCACAAGTATAGACTTATACCGAGTACGGTTCTTTTTGTTTTTTACATTTCCCTTCTTAAGTCAATAATTAAGGACAGATCATCTCTAGAGGTCATGGATAGCATCCAGTCTACAAACTTCCCAAAAACTCGAGTTTTTGCTTTCTCCGTGCAATTCCATATTCTAGATTTACTGTAGAGTTTTATTTATTCTACTTTTCCACTCCTCAATTGCTGAGTCAGTCCGAGCCATCCATTTACAAGCCATCACCATTCGAGCAATAAAAAAATAATTTAGCCATTAACAGTTTCATGTATTTAGAAATATAGATTCAATCCGTATTATCTAATAACCATGTCCTGGGATTATCAGAAGTAAAGACTTGTACCTTCGTACGGTTACTATTATGGGACAAGATATCTTCAAATCCTAGGCTTTTCTTTATTATGTAATATATGCCCTTTTCCGGCAGGTCAGACCTGATCAAATACTCTTTTTATACAGTTGGTGCTTGTCCAGTTATTATTTTTTTGTCGTAATGTATTTCCAGATGCTTGAACGTTCTATTAAGCTGCTGTTTGAAACCAGAGATATTAGTCAAATCAAGCAGTATGTCCAGAGACAATGTATAAAGCTTTTGGAGGGAAAGGCCAGCATGCAGGATCTTATCTTTGCCAAGGAGTACAGAGGAAGCTTTGCTTACAGACCAGGAGCATGTGTGCCAGCCCTGGAACTCACAAGGTAACGTCATGGAACGGCCATATGACTACAGGTAGCGCTGTCCCCTTTCTGATTTTCTAGCTGTATCAGTCAGTTTTCTAATGTCTTTCTTACATTGTATACTGATAACATCATACGTCATCAATATGTTGATGACGTATAGACCACATTGAATAGAATAGCAGAGATGCATATATATTATTTTTTTTACATATGTTGCCACTATTTTGTGTAAAGAATAATATTTAGAGGAAAGTTCTTTGTCCTGGATTGTGGGCCACTCGATCTTTACAATGCCCGTTCTTCTTGTTAACAGGAAAATGGTAGCGTATGATCGTCGCTCTGAACCACGTGTCGGAGAAAGAGTGCCATATGTGATAGTGTACGGTACACCTGGAGTACCCCTTATTCAGCTAGTGAGACGGCCTATTGATGTCCTTCAAGATCATAATTTGAGACTAAATGCAACTTACTACATCACTAAGCAAATCCTGCCGCCACTAAACAGAATATTTTCTCTCATTGGAGTGGATGTATTCAGTTGGTACGATGAACTACCAAGGGTAAGGGTACACAGTATTTTATTTAAGCATTTATAAAAATGAATACATACTAAAGACATGCCTTGTGGGGAGGACTAGATGTCTTAGGGGAGCCATAGGGAAGTGATCAGTAGTTTAACCATAGAATCAAAAGTGTGAAGTAGCTGTGGCTTCACGTAGTCTACAAATGTAGCTTCTATAGTTCAGGACCACTATAGATAATGTCGCTACACCAAGTTAAACAGGTAGTACCGCCTCTGATTGTAGTAGTGTATGTCACCTGTCTCACCCCACATTTGGCACCCCTTATTTATCAGTTACCCCTTCAGCCCTCAAAGGAAATTCCTGAGCTGGTCCGGATGTAGATATACATAGATATTACAGATAAGTGAAACGTTTCACATAGATCACAAGTCCATAATTGCCTATTATTTTCTTTAATTAGCCAAATGTCTATATTAAACTTGGCAAATCTAATGGCTGCCAAATTTCAAATTGGCCATAGCTGAATCGGATTAGATTTACTCATCGCTAGTAGATATATATGTATTATTTTTTTTTAGCTGTCTGTTTAGTTTCACCAGCTGACCTCCTGATGGTTGTTCATTGAGCATTTTTACCTAAGTCGTCTTTCCTGAAGAACTCTCATTCTGCAGACACACTGGCCCACATTTACTAATGCTGTCTAATAGTAAGACAGCATAAACTTAGACCAGGCAGGCAAACGTCCGACAGTGGGGCATCCTGCATCATAATTTTGGCACATCTTGTATGGCCTATTAGATACTATTCTCTTCCTTACACCACTTATGATCTGGCTTATTTTGCACCACAATTTTGTGCCATTGTTTTTGGCGCACATTTCAAGCCATGTCCCTTTCCTGCAAACTGTGCCCCTTTTCCGTTAAGCCACACTCCCTTTTTGGAACACTTTTAAAAAGTGTCTAGTGAGGTGCAAACCTCAAAATTGCGCCGATTTGTGCCTTAATTTTTCGACACTTTCTAGACCCACACACAGTAGTAAATCTGCCCCATTGAATTCTTGAATACTACTACTTAACAGTATTACCGCATTTTTATTCCTCTGACAGATCCAGAAGGCATACTCCACAGTGCGAAATGAACTGGATGCAAGGAAAGGCACAATCTCTCAGTATTTCACCACTTTGCATTGTCCCATATGTGATGAACTGACGCAACATGGGATCTGTAGTAAATGTAGGAGTCAGCCACAGCACGTAGTAGTGTTTCTAAATCAAGAAATTCGGGAATTGGAGTACAGTCAAGACCAACTAGTCAAGGTAAATATTATCTATAATGTAAAGCTCTGTGTTAATTCCTGCAGTCCAGTCTTATGGATATGTGCATTTCAATCATATATTACTGAGCAGTTATCGAACAGTAGGATCCTGGCTGCAGTAAAATGTATATCACACGTGTTTATCAACACATATTTTACATGTCTAGGTAAAAGGTGAAATGTTACCCATTTTTTGTTACCTAAAACTTCTACGGAAACCTGGCTGGGAAACCGTGATCTGGAAATTCTAAAATAAAATCTAGCTTAAATTGGGGGGGGGGGAAAAGATCAGACTTACAGATGTATTACTTTGGAAATACACTACTTTATGGATCACACATGTCACGCTGTTCACCAATTGGCTCATGCACACGGACATGAAGTCTGTATACGGCAGTGCACAGTGGCTGAACGGCTCTTGAGTAAGGAGTTGCATTTCGTGTGTACCGTTGTGCGCCGTATGTAAGGAGATAATCAACCCTTCCATGTTTCTTTTTCTGTCTGATTCGTACGGAGTGCAAAACAAAAAACGTCCTTATGACGTTGGAGGCATATAGCAGTGCAGTAGAGGCCCTTATGGACCTCCATTGCAGCCCTATTTGTTATGTATGGAGCCGTAATATGTCTACATAAGCTCTTATACTGAGCGGAACAGATTGCTCAACTCTTGGTTGTCTTTGTTGCATTAAACATGTGATGTTTAGAGGGATAGTTCTGGAATTCACAATACTAATATTTCCATTCTAGTTATGCAAGAATTGCACGGGCTGCTGTGACCAACAGATCCAATGCGTTTCTCTCAACTGTCCAGTACTTTTCAAGCTCTCTAGAGTGAGCCGAGAACTTTCGAAGGCTCCGTATCTACGTCAGCTCCTTGACCAGTTTTGAATTG
Source organism: Rhinoderma darwinii (assembly GCF_050947455.1). Taxonomy (NCBI): domain Eukaryota; kingdom Metazoa; phylum Chordata; class Amphibia; order Anura; family Rhinodermatidae; genus Rhinoderma; species Rhinoderma darwinii. The sequence goes on along the minus strand of NC_134690.1, from coordinate 232,846,546 downwards.
CGTTAGGAGGTGACTGGTGCTATATCTTTACATGTTTATCACACTACAAACTATTGTGCATGGTGCTGTTTTGAATTGCATTGCTTTCATGATTTTTATAATTTGTTTAATATGACTATTCGAAGTAACACTCATCTCCATCAGTGCTGGGGGTTAACCTATGTATTGCTATCTTTCTACAATGTACAAAGTTTTTTTTGTTTTATTTCAACTTTGTAACATACAGTTTTATAATGCAGGTGTTTGAACAAGCTAGAAGAATCATTGTGTAAATGCATAATTCTTGCAATAGGCTTTTGTCACTTCCGCGGTACATTGCCTGGGAAGGAGCACTGAAATCTTGACTAGAAGAATGCACCTCTCTTGATACATCAGTATCAGACCTCGGTTCAATTCTAGAGCACCCATATTATTTCTAAGTTTAAGTGCAAAATATTATGTAAATAGACCTTTTTTTACTTTTGAAACAACGGAGTAAAATAATGTGCAATGGGATTTTATACAGTTGGTCAGTGTGTGTGTCCTCCATGTTTTGCTCCACTCATATGACATCTTTTGTTATTTTTTATCAGAATGTGCAAATTGTATTTCTGTGTAGCATTTCAAATTTGTCATTTTCTTATAAAAGAAGAAAAAGGAAAATTAAAAAATATCTATATTGCTGTCTTGCTTTAGCTGTAATGGGGCATTGTGAGGAACTGTGCAAAGACCTTTTTTTGTTATAAAAATGTGGGACTGTTGCAATACTTTAAATATAAGATTTATTCAATTTTGCTTGTTTTGTATAGACATTTCTATGGTTTCTAAATATGCTTATATTATTTTTCTTTCCTTTATGTACAGTTAAATCTTATTTGCCATCATCCTGAACACGACAGTGTATTTACATAATTTGTATAACTGTATAAAATTTAAAAAAAAAAAAAAGAAATTGTGGTCAGTGTATCGTTTTCTAAACTGGAAATCGTTTGAAAAGTTAAAAGGAAAACAATATTAAAAACTAATAAAATATATAATATGGTGACTTTTTTGTTTTTGTATGAAACAAATTCGATTCTATAAAATGTGTTGCATTTTCTATTGGTGACAAAGAGGATCAACAAATAATGTTTATGTTCCACAGCACTTTACAACAATGAGAAAAAAAGAAGACACGGCCCTGACCATAGGAGCTTTTAAACTACTATTTTTAATGTTCCCTTTCTGTTTTTAAACCTTATTTGATTAAAGAGGCTCTGTCACCAGATTATAAATGCCCTATCTACATAATCTGATCGGCGCTGTAATGTAGAGAACAGCAGTGCTTTTTATTTTGAAAAACGATAAATTTTGAGCACGTTCTGAACAATTTTAGATTTATGCTAATTCGTTTCTTTATAGACAAAAGGGCGTGTTTTTACTTTTTTTTTTTACCAACTGGGCGTTGTACAGAGGAGTGTATGACGCTGACCAATCAGCGTCATACACTTCTCTCCATTCATTTTTAGCAGTACTCGCAACACCGCGTGATCTCGCAAGATCACGCTGTGCAGTCACTCCCACATTAACTTTACCGAAGTGTCTTGAGAGTGAATAGACATTGCCTCCAGCCAGAACGCGATGTCTATTCACACTTTCAACACTTCGGTAAAGTTTCTTGGGGACTTACACAGCACGGCATGATCTCGCGAGATCATGCCGTGCTGTCATTCACAGAAATGTTACTGACGTAAACTTGACCGATGTAAGAAAGTACACTTACCGTTGAGTACTCGTGTATGTTGGCTGGCCCTTCGTTGGTGGTTCCTCATGTATGGTGTAGTTCCCACAATTTGGGGGCTATGAAGGCAGTTGTTTCCTGCTCCACCAGCCTCACTGACACTAGGGGTTAATTAGCAAAACTAGTGCTGGGAAAAAGTGTAGCAGTTTCTTATATAAAATTATTTGTTTCTATGGTCAAACTGATCCACTTTTCCCTTGCACTAGTTCTGGTAAATCTCCTCAGAATTCTTCCGCAATACGAAATAAGTTGAAAGATGTTGTAACTTCGTTTTTTCTCGGATTCTGTACGAAATTGTGAGAAATAAACCTTTGTGTACCTCCATATATGGCTGTAGGCGCAATATTACAGATCCATACAACATGTTTCCATAATATGGGTACATGAGCCCTAACACTCTTTATAGGTGTATAAAATATTGACTTGCAGTCACTACTCTACAGTGCCAAAATAGCTCACAAAGCCCCTTAAAAGTTTCCCGTGCAACTAAAATTTGCACTGTTGATGTCCATGAACTTAAAGTGAAACTCCGGCCAAATTTGCATAATTAGAAAAATGCACCTACTAGGGTAATATACCAGGGCCCTTAATTCTTTCACTCTGGTCCCTCAAATGCAAGTTTCCAAGGTGCTCTGTGCACTATAGGTCCATAACGCCACAGGAAATAACAAAATGGCTGCATTTTACTCTTCTTTGACGTAATATCAGACTTCCTGCTCAGCCCATCCCCTGCATGCACTCTGCAAATAATACTGAGAGTGCTCCTCTATTTTGGCTGCTTCGTCCGGTATTTGGAGCAGGGAAAATTAACTGAAAGGGAGAAGAAAACCCTTAGGCATTAAAGTGTACCTAACCTTTTTAGGTGACTTCTCAGAATAAGCCGTCATATTTGTACATGAAAAATAACACTACTTCTGGCAATTATATCCCGTTTGCAGGCTCTATCTCTGATTCTCAGTTTTCTCTAAGCTGGTGGGTTAAGCCTAACTGCTATTGTGTCTGCCGTACACAGCACACATAAAGAGAACATCCTCATCCCCAATCTCTTTGTAGGACATCCTCAGAAACAGCAGCAATATGGAGGACATCATACAACATCACCGAGCAGTGTAGATGAGGAATCCAGCACTGGGGTGAGATAGAACACTTACCAGAAGCTGCAGCAGAGTCTCTGTGTGATTCTGCCTCCCTCTCTTACTCTGTTCCCTCCTCCCCTCTCCATAGACTTCTATGGGCAGCTGTAACTTGATTCTTCAGGGAGCTGTCTGGTCTTGAGGAGACGGATTTAGCAGTAAATAATTGAATAATTAGGAGGTGGGGCCTGATAAGTGGAGAAAGAGAGGCATTTTTCTCTAATAAGATATATAACAAAGTTTCTTACATTGGCTTGTTCTACTGATTGATGTAGATTTCGTTGAAATGTTAGTGACCATTTAACAGTATTACAGGCAGAGTGCATGTAAAGGGCAGAGCAGTTAGTCTGAAGTGCAGCTTCTGCCAATAGCTGCAGAGCACTGAGTGATGTAAGAGAAAGGGGCGTTGTTTCGGCAACTCCTGTACAGACCAGTAGCATGCAGTCATTTTCTTATTCCCTGTGGAACCTTGCATTTGAGAAACCAGAGTGGAAAAATTAACAGAACTGGTATGTTAAATGACCGTAGTAGGTGCATTTTACTAATTTACCCAGAGTTAAACTTTACAGCGGTTTTAGTCTCACCTTATTTTCGTTACTAGATCTTCCAGGGTTTTGTCCATTGTAGGCACATCTATTCCGCCATAGGAATAGGAGAGCGATTGGAAGCCGTGTTCTATTGAGGTGCATGGGTAAGATGTGACCTTAAAGTGGACCTGTCACTAGGTCCTATAATGCAAACTGTTATTCTGATCTGAATCCTATTGCCCACCTAATTCCAGCTGTAATGACCGGGGGGTAGGGAAACGGACAAGTGAGCCCTAATCTACCCGCCACTCTGTCCCTGCCTACTTGCAACGACCTGCCCTAGGCGACGGGGTACAACTGGGCGGCGGTCCCTGCACTCAGTAAGTGCACGACAAACATACAAGGAAATACAAGCAAGGGAAAGGGCAGTTGCCCACGGCAAACCCGTGAGCAACCAGAGTGGTGAACGAGCAGAGTCAAGCCAGGAGTGTGCGAGGTACCAAACGAAGAGCAGAAGAGTAGTCAGTAAGCCAGGGTCTGTATGGAGCAGGAAAAAAATAGAAGGAGCTGTAGCTGGGCCAGGAAACCACACGAAAAAGAATCACAAGCACTGGAGGAACAGGAAAGGCAGGCTTAAAGAGGCTCTGTCACCAGATTTTGCAACCCCTATCTGCTATTGCAGCAGATAGGCGCTGCAATGTAGATTACAGTAACGTTTTTATTTTAAAAAAACGAGCATTTTTGGCCAAGTTATGACCATTTTTGTAATTATGCAAATGAGGCTTGCAAAAGTCCAAGTGGGTGTGTTTAAAAGTAAAAGTCCAAGTGGGCGTGTATTATGTGCGTACATCGGGGCGTTTTTAATACTTTCACTAGCTGGGCGCTCTGATGAGAAGTAACATCCTCTTCTCTTCAGAACGCCCAGCTTGTGACAGTGCAGATCTGTGACGTCACTCACAGGTCCTGCATCGTGACGGCCACATCGGCACCAGAGGCTACAGTTGATTCTGCAGCAGCATCAGCGTTTGCAGGTAAGTCGATCTTACCTGCAAACGCTGATGCTGCTGCAGAATCAACTGTAGCCTCTGCTGCCGATGTGGCCGTCACGATGCAGGACCTGTGAGTGACGTCACAGATCTGCACTGTCAGAAGCTGGGCGTTCTGAAGAGAAGAGGATGTTACTTCTCTTCACAGCGCCCAGCTAGTAAAAGTATTAAAAACGCCCCGATGTACGCACCTAATACACGCCCACTTGGACTTTTACTTTTAAACACACCCACTTGGACTTTTGCAAGCCTCATTTGCATAATTACAAAAATGGTCATAGCTTGGCCAAAAATGCTCGTTTTTTAAAAATAAAAACGTTACTGTAATCTACATTGCAGCGCCTATCTGCTGCAATAGCAGATAGGGGTTGCAAAATCTGGTGACAGAGCCTCTTTAAATAGACCGAGGGCGGGAGCTAGCTGAGTCTGGCCAGGTTGCGATAGGCTCTCCCACTCCTAAGCCTGCCAGCCTGAGTGGTGGAAGCTGGAGTCAGTCTCAGGGATGTAGATTCAGGTGCTGACTGATTAATTAAGGGAGTTAACCCCGAAGCTGTGCCTGGCAGATCCTTTACACCAGCGCTGTTTATTGGTTGTTCCTGGGCCCCTCCGTTCCTGAGAGATGCTAATTTCCTGTGTTTACTACACTGATTCTCCCGTGGTGGGGCTAGCTTCACAGCCGTTTTTCGCAGCCCGAACTCTGTCGTGTGCAAGAGGTCTCTCTCTTTCTCTCTCTCTCTCTCTCTCTCTCTCTCTCCTAGTAAAAAAAAAAATGAAAAACACACTTTTTTTTTTCCCCCTTACAAACTGCTTTAGTTTTAAAAAACTGAATAAAGTAAAAAAGTTACACAACTTTGGTATCTCCACATCTGTAACGACCCCGACTATAAACTTTTAACCCGCACGGTGAACGTCGTAAAAAAATAAAATAAAAAAACATGCTAAAATTGCGGTTTTCTTTGAATCCTTCCTTAAAAAAATGTGCTAAAAAGCGATCAAAAAGTCGCATCTACCCCAAAATGGTACCGGTAAAAACTACAAGGCGTCGACGCAAAAATAAAAAAGGTATAGCTCTTTGAATGAGACGATGGAAAAACGTAAAAAATGGCTTGGTCGTTAAGGGGTTAAGAAAAAAAAAACTATGCTTTGCATATGGAATTTCGATGGGTTTTCCTTTAATGTGTAGCCCTAGGTGGAAACGAACTGTATATTAAATTGTTTGTTTTGTTCAAAGTGTCTACAAGATTAAAGCTGATGTAATCTTACACAGCAGTATAGTAAATCTAGAAATGGCCATGCTTTGTTCCCCATCACCTGAGACCAGCATAAACCAAGCGTTTTGTGAGTTCACGCTAATTATTTTGGATCAAACCTTTCATTTGACGTCAGACACTGCTTTCCCATTCATTTTACCACAGCCTCTAATAGAACCTGGTTACTTGTACAAGGAAACAGACATTTGATTTACGTTCCTGCATTGTAAATGTAAAGGTCACCTTCGTGCTCATTCTGTGTAAACCTTAATATGTTTAACAGATCTACGGGGATGAGCTTAATCCTTCATTACATGACTTGGACTACATTCACACCTCCGTATTACGGCTGTGCCAAAAACTGCACCAGAGGCCATCATGGGAAAGCAGGAAAAGCTTTTTACTTGATGGGATTTAATCCCATTTATGGCACTAAATATTCAACTGGCCCATATTACGCCTTTGTAAATTCATGTGTAACAGTATAAAGTGGCCACGGATTGAAATGCGGCCCATAGATATTGCTCATCATTGTTTGGATTATATACGTGTCAGAAATAAGTAGTAATGGCAATTAAAATTGCATTTTAGTGTCTGCGTACAATGCCTATGTAACTAAAAGCTTGGCGATAGGTGCGGTGTGAAGAAATGCTTCTTGGAAAGAAAACCTGCGTAAGATTGTTTTCATGAAAACCCAAGGGAAAAAAAACCCTGTAAAATTGGAAGCACAGTATGGACCTATTGCAGACATACTGCTTGTTTCCCAAATACTGCTTTGTGCATAAGGGCCTTAAAGCGGTTGTCTCTCCTTAACAACCCCTTTCCATAGGCCCGATCAGTTTATAAAGATGTCGTAATACTACATTTAGGTTAGGATCACACACCGTTTTGATGCAGTTTTTGGCTTTTTTTGTGTGAAGAAGGCCTTGCCCTGTAGCAGCCGCTAAAGGCCAGATGAGAAGTCAACGCCAAATCCCCCTGGCAAAAATCAGCTGTTAGACACACTTTGTCCAGACCTGTGATGTAACATCTACTCTAACTCCTTACCGCCCCATGACGTAATAGTACATTATAACTAATGGTATCCATAAACAAGTAGTATTATTGGGCTAGGTAATGTTCCTAGGAACAGCCTCCCATATGTGTTAATAAGGCAACTCTATGATACATATATAAACACGAGAAGAACAGAGTCTATAGCCAATATATATTTTGAAAAGTATCAATACAAAACTTTATTTAAATATACATAATAGACAAACATTTAAAAGACGTATAACAGTAGGAGGACTCAATCACAAAATAACATAGAGACACATCAGGAAAGCCAAGGTATGTATAGTAAACCTTAAACGTATAGGTTTGGGGTAGGACTAACACTAATGTAGCATATGACTAGTTAGATCTATTTACAGTCTTAGATGCTGTTTAAAGGGCATAAATGGTCCCGAAAACAAACATCAGACATGAGGGTAATGGGTCTGAAGCAGACCCTGGGTGAAAGGATTGCTAGGATGGTCTTACCCATAGAGAGTCCTTAGGCTAAGTCCTGATGGTCACTGTGTGCGCCCCGACGCGCGTTTCGCAGATGTCCGCTTCCTCAAGGGGGTGTAAAATTGGAAGCACAGTATGGACCTATTGCAGACATACTGCTTGTTTCCCAAATACTGCTTTGTGCATAAGGGCCTTAAAGCGGTTGTCTCTCCTTAACAACCCCTTTCCATAGGCCCGATCAGTTTATAAAGATGTCGTAATACTACATTTAGGTTAGGATCACACACCGTTTTGATGCAGTTTTTGGCTTTTTTTGTGTGAAGAAGGCCTTGCCCTGTAGCAGCCGCTAAAGGCCAGATGAGAAGTCAACGCCAAATCCCCCTGGCAAAAATCAGCTGTTAGACACACTTTGTCCAGACCTGTGATGTAACATCTACTCTAACTCCTTACCGCCCCATGACGTAATAGTACATCACTGAGAGGGTCGTTCCTGTGTACCAATGTACTATTTCGTCATTGTCATAGTAAGGCCTGATTTACACGAGCGTGTGCATTTTGCGCACGCAAAAACGTGTTTTGCGTGCGCAAAAGGCACTTAACAGCTGCGTGTGTCATCAGTGTATGATGCGCGGCTGCGTGATTTTCGCGCAGCCGCCCCATCATTATGACACTCCGTTTGAATGTTTGTAAACAGAAAAGCACGTGGTGCTTTTCTGTTTACATTCAGAGTTTGACAGCTTCCGTGCGGCATGCGTGGTTTTCACGCACCCATTGACTTCAATGGGTGCGTGATGCGCGAACGGCGCACAAAGAAAGGACATGTCGTGAGTTTTACGCAACGCACTCGCGCTGCGCAAAACTCACGCACTGTCTGCACTGCCCCATAGCCTAATATAGGTGCGTACGACACTCGTGAAAAGCACGCGCGTATATTACGCTCGTGTAAATGATGCCTTAGGGTGTAAGCACAGAAACTAACCACCGACATCCTGCTATAACGGCTGGGATCAGATAGAACTTCAATCCCAGTCGTTTAACCTCTTAGATACCGCAGTCAATAGCGGCACATAAGCTTAACTCTATCAGCAATAACGCGATCGATGACATGGCAGCCAGGGGCCTAACATTTATAATAGTTAAAGAGGCTCTGTCACCAGATTATAAGTGCCCTATCTCCTACATATATTGATTGGCGCTGTAATGTAGATAACAGTGGTTTTTATTTTGAAAAACGATCATTTTTGAGCAAGTTATGAGCTAGTTTAGATTTATGCTAATGACTCAATGGACAACTGGGCGTGTTTTTTACTTTTTACCAACTGGGTGTTGTATAGAGGAGTGTATGACGCTGACCAATCAGTGACTAATCAGCGTCACACACTTCTCATTGTTCCAGCCCAGCATGATCCACAGCACAGTGTGATTGTGCAGTGAAAGAAGTAAACACGCCCAGTTGCTAAAAACACAATACACGCCCACATGGAAATAAGGGAAAACACGCCCAGTTGTCCATTAGAAAGGCTCATTTGCATAAATATAAAATTGCTCATAACTTAGCCAAAAATGATCGTAAAAAAAAAAAAAAAGAAACGTTACGGTTATCTACATTGCAGCGCCGATCACATGTAATAGGAGATAGGGATTTGATAATCTGGTGACAGAGCCTCTTTAAAAATGTTTTTATACTGGACAGGATGAACATCGTTAAAAAAATATATATATAATGGTAGAATTAGCTGTATTTTCCCATTAACCCTCCCATTTATAAAAAATGATTAATTGTTTAATGACTTATATGTATTCTAAAATGGTACAATTTAAAAATATAACTCATCCCGCAAAAAAAAATAATCCCTCATAAAGCCTAGTCGATGAAAAAGTAAAAAAAAGTTACAGCTTTGGTAATGCATACGGTATGCACAGACAAAATAAAAAACAGCTCCTGATTTTCAGACTTTTTTAAGCCGGTAACGTTTCTCGCGGAGGTTTTTTTACGGCCGTTTTTGGAGCTGTTTTTCTGTAGAGTCAATGAAAAACGGATCCAAAAACGACTCAAGAAATGACATACACTTCTTTTTCGCGGGCGTCTTTTTACGCGCCGTTTTCAGAAAATGAGGCGTAAAAAAACGTCCCGTCGGAACAAAACACCCTATTTCCCATTGAAATCAATGGCCAGATGTTTGTAGGCGTTCTGCTTCCATTTTTACAGGCGTTTTTTGAGGCATGAATGCCCCGAAATACACCTGAAAACACTACGTGTGCACATACCCTAAGTGGTTATTTACACGAGCGTGTTAAACGTCCGTGGGACGGCCATTGAAAGAGCGGCCGTCCCACGGACCTATGTAATTCAATGTGGCCGTTCACACAGCCGTTGTTTCAGCGGACCGTTTTTCACGTCCGAGATGCGCAGCGTTCGTGTGAATCAGGCCTTAGACTTAATCTTGCATCTTACTCCCTTAACAATGAACTCACCTAACCTGTAATACAGTAATGAAATAAATTTCAACCACTCTTCCATTTAGTTTTAAAATCCATTAAGCCATAATAACTGTCAAGCACATGTACGTTTTTTTGGGAGCGTCTACTATTATCTTGAATTTGCGTATATTGAGAAACAAAATCCCTATGATTTCCCAAGTCCTCCCGAATGGCACCAAAGGATCTTAATTTGCCGTTATAAAAAAAAGAAAGAACACCAGATACATACCTTTCCCAATAGTGGGATTCACAGAAAATCTGCACAGCGAATTCTCAATTTCCAAATGGTCTAGACTATTAAATTAACTAATGGGATCCCTCTAAAACGACTCTCATCCAGTTGATATGACTCCATTAGCGCAAAAATATTCGATAACTTTTTTCAACTAAAGGGCCTTTTACACCGGCCGATAATCGAAGGGCCAACGAGACATCGTTGATCGGCGCTCGTTGGCTCCTGTCACACGGAGCTATGGATGGGGACAAGCAGTTGTTACTCCGATCGTTCATCCCCATCCATTATTATCATGTCGGCAGTGCATCTCCCTGTTTACACAGGGAGATGTGGTGCCGACAACGATCATATTTCACTTTTTTAAAACTATACGATCAACAGATGATCGAGTGTTTGCGTTCTATGAACGCTCTTGTTCCCGATAATTGCCCAGGGTAAAACCCCTTTAAAGAGGCTCTGTCACCAGAATAAAAATGCTCTATCTCCTACATCAGTTTATCGGCGCTGGAATGTAGTTACTAGCAATGTGTTTTTATTTTAAAAACGATGTTTTTTAACAAAGTTATGTCGTTTAGAACATTTATGCAAATTAGGTCCTTAATGCCCAACTGGGCGTTTTTTAATTTTCAACCAAGTCGGCGTATGACAAAGAGGTGTATGACGCTGGCCAATCTGCATCATGCACCTCTCTGTCTTACACCCAAGCTAGATTCACTGAGCAGCGTGATCTCACGAGACCGCGCTGTGATGTCACTTCCGCCCACAGGTCCTTCATCCCTGCGTCTGAAGACAACATCTTTCGTCTCCCTCCAGGCTGCTGCTGCTACTACCGATCCGACGACTGGGACTTCTCATCGGCCTGGAGGGAGACGAAAGATGTTGTCTTCAGACGCAGGAATGAAGGACCTGTGGGCGGAAGTGACGTCACAGCGCGGTCTCGCGAGATCACGCTGCTCAGTGAATCTAGCTTGGGTGTAAGACAGAGAGGTGTATGATGCGGATTGGCCAGCGTCATACACCTCTTTGTCATACGCCCACTTGGTTGAAAATTAAAAAACGCCCAGTTGGGCATTAAGGACCTCATTTGCATAAATGTTCTAAACGCCATAACTTTGTTAAAAAACATCGCTAGTAACTACATTCCAGCGCCGATAAACTGATGTAGGAGATAGAGCATTTTTATTCTGGTGACAGAGCCTCTTTAAGATGTTTTCTATTGATTAAAATATTTTATTTCCGATACAAATGGGCAGGTTTGTCAAGACAGAGAGGCTGAGGAAGTAAAATCCTTTTTATGAAGCTATCTTATGAGCCATTGATAGTTAGAATTTATTCAGGTCAGTGTATTGACGAGAATTCTAAATGACGTATGTGCCCAGGTACTTAAAATTTCCCTGATATTCCAGAATCTTAATTTACCATCCAGGTCCATATTAGGAAATAGGTGTAGAAGTACTAATTTATTCAAATTTATACATAACCCAGAGAAACCCTCAAACCTCTCAATAGTCTCATAGTATACTCTAATGATTCCTCCTTATTGTCTAGAAAAATTAACAGGTTGTCAGCATATAATCTTTTCTCCTTCCCTCTCCCCATTCCAAACCCAGTTCAATTTTGAATTATATATAAAATTCTATAAATACTCCTAATATTGCATCTGGTTCGCTGTGCATCCTCGCGCATCCCTAAGGCTATGTTCACATGGCAAACAAAAATGGCTGAAAATACGGAGCCGTTTTCAAGGGAAAAAAAGCCACCGATTTTCAGCCGTTTTTTAAGCAACCAGCGTTTTTTACGGACGGTTTTTGGGCTGTTTTTCTATTGAGTCAATAAAAGACGGCTCCAAAAACAGCTCAAGAAGTGACATGCACTTCTTTTTACAAGGCGTTTTTTGCGTGGTCGTTTTTAAAAACGCCCCTTGGGAAAGGAACTCCATTTTTCCCATTGAAATCAATGGGCAGATGTTTGGAGGCGTTCACTCCTGCATGTTCTCGAGAGATCACACTGTGACGTCACTCACTTCCTGCCCCAGGTCCTGCATAGTGTCGGACGAGCGAGGACACATCGGCACCAGAGGCTACAGTTGATTCTGCAGCAGCATCGGCGTTTGCAGGTAAGTCGATGTAGCTACTTACCTGCAAACGCTGATGCTGCTACAGAATCAACTGGTGCCGATGTGGCCGACACGATGCAGGACCTGGGGCAGGAAGTGAGTGACGTCACAGCGTGATCTCTCGAGAACACGCTGTGTGTCTGCACTGCCAGAAGCTGGGCGTTCTGAAGAGAAGTGGATGATACTTCTCGTCAGAACGCCCAGCTAGTAAAAGTATTAAAAACGCCCCGATGTACGCACATAATACACGCCCAGTTGTACTTTTACTTTAAACACACCCACTTGGACTTTTGCAAGCCTCATTTGCATAAATACAAAAATGGTCATAACTTGGCCAAAAATAAAAACGTTACTGTAATCTACATTGCAGCGCCTATCTGCTGCAATAGCAGATAGGGGTTGCAAAATCTGGTGACAGAGCCTCTTTAAGGACACGGCCAATTTTGGCCTTCAGAACAGAACAATTTTGTTAGATTTCCCTCTTTGCATCCCGACGCTAAGAACTCTTATTTTTTGTACAACGTACTTGTATGAGACTTTGTTTTTTGCAGGACGAGTTGTACTTTATATAGGTACCATTTTTTGGTACAAATACATTATCGTTTAATTTCTATAAATTTTTATTTTGGCAAAAAAGCAGTTCCGCTGCAGTTTTAATATTTTTTTTTTTTTACACCATACACCGATCATCATAAATAATGTTATACATTTGTTGTACAGGTTGTTACGGTCGTGGCGATACCAAATATGTCTATTTCATGTTTTGGGACTTATATTTTAAAAAGTTTATTTATTATAAAAAAAATGTGTTTCTGTGTATGTTTTTTACTTTTTATTTATTTATCATTAATTTTTTTTACATTCATTTAACTTTTTTTTTTAATCCCATAAAGGGATTTAGCATTTTGATTTTATAACTGTAATGTACTGGCATAGATCTATATGCCAGTACATTAGCCTGTGTACTGATTGTACACAGGCAGTTGTTAGGGCATACCTCAGTATGACCTAACAACAGGGAATATACTCAGACAGCCCTGGGGTCCTTCAATGGACCCTGTGTTGTGTGGCCATACGAGTTGTGGGCTTTGATTGCGTCACAGTTATTTTCTGTGACGCGATCAAAGTGCAGTCCCCCCTCCTTGAAGGCCGCGATCAGCTTTCATCGCGGCGTTCAAAGGGTTAACGGCGGAGAGAAGATGTCAGAGCGGGGCCGTGGCTGTGTATTACAACCGTTGCCCCGCTCTCGATCGCGCGCAGAGACGGCTGTCACACAGGACGTGAATGCTCATCCTAATGCACCAAGTACTCGCCGCTCAGGACGAGCATTCTCGTCCTGTGTCGGCAACCAGTTAAAGGGAACACGTCACCTTATTTTTTTACCGAATGACAAAAATTTATATAATAAATCTATTTTTATTTCTGATTGTATATTGTTTTCTTCTATTTCTTTACAAGGTGATGGCGACAGCTTCTCTGAGTTGGCAGACTATGATCTAGTGACTATTATGCGAGAGTATTGTGAGCGTGCTCGGTGACATGTGCAGAGGTGACTGTGCAGGGGAGGGAAGAGGAGTTAAACTGTCCAAATCTCCTATTATCAATAGTTTGGATTATTCATATTTCTGCTCTGTGAATGAAATGACCACTGCCCCACAAGCTGAAAAGTTACCTTTACAATACATAAAGTGTTGTCTATTGTGAGGGCTTAGTGACATAAAAAATAAAAAATAACACTACTAAAAATAATGTTTAATGGGGTTGTCCCAGTATTGACAATTATGGCTCCCTGAGGAGAGGAGGAGCTTGAATGGAGCGGTGGTCGAGCTTCTCCATTGAATGTCTTTGAGACTGATGAAAGTATTGTACTTGGCTATTTCCGTCACTTCTATAGATTTTAAATAGAGCGGCAGCGCGCATGCTGAACCGCCGCTACATTCAATGTTGGGTTCGGGGACTCCAGTTGGGTACGGGGATCTCCAGCGATCAGACAATTATCACCTATCCTGTGGATTGTCGGTTCTGGGAATGTCCCTTAACAAACTGTAAAGTTGTTTAAATATTTAAAATAAACAAAAAAGTGTTGTTTTTATAACCATTTGTACACACATCTATTGGACTATGAGCATGTAAAACTAAAGTGAAAAGGAAATTTTGGGGGGCTAACAAGTCAGATATGGATCATGGGGGGGCTATTTGGTAGACTTTTAATTATCCATTGTATGATATATATATATATATATATATATATATATATATTTATTTATTTTATTTTTTATTACAAAGAGTCCACGAAAAGGTAAAAAAAAGACCTTTGGGGGCATTCTTATTTTGAATCTCTTACAAGTGATATTTATCATAATTACATAGCCGGGTGAACTTCCACTCCCTCTTTTGTATACACAGTGGTTATTGAGCGCCATGTCTCTGACAGCCAGGCATCCAACTTCCATTTGCATAATTTTCTATGCATCTACTTTTTCAATGAGCTCTAAAAAGGTGGCACTTTGGAATAAAGCTCCTTAATTATCGCTAAAAAAAAATATTTTTGGTGGCCACTGTTTAATTGTTAAGTACCAAAATGTGGACCTTCCATGATTCAATAGAGTTAGTGCACTGCTGGCTAATCTACACCGTGTTCCAAATTATTATGCACACTGGATTTAAGTGTCATAAACATTTAATTATTAGTTTTTCAATTAAACTCATGGATGGTATTGTGTCTTAGGGCTCTTTGGATCATTGTAATCAATCTCAGACACCTGTGATAATTAGTTTTCCAGGTGTGCCTAATCAAAGGAAAACTACTTAAGAAGGACGTTCTACATTATTAAGCAGGCCACAGGTTTCAAGCAATATGGGAAAGAAAAAGGATCTCTCTGCTGCTGAAAAGCGTGAAATAGTGCAATACCTTGGACAAGGTATGAAAACATTGGATATTTCAAGAAAACTTAAGCGTGATCATCGTACTGTGAAAAGATTTGTGGCTGATTCAGAGCACAGACGGGTTCGTTCAGATAAAGGCATAATGAGGAAGTTTTCTGCCAGACAAATTAATAGGATTAGGAGAGCAGCTGCTAAAATGCCATTGCAAAGCAGCAAACAGTTATTTGAAGTCGCTGGTGCCGCTGGAGTCCCGCGAACCTCAAGGTCTAGAATCCTCCAGACGTTTGCAAGTGTGCATAAAGCTATTATTCGGCCACCCCTAAACAATGCTCACAAGCAGAAACGGTTGCAGTGGGCTCAGAAATACATGAAGACTAATTTTCAAACCGTGTTGTTTACTGATGAGTGCCGTGCAACCCTGGATGGTCCAGATGGATGGAGTAGTGGATGGTTGGTGAATGGCCACCATGTCCCAACAAGGCTGCGACGTCAGCAAGGAGGTGGCGGAGTCATGTTTTGGGCTGGAATCATGGGGAGAGAGCTGGTAGGCCCCTTTAGGGTCCCTGACGGTGTGAAAATGACCTCTGCAAAGTAAGTAGAGTTTATGACTGACCACTTTCTTCCGTGGTACAAAAAGAAGAACCGTGCCTTCCGTAGCAAAATTATCTTCATGCATGACAATGCACCATCTCATGCTGCAAAGAATACCTCTGTGTCATTGGCTGCTGTGGGCATAAAAGGAGAGAAACTCATGGTGTGGCCCCCATGTTCCCCTGACCTGCTGTGCTTGCCAACAAGGGTTTTGCCACCAAGTATTAAGTCTTGTTTGCCAAAGGGATCAAGTACTTTTTTCTCTGTGCAGAATGCAATAAATATATATAATTTTGACAATGTGATTTTCTGTTTTTTTTAATATATAATCTATCTCTCACTGGTAAAATTAACCTAGCCTAAAAATTCTAGACTGTTCATGTCTTAGACAGTGGTCAAACTTACAGTGAAGGGAATAAGTATTTGATCCCTTGCTGATTTTGTATCTATGAGGGTGGGAGGCAGTTCACATCAAAACATAAGCTCTGGGAGGCTATTCTGACACCCTGCAAAGATATTCAAGCAGAAACTGTCCAAATACTCACAAATTCAATGGATGCAAAAATTGTGAAGGTGATATCAAAGAAGGGGTCCTATGTTAACATGTAACTTGGCCTGCTAAGTTTTTTTTTATTGAAAGAGCTTTTGATTTCTGTAAATATGACCTCCTGATGCTGCAAATTCAACAAATTACCATTTTAGTTTTCTTTAAAACCTTTAAAATGTTTTGATCTTTGTTGTGCATAATAATTTGAAACTGCATTTTGAGTTTTTTACTTCTAAAAAAAAATCTGTTATCATTAGGAGATTTGTTCAATAAAATTTGCATTATACTCCAACGGTTGATGGCTTGAAGATTATACTGACTGTCATTTGCATCGACTATTTAGGAAAATCAGCGAAAAATAACATTTGCATAATAATTTGGAACGCGGTGTAGAGTGCATAGTCTTAGATAACTTCCCATTTTTCAAATAGGGATGGCTAGATGACTAGGTCATCTCCAAAATAGCAGATATTGTGGGGTATTCTTGGTATGCAGTGTTTAGTAAGTATGAAAAGTGATACAAAAAAGGACAACCGTTGAACTGGCAACAGGGTCATGATCCCTCAAAGCTTATTGATGTGTGTGTGGAGCGACGGCTAGCCTAATGGTTTGAGGAACATGACAAAGAGTTCAAAGTGTTGACTTGGCCTCCAAATTACCCAGATCTCAATCGGATCAAGTATCTGTGTAGCGTCCATGGCCGTGGGCCGTCGGGTTTACTCACCGCCCGATGCCTGCAGCCATGGATCTGTGCTCCATGGACTCCAGCGCTCACTTCCGCTCCAGTCCGCTGTGTCCTGTAGTTCCTCTGCCTCTTCCTCCTCGCTATGACGGTGATCCCAGAGCATGTAGAGGATTTATTAACCAATGCACAGTTAATTTTAGGCTACGGGCTCATCTCTTCCCCTCCAAGGAGGCCAAAGTAGCATTTATCATCTCCCTTCTTGTTGGCAAGGCCCTCGCATGGGCGAACCCCATCTTGGAGCAACAAGGACCTGTATCCTCGGACCTAGCCTTGTTCCTGCAGTCCTTTCGTGCCATGTTCGAGGAGCCAGGTCGAACATCCTCTGCTGCAGCCACTCTGTTGACCCTCAAGCAAGAGGGTTCCACAGTAGGGGAGTATGCTATCTCCTTCCGTACCCTGGCAACCGAGCTGACATGGAACAATGAGGCACTGGTGGCGACCTTCTGGCAGGGACTGTCCTCTCACATCAAGGACGAACTGGCGGCCCGCGACCTTCCATTTACCTTGGATGCCCTTATCCCGTTAGCCACTCAGGTCGACATGAGAATCCGGGAGCGCACTCAAGAGGTTTGACAGAAGAGCCGGGGCCACAGACCAGCACCCTTGGTCCAGAGACCACCATTGCCTTCCCCTAGTGCGCTACCTGAGGAACCCATACAGGTAGACAGAGTCCGGCTGTCTGAACAAGAGAAGCAGCGCAGACGCTCCTCTGGACTATGTATGTATTGTGGCCTTAAAGAGGCTCTGTCACCAGATTGTGCAACCCCTATCTGCTATTGCAGCAGATCGGTGCTGCAATGTAGATTACAGTAACGTTTTTATTTTTAAAAAACGAGCATTTTTGGCCAAGTTATGACCATTTTTGTATTTATGCAAATGAGGCTTGCAAAAGTACAACTGGGCGTGTTTAAAGTAAAAGTCCAAGTGGGTGTGTATTATGTGCGTACATCGGGGCGTTTTTACTTCTTTTACTAGCTGGGCGTTCTGACGAGAAGTATCATCCACTTCTCTTCAGAACGCCCAGCTTCTGGCAGTGCAGATACAGCCGTGTTCTCGAGAGATCACGCTGTGTCGTCACTCACAGGTCCTGCATCGTGTCAGACGAGCGAGGACACATTGGCACCAGAGGCTACAGATGATTCTGCAGCAGCATCGGCGTTTGCAGGTAAGTCGATGTAGCTACTTACCTGCAAACGCTGATGCTGCTGCAGAATCAACTGTAGCCTCTGGTGCCGATGTGTCCTCGCTCGTCTGACACGATGCAGGACCTGGGGCAGGAAGTGAGTGACGTCACAGCGTGATCTCTCGAGAACACGCTGTCTGCACTGCCAGAAGCTGGGCGTTCTGAAGAGAAGTGGATGATACTTCTCGTCAGAACGCCCAGCTAGTAAAAGAAGTAAAAACGCCCCGATGTACGCACATAATACACACCCACTTGGACTTTTACTTTAAACACGCCCAGTTGTACTTTTGCAAGCCTCATTTGCATAAATACAAAAATACTTCTCGTCAGAACGCCCAGCTAGTAAAAGTAGTAAAAACGCCCCGATGTACGCACATAATACACGCCCACTTGTACTTTTACTTTTCAACACACCCAGTTGTACCTTTTGCAAGCCTCATTTGCATAAATACAAAAATGGTCATAACTTGGCCAAAAAAGCTCGTTTTTTTAAAATAAAAACGTTACTGTAATCTACATTGCAGCGCCGATCTGCTGCAATAGCAGATAGGGGTTGCAAAATCTGGTGACAGAGCCTCTTTAAGGGTCATTTTGTGCGCCAATGCCCACAGAAAGCAGGAAACTCCAGTACCTAGGGTGGGTTGGAGAGGCAACTCTAGGTGGGACTTCTCCAAATGTCACATCTCTCCTCTGGCTATCTTGACTCCGGAGCAGCTGCTAATTTCATCCAGCAGGATCTAGTGGATTGTTTACATCTACCCACAGTTCTTCTGGAGGGACCCCTGGCTGTTGTCTCTGTGAATGGTCTACCAGTGCCCGAGCCGATTGTGTTCATCACGGAGCAGTTGACACCACGGGTTGGAACTCTTCACTCGGAGCAGATCGCCTTTCTTGTACTACCTAAGGCTATCAATCCTATCCTGCTGGTTCTGCCATGACTTCGCCTACATGCCCCGGTTCTTGACTGGAGTTCCGGAGAGATTTTTCAATGGGGCTCCAGATGCCATAGCCATTGCCTGTCACAAGTTCGTCCTGTTATGCCCCTTCTGCCTCAGTCACTCTGCGATCTACCATCTTAGTATGCCAGTTTTGCGGATGTCTTCTGCAAGCGAGAGGCTGAGACGTTGCCCCCACATCGGAATTATGACTGTCCCATTGAACTGGTTCCACATGCTTCCCTTCCCCGTGAACGGGTATATCCTCTTTCCTTGCCAGATACTTTATCCATGTCAGCCTATATCAAAGAGAATTTGGAGAGGGTTTGGTCCTGAGGAGAGGTCCTGGGAGCCGGAAGAGAACCTCAGTGCTCCTGCTCTCATTAAGAAATTCCTCTCTCGCTCTGGCCCCAAGTAGAGGGGGGATACTCTAGCGTCCATGGCCGCGGGCCTTCGGGTTTACTCACCTCCTGATGCCCGCAGCCATGGATCTGTGAGCGCTGGTCCCCATCTCATTCCTAGGAGATGCCAGCGTTCACTTCCGCTCCAGTCCGCTGTGCCCTGTAAGGTGTGCGTGCAGGCTCGTGCCCGCTCTTAAAGGGCCAGCGCACGCACATGAAAACAATCATCATCATCAACCCACATGATTTCCTGGTCTATAAGAAGGCCCCAGCCCTTCTGATCCTTGCCTGAGCGTTGTTAGTTTATCCCCAGTCTGTCTTGCAAATGGTCCCTTAGTGTTTCCCATTCCAGTTGTTACCCGTGCCCGGTTACCTGTTCCTGTGTCCCGTGCTGTGTTCTTGTTCCTGTGCCTACTAGTGTTGCAGACGTGTCCTACTGCACCTGCTGTCGTTTGCCACGTCCAGTCTCCTGCCACGTCCAGTGTCTTCTGCCATGTCCAGTGTCTTCTGCCACATCTTATACTGCCCACCACGTCTGGCGCAATCTGCTGCACCGACCTCCATCTGTGCTGTAGCCACAGCCACTGTCTGAACTAGTTCAGGTACCCGAGTGTTACGAACTGCTATAGACTTTTGTATAGACTGAGACCTGGTCAGCTGCCTCTCCACTACGGCGGAGTTATGGCGCCATAAGAAAGCAGTAAACTGCTACTAATCTACGCAGCGCCAACGACTGGATGAACCAGACACCAGGAGGTACAAGTGCCTGATAAAGGTCTAATATACGACCGAAACGTCGCACTAAACCTCTGGCATCAATTTTTGATAAAATAAAACCTAAAGATTTGCTAAAATAATCACCTTGTGTGCCGAATATTTCTTTACTAAGGCCAGTAGAGAGTTAGCTAGAAATAAGGGATCAGAGCACTTGTCTTCAAAAGCATTGACATCGACAATTTCCAGAACTGAAAAAAAACAACCATATAAGTGTATTGTCTGCAAATGATAGAGTATGTGGTAACGTAATTGGGACTAATAAGATCTTTGTGTTTTTTAACGACATGGGGATTGGTCCTGGTATTTATTAAAATGACACAAGGGTGGCTATAAGCAGATAAACCATCTACAGTCAAGGTTATGTCAATTTGGAAGTTTTTTCTTATTATTTTTTAACATTGTTTTTTCAATAAAGGGCTTTACACCCAGCAAGAGAGCTAAATTGTAGCTTACAAATAGAGATGTTCAGAAAAGTACTGCTATTGACAATTTACTTAGGTGGGATAGATGGCATCCTACACCTTTAAAAAGAGGCATACCTAAGGGGCAGTACATGAGGGCCTGACGAAACTGTACAACGATACAGACTTCAAGACCTCAGCAAGAGGTTTGAAGAGCAGGTTTGAACCAAGGGGATATCCAAGTGGTGTGCTTAAAACTTCTTACCAACATGCACTTGGGGCAAATAGAGAATCCCTCCTCATTCCCAAAATTCATCCAGAAAAGGACAAGATTATTAGAGTCATAGGGACATTTGATCCTGCACATCAGGACATCAGGAATATACTCACGTCATACTGGGATATTCTGAAAGCAGACCCAGATGTGGGTGACTTGTTTGGTGAGAGGCCCCAGATCACCTTCAAAAGAGGTCGTAATATCAAAGATAGACTAGTACATAGTCATCTTGATACTGTCAAAACGACATCTTGGCTCTCATCAAACCTCAAGGGTACTTTTCGTTGTGGTAGATGCAAAGCATGCACCTCGATTTGGAACACCAAAACATTTAAGAGCAAAACAACAGAAGAAACCTTTGAGACAAGAACCTTTATAAACTGCCTTACCAAGGGGGTGGTTTATCTTATCACGTGACCTGTGGGGTTCAATACGTTGGGAAGACCAAGAGGGAATTTAGGTGAAGGGTGAGGGACCACATTTGTGATATCTTCAGGAGAGAAGATACCTCAGTATCTCGACACGTGTGGGAACAGCACTTGGGAGACTCCGAGGTCCTTAAATTCCAGGGGATGGAAAACGTTCGACCATCTCCTAGAGGGGGGGATTGGGATAGGAGGATCCTACAGAAAGAAGCCCAGTGGATCTTTAGGATGCAAACCATCCAACCACTGGGGCTAAATGAACAGATATAATTTCTCCCATTTATTTAAAGCTGGTACCCTACCTCTCGCCTGATATTTATCCCCGTCAATATCCAACTTTGATCCACCCCACATACATAGTTTGTATATTATTTCCCAGTTGGTGGGCCCCTCCCCCTTGTATATCTATATATTTATATAACCTTCATCTGGTAGTTTATATAAGCTTGTTTGTTCTCTTTCTGTATTGCTGTCCATTTAAATAAAATACCCTGAAGTTCCCCTAGTTACCTTCTGATGCTTGATGCATCTTTTCCACTGGACGCCATGTTACTATGGGGCCTATACAGCTGGTGGGCATCTGTGTGACGCTTGATGCACCGGTTGTTCGAAGCTCCGATGACGCGTCTTGTGGAGGCGGGGCTAAGCCCTTTAAGGCTCTTGAGTTTCCCCGGCATGCACTGAAACAGCTATCAGTGTTTAGTGCACGCCGGATAACACAAAAATTGACAGCACCACATGTGCTGACCGTCAGAAATAGATACTAATAGATATTCTAAGCGATTTATACCCCTGAGGACGCTCCCCTGAATGTGCAGGGGCGCAGAAACGCGTTGGGAATAATATTGCATATCTTTGGCAAAACAGACCATTGATATATATGTTTAAAGCCTCTTTTGGAGTGTTGGTGTGATACACACTTGCTATCAGTGTATCTGAAGACACCTCAATAAAGGCAATACTTATGTATCGCTCTGGCAAATAGAACAGTAGTTTAGTTTACTACTCCTGTGCAGTGCTGCATTAGCTTATGAAGTTAAGTCAACCCTTAACCCCTATCCGCACCAGTACGTAACTGTCCGTCGTTGCGGGAGGTTACTTCCCGCACGAGGACGTACAGTTACTGAGTTTTTCCTGGTGCACACTGTCGGCGACAGTGTGCATCGGGAACCGGGAGGTCAGCTGTCGCCGACAGCTGACACTCCCCTCTTGCTGGCCAGCGGTCCTTTACCGCTGATTTCGGCGAATTAACCCCTTAAATTCGGCGATCGGTTCGCCGAATTTTAGGGGTTTCGATCATATCGGCAGACCCCGGTCCGAAATCGCGGGGTCTGCCGATAGTTAGTATGGCAAACGGAAGCCAAATAATGGCTTCCGGTTCTGGCATGGACGGAAGCCCATCAGGACCAACCTTCGGCTGGTCCTGATAGGCTTCCTGTCAGAGTGACAGGAAGTCACTGTGTCGTTCCCGATGCACACTGTCGGCGACAAGGTGTGCATCAGGAACTTGGAGATCAGCTGTCCCCGACAGCTGACATTCCAGTGTTGCCGATCAGCGGCTCATCGCCGCTGATTTCGGCAATTAACCCGTTACATGCGGGGCTCGATTGTGATCTCCGCATGTACAGGGTTTGTACCACATCAGCAGCCCCCATGCAATTGTGGGGGCTGCTGATGCTTGTAATGGCATCCGGAGGCCAGGCAACGGCCTCCGGGTCTGCCATGTATGGAAGCCTATGAGGATCAGCCTTTGCTGATCCTCGTAGACCAACTGTCAGAGTGACTGTGACGTCACACTGACAGTTGGAATACATTACACTACCTAGGTAGTGTAATGTATTCTAGCAGCGATCAAAGCTGCAGGTCAAAAAGATAAAGTGTAAAAAGTAAAAAAAAAAGTTAATAAACAAAAATATAAAGTGTAAAAACGAAAAAAAAGTTAATAAAAATGTTTTATAAAAGTGTAAAAATAAAAGGTTTTGTTTTCCTTTAATAAGTCATTTATTATAGGGAAAAAATGAAAACGTTTAAAAAAAGTACACATATTTGGTATCACCGTGTTCGTAACGACCCAAACTATGAAACTATAATGTTAATTTTTCCGCACGGTGAACGCCGCAAACAAAATAAACGGAAAACTGTCAGCATCACTATTTTTTGGTCACCACCCCTCCCAAGATATAGAATAAAAAGTGATCAAAACGTCGCATTTACCCCAAAATGGTACCAATAAAAACTACAACCCGTCCCGCAAAAAAACAAGACCTCCCACAGCTTTTTTGACGAAAAAATAAAAAAGTTACGGCTCAGAATAGCGTGTCTCAGAAAATAAATTATTTTATAGAAACGTAATTTTATTGTGCAAACGTAAAAAACGTAAAAAAAACTATACACATATGGTATCGGCGTAATCGTACCGACCGGCAGAATAAATGAAAACGTAATTTATTGCGCACGGTGAACGCTGTAATAAATAAAGAATTTAAAGCGCCAAAATCGCTGTTTTTTGGTCACCTTAGCTCTAAAAAAGATACTGAGGCGACAAAATGCTCACTATACCCCTAGAAAAATTCCTTGAGGGGTGTAGATTCCAAAATAGGGTCACTTTTGGGGGGTTTCCACTGTTTTGGTCCCTCCGGGGCGTTGCAAATCCAGCAAAATCTGCGCTCCAAAATCCAAAAGGTGCTCCTTCCCTCATGAGGCCTGCTGTGGGTCCAAACATCAGTTTACGACCACATATGGGGTATTGCCGTAATCGGGAGAAATTGCTTTACAAATATTGGGCGGCTTTTTCTCCTTTATTCCTTGTAAAATTGAAAAAATTCTATGTTTCCACAGAAAAATAGATGATTTTCATCTTCACAGACTAATTCCACTAAATTCTGCAAAAATGCTAACTATAACCCTAGAAAAATGCCTTGAGGGGTGTAGTTTCCAAAATGAGGTCACTTTTTGGGGGTTTCGACTGTTTAGGTACCACAAGACCTCTACAAACCTGACATGGTGCCTAAAATATATTCCTAAAATAAGGAGGCCCCAAAATCTACTAGGTGCTCCTTTGCTTCTGCGGCCTGTGTTTCAGTCCATTAGGACACTAGGGCCACATATTGGATATTTCTAAAATCTGCAGAATCTGGGCAATAAATATTGAGTTGCGTTTCCCTGGTAAAACCTTCTGTGTTACAGATTTTTTTTTATTACAAATGAATTTCGCCAAAAAAAATTACATTTGTAAATTTCACCTCTACTTTGCCTTAATTCCTGTGAAACGCCTAAAGGGTTAAAATACTTTCTGAATGTGGTTTTGAATACCTTGAGGGGTGCAGTTTTCAAAATGGGGTGATTTATGGGGACTTTCTAATATATAAGGCCCTCAAAGCCACTTCAGAACTGAACTGGTCCCTGAAAAAATGGCCTATTGAAATTTTATTGAAAATATGAGAAATTGCTGCTAAAGTTCTAAGCCTATTTGTGGTCAGTTCTGGGAAAAATGGGATTTGGGCCTAATTTCATAAAATGGGTAAGGTTGTTATACGTAGCCCCAACTGCAAAAATAAGGGTGAATGGGGCCCTCTCTGATCGGTTTGCGCTGGCGCGGGGAACACGTCAGGGATGTCCCTTGTCTCCGTTGTTATTCGCGTTGGCGGTGGAACCATTGGCATGTGCAGTAAGACAACACGAGCATATACAAGGGTTGAGATATGGGGGGGTGGAGGAACGAATCGCATTATACGCGGATGATATGCTGTTGTTCATGGCGGATACCGAGCGCACACTACCGTTAGTTATGGCCCTGATTAAGCGTTTTGGGAAGTATTCGGGATTGCTCATTAATTGGTCTAAATCGGCTCTTATGTTCATGGATCCAGGGGCTATCCAGACTGGGGAGGAGGAGGTGGAGATAACGGTGGTCACGGAGTTTAAATATCTGGGGGTCAGGGTGACCGCGAAAGCACAGGATTATATGTCCCTTAATGTGATGCCACTGTTGACAACGATAAAGGCCAAAGTAGAGGCTTGGAATAAGCTACCGCTATCTGCTCTGGGTAGGACGAATTTTATTAAAATGATCCTTATGCCTCAAGTGCTGTACGTCTTACATAATTCCCCGGTATGGATCCCCAAATATTGGTTTAGGAGGTTGCATAACCTTTTCAGAGACTTAGTATGGAAGAAGGGGGTACCCAGGATTAAACTGGAGAAACTTCAATTGCCTAAGGAGGAGGGGGGCCTAGCTTTGCCTAATGCTTGGGTGTATTATTTAGCTGCCCAATGTCAGCATTTCTGGGGGTGGGAGCAGGAGGAGACCTGGGGGTCCAGTGCGCGCATCCTATCGCATCTGGGGGGGGGGGGGGAGAATCCGCTGGCAGGACTGGAAGCACACAGCTATAGAAGACTGGCGAGTACTCGACCCACCCTGCTTCTCATACATAAGGTGTGGTGGCAGTGTAAGCACTTGTTGAAGATAGGAGAGTGTACTAAATATACCCCACTCTGGAGGAACACATATCTGGGGGAAATGGACAAATTGGAAGGGATGCAGGGGTGGGAGCAGCGAGGTATAATACGATTGAGTCAGTTGTACGAGGGAGGCATACTCAAATCCTTTCAGCAGTTACGGGAGGGGTTTCAGTTGGATTCCCGCATGTTCTATCAGTACCTGCAGATTCGGCATGCTGTGCAGACACAAGCGGCCAGTGTAGACATGGCGATTCATGCCACCGGAGTGTTGGAACATATTGCAAAAGCAGTAACGTCAAAGGGATTAATTTCATTGGTTTATCGCAGGTTACTGTCGGAACATCTGAGAGATCCTATGGCACCGGTCAAAGCTGCATGGGAAAGAGATGTGGGTCCTATTCCTACAGACCACTGGGAGGCGGTATTGGCGGCATCATGTACTCTGTCCATAAATGTAGCACAACGAAGATCGCAGTTATTTCTGATACATAGGGTGTATAGGACCCCCTGGGTTCTGAAACAAATGAGATTAAGGGCAGACGCCAGGTGTCCTAGGTGTCCGGAAGAAAAGGCAGACATCCTTCATATGTTCTGGTCCTGCTGGAGATTGGGGGCCTTATGGACGGAAATGACAGAGTTAATGGGCCGAGTGTTTGAGGTACAGATTCCATTGGATCCAGTGGTAATGCTGCTGGGGTATGTAGGGGATTTGGAGGGGGATAGGATGACAGGGCTGGCAATTGCAAAAATATTATACCAAGTCAGAAAGGGAATAGCAAAGCACTGGCTGGATGGGGAGCCACCCTCGAAGCAAGAAATTATAGCGGCACTTAATTCTCAGGTTCTGATGGAATATAGGATATATTCCAAGAGGGGGTCCAAGACTAAATTTGAAAAACAATGGGCTAGGTGGATTGATCACTCTGGGTGTGCTTCCTCGGAACTTATGACGCTACGTGCGCTGGTCCCACTCTAAATGGTTCTGGGGTCCAAGGGAACACTAAGGGCGCGGGGGGCACGGGAGCAGGGAGGGACAGGTCACACATTCAGGAACAGAGCCACTGACGGTTGCGTACATGCGGGGAGTTGGAGGAGGATGGGGGATGGAAATGGGAAGGAGAAAGATAGGATAAAGAAGATTGTAACGGGAGGGCCGGCTGGGGGATACAGGGGGGAGTTGGGGGGAAGGGATTGTTTTGTTGGAAATAAATGCTTGGGTCTTTGGAGAAATGCTTTCACAATGTATGAGAATGTATAATGAATGACCTGTATTGATGTGAAGTTTGTTGAATAAACTTGAACTGATTAAAAAAAAAAAAAGTTCTAAGCCTCGTAACGTCCTAGAAAAAGAAAAGTAAGTGGAAAAAAAATTATGCAGACATAAAGTAGACATATGGGGGATGTTAACTAGTAACTATTTTGTGTGGTATTACTATCTGTTTTACAAGCAAATACATTAAAATTTAGAAAAATGCTAATTTTTGCACATTTTTGCTAAAATTTTACGTTTTTCACAAATAAATATTGAATTTATCGACCAAATTTTTTCACTAACATAAAGTACAATATGTCACGAGAAAACAGTCTCAGAATCGCTTGGATAGGTAAAAGCATTCCGGAGTTATTACCACATAAAGTGACACATGTCAGATTTGAAAAAATCATCTGTGTCCACAAGGCCAAAACAGGCTGTGTCCTAAAGGGGTTAATCACCATATGCCAGAAACTCCAATTAGGACCTTTGATCTGTGCTGCCTATGCTTGTACTCAGAATCTTTGGCATTAGTGCCCTTTTTAAAATACCATTAATAAAACAATTTTTAAACGTTTTGACAAGCATTAAAATATTTAACCCTTTGTAACGGGCCCCAAGCATCTGCCAACCCTGCCATATTGGTAGGTATGACACTGAAGAAGCAGACATAAAAATGGGAGGCAAAAATTCTTGTGGCACAAACCTGACATCTTCACTCGTCTTCACTAAACCCTCAGGGTATGTTCACACGAGGGCGTCCGTAACGGCTGAAATTACGGGGATGTTTCAGCCTTAAAACATCCCCGTAATTTCAGCCGTAACGACATGTGCAGGCGCTTGAACGCCGCGTCAATTACGGACGTAATTGGCGCTGCTATTCATTGGAGTCAATGAATAACGGCTCCAATTACGGCCAAAGAAGTGACAGGTCACTTCTTTGACGCGGGCGTCTATTTACGCGCCGTCATTTGACAGCGGCGCGTAAATATACGCCTCGTGTGAACAGACAAACGTCTGCCCATTGCTTTCAATGGGCAGATGTTTGTCAACGCTATTTAGGCGCTATTTTTGGACGTAATTCGGGGCAAAAACGCCCGAATTACGTCCGTAATTAGTGCGTGTGAACATACCCTCAAAGAGGTCAAACAGGTGATCTCCATTTACATTCCCCTTGGCACCATTGTGACATCATTTAGGTGCATGCCTATTATGTTGAGGTCTATGATTTAATAATGCCATACAGCAGAGAGTTATGTAAGTTATATGTTCATTATTCATGGGCAAATATTACGTCTGGTGTCATTTATACGACTGACAAATAATAAATATTATTTTCACTGCATTTTCTTTTGAATCTGCGTCACATATTCAGTAATATCAGTTTATCTTGGTTATCGTTACTCACATAGACTATAATATAGAGTGCCCACACGTGCATCCAACTCTCTGGTTATCTCCTACCCTCCTAGAACATTGGACCCCTGTCCCGGTGACCAGGAAGCCCCACCAATCAAAAAATGCTATTGGTGCAAATACAATTTCAATTTCATATTTGTACTAAATTCTTCCAGATCCCTCTACTAAGGAGAAACTACCTCTATCATTCACTTACGATACAAGAGTGGCGCTTTCTGGGGGAAAAAATCTGACTTTTTTTCTAGTCTCACACAACTCTTCCAAGGACATTTAATATTATGCATTCGTCTGCTGCACCATAGAAAGAATACAGACTGCTTTTAAAGGGGATGTCTCGTCAAGGCAACCCCTGTCCAACCCTATTGAACACTTTATGGTCAAGACAATTGTTTCAGTTCCTTCTTTCTTATTGTTTGCGGGATGAGTTGTATTTATTTTAAAGGCACTATTTTGGGTTACCTATAATGTATTGTATAACTTTTGTAAAAACATTTGGGCGTTTTGTTTTTACGGTGTTCACTATACGGTATAAATGGCATGTTATCTTCACTTTGCTGGTCAGTACCATTACGGCGATACCAAGTTCTTTTTTGTACTTTTTACTACTTTTGCACAATAAAAAACACTTTAAAAAAAAAAGTTACATTTTTCCTTCAACAAAGCTGTATGAGGGCTTATTTTTTGCAGAACGAGTTGACGTTTTCGTTGGTTCCATTTTGGGTTACATACGAGTTTTTGCATAGGTCACATGGGATAAAACGTCATCTCAGGGCTGCAGAGCGTCATGACATCAGGACGTTGGTGGGTCGCGTCGCCATGGTAATTACCCTTTTTTTTTTCTGGCTGGTTTTCCGCAGTGGACATTTCGTCCGAAAACCTGCACCACAGTTTGGTGCGGTTTTTAGACCGTAATTCCCTGCGGAGCACAGGGCGGATACGCTGTGTGCTTTCAAGCAGCGTATCCACCCTGTGTGAACATACCCTTAGTGCAGTTGCACATAAACGACTGCCACTCGGGCTGTTTTTCATGGCATCCGAATGGCACCTGATAGTTTTCATGGCCCATTCATTTTAGCGGGTGAATCGGTTCCTTGAAAACTGACCCAATTCTCCGATCCGTGTAAAGATAGGACATGTTCTATCTTTCCATGGATCACTGATGGGACCCGACCGGCGCACACTGTCATGTGCTTGAGGCATAAGTGTTTTTGCCTCCCTTACAGCAGGTCCTGAGTTCTAGAGACCCGCTGAAGGAAAAGGCTAAACACTGTGTCGGAGATGCAGTGTCCTGTGTAGTTTCCTACTAGTAACCTCCTAGCAATATGCCATCGTTTTATGAGATTGGAAAACCCATTTAAACCCATATATTGTCATCTACCTTGGTTACATCTTATGTCCATTTGGTACTTCATAGTGAACCATTTTATAATGTCATTTTCATATTTGTTACACATTATACACAGGTGCAGTTGTAGATCAAAGAAGCAAAATATCACATTAGTGGCTAGATTATTTATTGCATTTATTTTTGATGAAAGAAAAAGACAAAAGTTCATTCTTTGCCTTTCGGACAACTATCTCTTGATGTTTTCTATCTATAGACGTTGTCACTTATTCTTGATGGTGCAAATCTATTGACAGAAGAGTCGGTTGTAGAAATCTGGAAATAGAGATGGGATTGTTTTTGAGTAATATTACGCCCATAAAGCTGTTAACCATATAGGATTTTTACTTAGGTACATTTTTTCACAATGTTTGAATGTGGCCCAACTAGAATATGGGACTAGATCATTGAAACATGGTTAGTATATGTCTTCAGAAGCCAGGGCAGACTGGCTGCCCGTAGTACCAGAGGATGCTCCTGAAGGCCCAGGGTGTGACACAATAATGGTTCACAAAGGTCCAGCAGAAGACAATTCCATTTGGAGCTACTCACTTGCCACTACACTCTATTTCTCATGGGTTGGTTCAGAAATATCCTTTTAGACCTTATTGATAATGAGTCCTGTGTATTAAATGATAACAACAAAATTTACGGTGCAAATAAAAGTGGACGTGCACATAGATGTAGGGGGCCCCTCACAATTATCTTCTCTGGTGAGCACAAGTAACCCCAGTCCAACACTATATATAAATATACACACATGCCAACATGCCATGTCAAGGTATCTGTTATGCCCGCGGTCGCTGGCTGTCGGCAGCCGCGACCACAGGACTGTATCTTCATGTCGGCATCTCCCTCCCTCAGAGATGTCGACACACACGACTGCAGTGTCTCTCCTGTGTCTTGTGGGGTGTGCGCACGCTCACTCCAGGCCTTAAAGGGCCAGTGTGCACACCTGTCTAAAGTTTCCCAATCAAACCAGTAACATCCTGAACTTTAAAAAGGGCTTACTCTCCTTGCCTGAGCGTTGTTTGTATTCCTGTGTTCGTCTATGCAAATGATCCCTTAGTTGTATCCTGCTCCCAGTGTTCCTGTATCCTGCTTCCCATATGCTGTGTTTGTTCCTGAGCCTAAGCCTATTGTGGGAGTCGTGTGTGCCTCATCTGCCACGTCTGTTACCATCTGCCACGTCTGTTGCCATCTGGCACGTCAGGTGTCATCTGCTACACCAAGCTCATCTGTGCCCACTTCACCACGTGTCTGCTATTCCGAGTACCTGCCTGATCTTCTACCCAGGTACCCATATCCGAGCGACTGTTATTG
The DNA here is from genome assembly GCF_050947455.1 of Rhinoderma darwinii. NCBI lineage: Eukaryota > Metazoa > Chordata > Amphibia > Anura > Rhinodermatidae > Rhinoderma > Rhinoderma darwinii. Next base: position 232,815,498 of record NC_134690.1, on the reverse strand, counting down.
ACTGTTGTTTAGCCAGCTGCTTCTCCGCTACGGTGGAGCAGCCTAGTGGGTCCACATACCACCCAGCCGTGGCAGTATCTCTGCATACAGGGCAAAAATATGACGCAACTTTATTTATATTGCCTAAGCCAGTAAACAGTGGGTGGCATTTAAATAGATATACTGTCTATACATGACTCAATTCCTGCCTAGCCGCATGAGCCCATCTGATGATCAGTACCCAACCTAGATTTGAAAAGCTTTACCAGTTGAGGTTTGTGTCATAGCACATAGAGAATTTCTAACATATTATTAAATATTTAATCTGTTTTATGTTATCTATAAGTCATATCCATATGAGCTTCTTGGCTAGGCAAAGAGGTCCCAAACCCAAACGTAGTATAGATGAGCAGATAACAAGATAACCAGGCCATCAGATATGATGAGAGATCTGCACAAACATGGCCAATCTTAAGCTTCCTATACATAATAAATGCTCTTCTCCACCTCCAGATCCCAAAAATAAAGGTGCACACTATGGCTATTTCTATGGGGAACAGAGGCTTAAGCAGCTGCTGGACACATCCTATGCCATTCATCTCTGGGAAGAATAAAAGAAGATGGAAAAATCCATCACAGCAATCAATGTTTTTCCTGAGAATGAATGGCCGGCAATGTATGCTGACAAAACTATGTGCGGCCAAATGTAGTAAGGCTAGAGCTCCACGAGAACATTTGGTTGCCTATGAGTCACGGTAGAATTACATCATTCTCGTGACTTGCGTGCAACCTATATGTAAACCTACGGGGGAAAAGCGACATTGTGGAAATTTTTACAATCAGTTTAAGATGCCTGCATTTTTATACATAATAGGTAGATCATGATTTCATGATCATGATGTCGTGATTTTACCGAAATTCGCAAGTAGGCAAATGTTACCATAAAGCTTTAACTTTAATTCTAACAATACATACCGATCTTGATAATGTTAATTCTAATCTTCTTGGTGGTAATGATGATGTTGTCTATGATTATTTTGATGGTGATGGTATCGTTTGTCTTGTAGATGGTGTTAGACTGGGGATACGCTGTGATCTTGGCTGCGACACAGGTCTTGCGGACAAAGATCGCTGTCTGCTCCTGCGTGCATCGCATGTAATTAAAGTAAATGTGGCCGCATTGCCACCCGCGGGTTGCCACTACCGTTAAACGACTGGCACAAGTACTCCAAACCTGTTGAATTTCTTGCAACTGTCAGGTCACGGTCGCAGGTCGCAATGCTGCCACATTCACTCTAGATATGTGTGATGTACGTAGGGGCACACAGTGATCTTTGGTTGGGTATCCTGTGCCACGGCCATAGTCACCTTGTAGTCCTAGCCTTTTTAAAAACCACGATATTATAGTGGCACATTTCTCCCCTTCTTTCAGCCCGCCACTGAATTTACCCAGATCTCAATTTCATTTTCAAGGATGTAGTAGGGATTCTCTGTTAGGCAGAAGAATAGAAGATGCTGTAAGTAGTTATAATGGAGCAATTCTAAAGGAGACATACAACACAATATCATTGCAATATATAGATATCTACACTATGTGGAAAGAAAGCATTCTTTAAATACACCCCAAAAAAGTTTGAAAACTTTTGGGTGCAAATTTCCTAAGACTGGCGTTTCATATGCCAGTCTTAGCTTTCTGTTTTGCTGAAATAAGATGCCACAACTCGAATAAATCTGTTGTATCTCTCCGCTTGTTTGATGAGGGGGTTGTCTGATCGGGGGCAATGTACAGGGCTAGGAGCTGGAGTAGATTTCTGCTGTAATTATCCATTATAATTTTCTGGCGTAAATTATAATAGATTTGTCGTGCAGCAGTGTTAAAGGGGGTGGGGTAATAGCGGGATTCACTGGTTAGTGGCACCCACTATTACTACCGCCTTCATAATCAGGGTAACTAGGGTTATGCCTAGTTCCCCTACCTTTTCCTTATACTAACGTTGATCTAATTGCTTTAACGGCTACTCAAGGGAATAAGACCGTATAGTAAATAAAGGTAATATTTATTAACATACAGTAATCACTCTCATATATAAATTACAGTAACTAATTACAGTACAGTATAAACACGGTATCACACTCCTAATTATACCGCCACCCACTTACCTAAACATACACAGAATACAGTTACGTTACAACACAATACACATACGTTACTTGTGATTCTCACACGCTCACTATCTCTATCCCACTCCCTCCTAATATAACTTTCCCTATACACTAAGGGTTAATACGGGATAAGGAGAAACAAGGGGAATGTGTTTCTGTGTACCTGGGGATGTGCAGGTCAAGGGTCACTGCAGGGTACTTAGGGCAGCAAGGGTGAACTTAGGGAACACAGGGTTACTCAGAGAAGCAGGGGTTAACTCTGGGACAGTACTCAGGGAGAGCAAGGGGTTAACTCAGGGAAGCAAGGGTTAACTTAGGGAGAGCAAGGGGTTAACTTACTCAGGGAGAGCACGGGGTTAACTCAGGGAAGCAAGGGTTAACTGTGGGACAGTACTTAGGGAGAGCAAGGGGTTAACTCAGGGAAGCAAGGGTTAACTTAGGGAGAGGAAGGGGTTAAGCAAGGGTTAACTCTGGGACAGTACTCAGGGAGAGCAAGGGGTTAACTCAGGGAAGCAAGGGTTAACTCAGGGAACTTAGGGACTCTGGGACAGTACTCAGGGAGATCAAGGGGTTAACTCAGGGAAGCAAGGGTTACAGCAGGAGGAGACAGGGAGAGACAGGGTTAAGTGTAGCTGCTGCTACACTTGATACTTAGCGTGACTTTGGTGGAGCAGAAGCAGAGGCAGAAGCAGAAGCAGGAGCCCAGGTCTTTGGAGGAGAGCTCTGTGAGCCGGGTCGTGGTGGTGTGGGAGGCAGGCAGCTCTCAGCTGATCGTCTTCTGCTAGCTCCAGCTAGCCTCGGCTCCTGAGCGTACCGACACAGGGCTATTTAACCCTGTCGGTGCGCTCGCAGCGGGGGATGTGGCGCTTGCCCCCGGCTAGCATGCGTCAGCATGGTGATAATCTATCACCAGCCGACTCATGAGCGCCCGCACGAGACAGTCCGTGCGTGCGGGAGACTTGAAATGGAGACAGGGGATAACTATCCCTTGTCTCCATGGTTTCCAAACAAAGCAGGGCAATGCTAATTGTCCTGCTTCGCTTACAACCGCATTCATGACCAGGGCTGTTGTTGTTACAGCCCTGGCTCATGATACATTATATGTATTATACATACACATATATATTATATATATATATGTGTATATATATATATATATACATATACACTGTATACATACACACGTATACATACACATATATATATATATATATATATATATATATATATACATATACAGTGAAGGAAATAAGTATTTGATCCCTTGCTGATTTTGTAAGTTTGCCCACTGTCAAAGTCATGAACAGTCTAGAATTTTTAGGCTAGGTTAATTTTACCAGTGAGAGATAGATTATATATAAAAAAAAAAAAACAGAAAATCACATAGTCAAAATTATATATATTTATTTGCATTGTGCACAGAGAAATAAGTATTTGATCCCCTACCAAGCATTAAGAGTTCAGCCTCCTCCAGACCAGTTACACGCTCCAAATCAACTTGGTGCCTGAATTAAAGACAGCTGTCTTAAATGGTCACCTGTATAAAAGACTCCTGTCCACAGACTCAATTAATCAGTCTGACTCTAACCTCTACAACATGGGCAAGACCAAAGAGCTTTCTAAGGATGTCAGGGACAAGATCATAGACCTGCACAAGGCTGGAATGGGCTACAAAACCATAAGTAAGACGCTGGGTGAGAAGGAGACAACTGTTGGTGCAATAGTAAGAAAATGGAAGACATACAAAATGACTGTCAATCGACATCGATCTGGGGCTCCATGCAAAATCTCACCTCGTGGGGTATCCTTGATCCTGAGGAAGGTGAGAGCTCAGCCGAAAACTACACGGGGGGAACTTGTTAATGATCTCAAGGCAGCTGGGACCACAGTCACCAAGAAAACCATTGGTAACACATTACGCCGTAATGGATTAAAATCCTGCAGTGCCCGCAAGGTCCCCCTGCTCAAGAAGGCACATGTACAGGCCCGTCTGAAGTTTGCAAATGAACATCTGGATGATTCTGAGAGTGATTGGGAGAAGGTGCTGTGGTCACATGAGACTAAAATTGAGCTCTTTGGCATTAACTCAACTCGCCGTGTTTGGAGGAAGAGAAATGCTGCGTATGACTTCAAGAACACCGTCAAACATGTCAAACATGGAGGTGGAAACATTATTTTGTGGGTGTTTCTCTGCTAAGGGCACAGGACTACTTCACTGCATCAATGGGAGAATGGATGGAGCCATGTACCGTCAAATCCTGAGTGACAACCTCCTTCCCTCCACCAGGACATTAAAAATGGCTCGTGGCTGGGTCTTCCAGCACAACAATGACCCGAAACATACAGCCAAGGCAACAAAGGAGTGGCTCAAAAAGAAGCACATTAAGGTCATGGAGTGGCCTAGCCAGTCTCCAGACCTTAATCCCATCGAAAACTTATGGAGGGAGCTGAAGATCCGAGTTGCCAAGCGACAGCCTCGAAATCTTAATGATTTACAGATGATCTGCAAAGAGGAGTGGGCCAAAATTCCATCTAACATGTGTGCAAACCTCATCATCAACTACAAAAAATGTCTGACTGCCATGCTTGCCAACAAGGGTTTTGCCACCAAGTATTAAGTCTTGTTTGCCAAAGGGATCAAATACTTATTTCTCTGTGCACAATGCAAATAAATATATATAATTTTGACTATGTGATTTTCTGTTTTTTTTTTTTTATATAATCTATCTCTCACTGGTAAAATTAACCTAGCCTAAAAATTCTAGACTGTTCATGTCTTTGACAGTGGGCAAACTTACAAAATCAGCAAGGGATCAAATACTTATTTCCTTCACTGTATATATGGACACTTCCCTTTACAAGCAGTGACCCCACCAACTTTGGTAAGCCACGCCCCCTATTCCCGAAAATGGTGAGGGGAGCGTAAAAACCCCAAAACTTTTATGCCCTTTTGTGACTTTCCTACGCTAGAGAAAAACTGATAAAACAATTGACAGCTAAGATGTCATGTCACGGTAGGATGCCACGCCTAGTAATCACATTACTGTTCTTACCTGGGTCATGTATTAATACTTCTCTCAGCTCATCCATTCTCTGAGCCATGAACAGCTTCTTCCTAAAAAAAACAAAACAGCAAAAAACAGAGAAAATCATTAAAGCCACAATCTTGTACAGAATTAAAGATAGAAGCGGAGGACAACGCAGACAAGGAGTGTGTTGACAACCCCATGCCACACACTCTATTACGGCACATGAACATCATATATCCCCCCCTCGTGACCCCCCTTTGTTAGCCGTAGCATAGGGAGTTGATGGAAAAAGCAGGCCTTGATCTCAAGGATTCGCCCAACCATGTATTACACGGTCTCTCATATATTTCAATTCTGAATAATTGATTAAAATCTAACATTCCTGTCACATGTAACCCTGTCCTGTCAGGGTCTGTCACATATAACGCTGGTTGTTCTTTATCTACTCAATTAAAATCAGTCTTTAACAAAAATAACATAAAATTAAAAATGGCAACAAAATTCTTCACCAATAACTGTCAGGGTCTGCAGGTTCATGGAGATTCCTGCAGATTTTTGCTGAATGAAGTGAAGCCTGAGGCAGCGACAGAGAAATAAGCTGTGGTCAACCATCTTTCGATCGCCATGCCATAACACAATTATTATACTTCCGTCATACTATGTTGTATTTGAGTTCCTAGAAGAGCACACACTGATACTTGGGGCCAGTGATAATGACTTAGAAGTAAACATGATGTCACTGGACAGGAGGACACAAATCATTACTTTATATGAACCCATACGAATTTTGTCTTACCCCTGGTACAGGGACATTGGGACATTGCACAACAGAGATACCATAAAGATAAGTATGCACCTACTTTCAGAATGATAAAAAAAAGAAATATAATAAATATAATGCAAGCAGTGTTGGTAACTTACCAGATATAACGCAGAAGCCAAGCAATAATAACATAAGTCATTATTGCCAAAAGAACGCTTGCCAAAATCTTATAGTCACCTGTTTAAGAAATAGATTCGATTTAGAATGGACACTGCTATAAAATCCCTATAGAAATCAAAGACCAAAGAAGTTGTACTCTTAATACGAGTAAAAGTAACTATTTTATTGAGACCAGTGTAAGAAAGAAAGAAATCGGATAAAATAAATTTTCACAATAATCATAATAATTATAAATAGATAAATGATGGAACATAATTTGTCAATTATATAAATGACTTCTGTGCAGTGTTTCAGCTAGTATTCTCAGTTATATCAGTAAGATGGGAAACTGCAGCTTTATTATTTCTATGAATACCCCTAAAATGACCAAATTAAATTATGGGAGGACCCCTTAAGGAGGAAGCCTATTCCCCCCTTTCTTCTGAATAGCGTTACATAAAATAACAACCCTAAATAAGGTGATTTATACATTGCCCCCATGCGTCTTCAGGCTCATGGAATCCCATGAGAACAAGCAATGTGACATCATCCCTCACATCGTATACATGGTATTGTATGATTGGTAGATGTGGTTGTATAATATTATTATTGGGGCTAATTCCTCTTTAAATATTACAATCTAATATATATAGAACTTTTTTATGGGGTAAATTTAGGGTGAGGGTTAGGACTTTGTCATATCTTATGGGGATGTTTTTGTATACAAGTTAAAAGTGGAAGACCCAGTTTATCTATGTGTACTAGTTATGGCATAAAGTGTAATGCACATATAATGGCAGTCATAGGGCTAACATAATATGTTATAGTGCGTATATATACATTATATCAGTCCCACTATCTACTGAATTTTATCGTTTTCATTTACATAAAATAATGCCCAGAAAATGCCAGCCACAGCACCAACATAATACCAGGGAGAGTGCTCATATAATATCAGTCATAAAGGACAGAAAATTGACCAATTCCATGCCCTCTGATATAACAATATCCAGAATTAACATGCAATCTGCCAATCAGCAGCCCCTTAAATGCCACTTCCCCCGCTTGAGACATGTCACAATGGGTTAGAACATGGAGGTTCAGCTGTGTGGCATGTGCTGTCTTTACTGACCACTCCTAGCATACAGCTACAGAAAGTAACAAGGGGGATTTGGATTCCAATGTAATGGGCCCCAAGCATTTGCCAACCCTGCCATATTGGTAGGTATGACACTGAAGAAGCAGACATAAAAATGGGAGGCAAAAATTCTTGTGGCACAAACCTGACATCTTCATTCGCCTTCACTAAACCCTCAAAGAGGTCAAACAGGTGATCTCCATTTACATTCCCCTTGGCACCATTGTGACATCATTTAGGTGCATGCCTATTATGTTGAGGTCTATGATGTAATAATGCCATACAGCAGAGAGTTATGTAACTTATATGTTCATTACTCATGGGCAAATATTACGTCTGGTGTCATTTATACGACTGACAAATAATAAATATTATTTTCACTGCATTTTCTTTTGAATCTGCGTCACATATTCAGTAATATCAGTTTATCTTGGTTATCTTCACTCACATAGACTATAATATAGAGTGCCCACACGTTCAGCCAACTCTCTGGTTATCTCCTACCCTCCTAAAACATTGGACCCCTGTCCCGGTGACTAGGAAATCCCACCAATCAAAAAATGCTATTGGTGTAATTACAATTGAAATTTCACATTTTTGCTAAATTCTTCCAGATCCCTCTACTAAGGAGAAACCCAATTCTCCTATTACATTTCTAAAAAGGGGTTGGTACATGGTTTGGCCCTGACTGTACACTATATATATATATATATATATATATATATATATATACACACATATATGCAGCACCAGAACAAATACCGATTAATTTAGTGCAACCCCTGCCGTATAGGTTTGTACGGCGTAAAACTACAGCTCCCAGCATGGCCTGAACAATAGTAAGGATATGCTGGGAGATGCTGTTTCACAAAAAAACTAAATCATAGCACTCATCATCTCGCTGCAGATTATACAGTGACTACAGTACTGATTAGAGGCAGAATAAACATTTACATTAAGTGACTCACCGGTGACGTCTCTGATTCTAGTTCTTTTTTTCTCCCTCTGGTCCAGACCTCTATTATGGATTTCTCCTGGCCACGACCCATTTCTGCAGTTTTCCGCTCAGATGTCTTCAGCTTCTCACTTTTAAAACATTTCTGCACCTATAAACGAAGTTAAAATTCTCAATACCTCTAAATAAATTAGAGCACTATACACCGCACCACTAACTATCATAGCACCATACACTGTGTCCCTGATTATAATAGAAACATACACTGTGTCTTTAGATAGTACCTCACATATAGCTCCCCCTGTATATAGTGTCCCACATATTGCTCCCCCTGTATATAGTACCCCACATCCCCACATATAGACCCCCCTGTAGATAGTGCCCCACATCCCCACATATAGACCCCCCCTGTATATAGTGGCCCACATCCCCACATATAGACCCCCCTGTATATAGTGCCCCAAATCCCCACATATAGACCCCCCTGTAGATAGTGGCTCACATCCCCACACATAGACCCCCCCTGTATATAGTGCCCCACACATAGACCCCCCTGTAGATAGTGCCCCACATCCCCACATATAGACCCCCCTGTTTATAGTGCCCCAGATCCCCATATAGACCCCCATGTATATAGTGGCCCACATCCCCATATAGACCCCCCTGTATATAGTGCCCCACATCCCCACATAAAGACCACTCTGTATATAGTGGCCCTCATCCCCACATATAGATGACCCCCCCCCCTGTAGATAATGCCACTCACAGTTTTAGTAGAAAAAAAAAAAAAAATACATACTCACATGATCTTGTTCCCGCGCTGTCCGGTGGCGAAGCAGATTTGCTCTCTTTTGAGCAGGTCTGCTGGAGCTGAACGACCCGTCGTTCAAAGGCGGTGATTGGCAGGTCTGAATGACTTGCCCCGTCAATCGGCACCTTTCAAGCATAGAAGCGGCGCGATGACGTCATCGCGACGCTAGCGTCGTTGAAAGGTGCTGATTGGTGGGGCAAGTCATTTTGCCCCGCCAATCAGCGTCATTGTAAGGCGCTGAATGGTCGGGCATGTTCCGGCCATTCAGCGCTAATGCATGTATTTGTACCTGCGTGCTATAAACGCAGATACAATTACTGCAAGACGGGGTGACTGTCACTATTTCCGGGGCCCCCTAAGGTGCTAGCGACGCCCGCGGGGATGAGAGGGTCCGTGTCGCCCGGGCTCGGCCGTGCGGGCCCCGTAGTAGCGTCGCTACAGCTGTAGCAGCCATATTGGCTGCTAGCGGCACCACCGGGCATATGGGGGGGCGTTTCGGCTCTCGGAATGGGCCCCCTCAAGCTACGTGCCGTTCGAAAGACAGGACGGAGTTGAACGTTATCCGAGGCAGCGAACTAGTGAGACAGAGAAAAAAGTGGAGCCATTCACTGTGATTGATAGTTCTGGTAAGTGGGTTGAGTGAGATGGGGAAGGGTGATGAATTCCGTTTTCCCCATGTTAGGTTTAAGGAAGCGGTAAGAGAAGAAGGAGGTTATAGCTGTTGGACACACTGGAACTCTGGAAAGCAGAGAAGTGACATCTGGACCAGAGAGTTAACTTTGCATGCCGTCAGCATAGAATTGGTATTGAAGGCCATGGGATTTTATGAGCTGTCCCAGGCCAAAGTTGTAGATGGAGAAGACAAAGTGTTCCAGGACAAAGCCTTCAGGGACACCAACAGAGGGAGGGCGAAATATGGAGGTGGTGTGTGAGTGGGAGACACTTAATGTTTGGTTGGTGAAGTATGAAGTGATCCAGGAGAGGGCCACGTCTGTGATACCAAGAGATGAGAGAATTTATAACAGGAGCAAGAAAACGACTGTCTTGAAAGCAGAGGACAGCAGAAAGCAGAGGACAGGTCTTGTAGAATGAGCAGATAGATAATGTTGTGAGGTTTTGGCAGTTAAAGATCATCAGTCACTTTGGTTAGGTTCCGTTTCAGTAGAGTGGTAGGGTTGGAAGCCAGATTGTAGGTGGTCGAAAAGAGTGTTGAATGAGAGGTGGACGATTTTTTTTATGTTACTAATGCCAATAGATAAAGGTAATTTTCCTGCTTGATGAGAATAAAAAATGAAAGAACTGCAGACCAGGGTCATTTGCTGGCACTGTACTTGCTGGCTGTGGAACCAGTTTTTGTTAGGCAAGAACCCTTTTATGATCCTGTGAATGTTTTTGTAAAGAATGGATTACAAAGATGAGCTGTAGCTAATATTTGACCACAGCATTTTTTTTGCCCTAAAAAAACAAGCCAAAAAATGCTGAGAAAAAAATGCCATAAAAAGCCTGACGTCTTTCCTAAAATCACTGTGTATGAAACCATCCTAATTATTATTATTTTTTAATACTGTGGTACTATTGAGAAAGTCCCACAGAATTTGTGAAGTTGTTCAGCTGTCATGAAGGGATTTTTTACACCATGAGATTATGCTACTCTATATTTGGCATGAAATGGCTAATAAAATGTTTTTTTTTTTACTTCCTCTTAACAGACTGAGTCTAATTTACTTACTTGTTGCTCCAGTTTCTCTTATCTCATTTTTAAACCCTTTTTCAGCCAATTTCTTTACAAACCAGCCTCATATAGGCCTTTGCCTTGTCCCAGACCACGTCCAACCCTGCTGAGTTCACATTTATGTGGAATAAATTTACCATCTCTTCTTCCATCTTATGCTGCTGATCCCTCAGGGACAACGAGTGTGCATTAATAATATAATCATTTGTTTACCGTTATTCCCACCCATCCTCATTTTAAGGCATCATTTACACGAGCGTAATATACGCGCGTGCTTTTCTCTTGTGTCGTACGCACCTATATTAGTCTATGGGGCAGTGCAGACAGTGCGTTGCGTAAAACACACGACATGTCCTATATTCGTGCGTTTTTCGCGCATCACGCACCCATTGAAGTCAATGGGTGCGTGAAAAACACGAATGACACACGGAAGCTCCTGCGTTGCATGCGCGTTTTTCACGCATCACTTGTTATGTCCATAAAAAAGAGTTTATAAAGCTGGGCCAAACAAGCACAAACCAGGAAGCGCTTGCGTTTCCTATGCGAGTGGGCCAGACTGAAAACTCCACCCAGACAACTGCAGGCATGCCGCGTGGGCTGGATGTGGAGAGGCTTATCAGCCTGGTGCAGGAGAAGGGAGAAATCTGGGACACCCGCGCGGAGTCCTATCACGACCACACGGCCAAGGAGGACGCCTGGGAGCAGATAGCCCAGGCGCTGTTTAGCTCCGAATGGGAGAGCAGCAGGACCCGCGACCGCACTAGGATGGGTGAGTATACATGTGTTCATAAACGATGCAATGTCATCCCTATTGAAGTAGTGTGTTCCTGTCTGTGTCTTTAGCTAAATGCCCGACTTACGTTTTGTGTTGCTGACGCATCACCGTGTAGCATGTCATTTGCGGTGTAGGGCCCCTCAGGTATTTTAGGGCCGATTTCTTTGTGCGTTACCGCAATGTGTGACCATGTATTTGTTTTTCCTCCTACAGTCCTGGATATAAAAACCCGCTGGCGGAGCTGTAGGGACCAGTTCCGCCGTGAGATGGGCGACAGAGGCAGAAGTGGGGATGGGGCTTCCCAAAAGCGGCCCTATATATACACCAAGAACCTGATGTTCCTCAAGGACATCATGGAGATGCGTTCGTAAGTAAATGTGCTATTGCATGTGTAAAATGTTTGTTTGCACAGGTCATGTTCGCCATACTGTTTTTTTGGGCATTGATCACTATTGGGTTCTCATTATGTTTTCCAATTACAGAACCACAGACAATTTGAACGATACAGAGGAGAGTGACCTGCCCGAGTCTGGGCCGCAACCTCCCGGCAGTCGAGTGGTGCCCCTTACCCCGGAGCCAACACCCCAGGACCCGGCCCCAGTAGAGATGGCCCCTGCCGTACTCTCTCCGCCTGAGGACCGCCCCCCGCGACAACCACCAAGATGCCGACGCAGTCAGCAGCCATCCGCCGGGGCCCAGGTGGATACTTGGGTACTGGACTATCTTCGGCGAGCAGCCGACGAGGACGGACAGGACTTCTTTGCCAGGGGAATTGTTCCCCTGCTGTGGAGGGTCCCAGAGGATAGGGTGGCACGCCTACACGCGGCCATCATAACCCTTATAGATTGCTGCTCAACACCCCCCCACAATCCGCACCACTGCTTCACAGCTATCGAGCAGTGACGCGGATTCGCCGTGGCTAGCACCACTTCTAATTTACCAGCCCCATACCACCCACCCACCCCTAGCGCACAACCTCACCCTTATTTCCGACCCATGGCTCCCCCTTTCCCTGGCCCAAGATACCAGGGCCATAATCAGCACCACTATGTTGGAGAGAAACATCTTCAGCAGCTCCATGGCCAGCATAGTGGTGCTGAAATGCCCGCTTACTCCTCCCCGGGCCACCACTACCAGCACTTGTAAAAGTGCCGTTGTGCTGTGCGGAGCAACGCACATTAGTGAAGGGCTCTAAAGTCTGCCCACCTACGTTTTACACCATGTTGGTGTGTACTTTATTTTCTTTTGTTGTGTTCCTTTGCACCCCTTGTTTGCTGTGCATTGTAAACAGTAAAACCAGGTTGTTGACAGTTGCAATTGCGTGGTGTTTTTTTTTCACACCCCTCCACACAATGTTTTCCGCAAATGTGTTTTACTGTACACTCACACACTGCTGGGCTTGGCCCAAAATTCGTGCACACGTTCTATGAGGTATTAGTTCATCTTTAGGGGTTTGCCATTGTTTGCAAGAGATGTGAAAGTTGGCGTGCTGTCATGTGACAATAGCCACACTAAGGACAGTCGCGATTTGAGTCGCCTAACTTTTGGCCAACCATCATTCATTCTCATGAAAACAGTTTCAGGAATGGCAAATGGCCCGATCAAACCCCAACAGATGTAAGCTCGCAACCCACGTCAAGGGTCCTCATGTATTGCGAGTCCCTAACACTACACGCCCATAACCTAAAACAACAAACACTGGCCACTTGGGACCTGTGGACTGAAAATCAAAAAAATATGCAACCCTTTAAATGACATCAAGCCCCCATGGTGCGGCTCCTGATGGGCTCTCAAAATATGCCGCCAAACTATCCCGCACTCGAAGTCCTGATGTGAGAGATCTCCCTAGAGGAATAGCCGGGACAGTGTCGCTGGTGGCTGCATGTGTTAGTATATATTCTGCATCAAAGGTAGCATCATGAATGCGGCAGAAGTTATGCAGAACTACACACGGTTATATGACACGTGTCACATTCTGCGGGGACAATTGCATTGTAGACAGAAAGACCCGCCACCTGTTCGACATAATGCCAAAGGCACATTCCACACATCTTCGAGCTCGGCATAGGCGGAGATTGAACATGCGGCGACGCTCATCCAAGCCCCTTCTTGCAAAAGGCCGCATTACTTGCCTTGTCAGGGCAAACCCCTCATCCGCAACGATGACATATGGGATTGGCGAGCCGCTGGAGCCAGGGAGGATTGAAGGTTCTGGCACCGCCAGGCGATTATTCAAAAGTCGTTTACCCATTCTTGATGAACGGAATATGCGGGCATCTGCAGAGCTTCCATACGAGCCTATGTCAACAATTGTGAAACAATAATTTGTGTCTGCCAAGGCCAACAATACCATAGAAAAAAACTGTTTGTAGTGATAGTATCGCGAGCCACTGCGTGGGGGCTTCTTCACCCGAATGTGTTTGCCGTCTAGGGCACCAATACAATTAGGAAATTGAGTTGCTCGAAGAAATCCCTCCGAAATTCGTTGCCACTGTTCGGTCGTGGGCTGAGGCATGACCGTGGTCTTTAAGCTCTGCCACAGCACAACACAGGTGGATGTGACAATGAAGGAAATGGTGGTCACTCCCAAAAGAAACTCAAAATGTAACGAATGGTAACTATTGCCTGTGGCCAGAAATCTAAAGGCAAGAGAAAACCAAACCAATAAACAACACATGTTAGGGCGGACTTGTAAAACATACAGCGTCATTGAAGAAGTAATTGCAAGTGCACACATACCTCAAGGTCACAAGCAGGCGTTCCTCTGGGGAAATGCAGCGTCTCATGTTGGTATTCTGGTAGGTGATTCCAGGGCGAATCTGCAGAAGATCAAATGTGGACACAGACATGCGGCAGAACGCTCGAAATTTTTCGTGGTGCCGACGTAAGTCCTCATAGAGAGTATGAAAATGCCCTTTGGAGGTTCGTTGGGCCACAAGTGGATGAACCCAAATGCGACTTCTTCCATGCATCTGGTGCTGCAGCATGGGTCGCCGTTCGCCAAAACGATGCAAAATCATCCACGCAAGAAGCACACGTGCCAGCGACTGAGAAGGCATAACTGGGCCTTGCAAGTCAAAACACGTGTCAACTGTTGAAACACACACTGGGGTTTCTGCAGAGGCTGCAATTAAGGCGCAAAACCAGTTTTTCCAGCAAGCAGGGATTGGGCCAGCAGGCCTATTTGTAGGCTGGCCTCGCATTAACTACCTCTGCGTTTTTTACGCGCGTTTTAAACGCAGGTCGCGCGCGTGTTAAAAACGCAACAACGCTGCTTATACGCATGACAAACGCAATGGCAACGCGCGCAATACGCAGCGTGTTTTACGCACGCTAATCGCACACGCTCGTGTAAATCAGGCCTAATTCACACAGGGACATGTCCAATAACCTGATCACCAAGAAGTAAATCTATTCGGATGACATTTATTATAACATGAAAATGTTTGACTTAATCCTTCAGGGAGGATTGAGGTGTTTACACGTTATTTTTTTAACCCCTTAACGACATGGGACGTAACTACGTTACGGCAGCTGAGGCGGAGGCACACAGGTCTGCCATTTCTGTGCTCTTATTAAGCTCTGCCAAAGGCAGGGCTTAGTAGGAGCCGTAATATTTACAATACACTGAAATACATAAGTATTGCAGTGTATTGTACAAGAGATCAAACGATCGCTTGTTCCAGTCGCCTAGGCGGGGGACTAAAAAATGTAAATAAAGTTTTTTGAAACATTATTTATCCTGTACGGTAAACGCCGTAAAAAATATAATGCTATGGTACAATGTTGCGGATGAGATATTCTAAAAAAAACATTCACATTGTGTGGTTGAAATGCCCACGTTTTTTAATTTCTTAGGGTATGTTCACACGCACTGTTTTCAGACGTAATTTGGGTGTTTTACACCTCGAATTACGCCTGAAAAAACGGCTCCAATACGCCTGCAAACATCTGTCCATTGCTTTCAATGGGTTTTACAGTGTTCTGTTCCCACGAGGTGTAAAAAGACGCCCACGAAAAAGAAGTGCCTGTCACTTCTTGGGACGTTTTTGGAGCCGTTTTTCATTGACTCCATTGAAAAACAGCTCCAATAACGTCCGTAAAATATGCGACGTTATACGCGAGTTATACACGAGTTGATACAAAAACGTCTGAAAATCAGGAGCTGTTTTCGCCTGAAAACAGCTCCATATTTTCTGACATATTTGGCGTTTGCGTGTGAACATACCCTTACGGTGAAAACTGCAGCTCTCCCTATTTCTGTGATTTTTGTGGCATTTAAAAACTACAAGTGCTACTTGCCAAGCATTTCTTTTTTTTTTTTTTTGTTCAGATGCTGCAATGTGGTTTTCCATAGAAACCGTTACCTAGAACTGCTTTTTTAACTCTTTCACTGCAAAAGTCGTATGTAATACGTTAGGACTCTAACCCTTATCTTCTATCTGTAATCCTCATTACGAGTTTTGGTTTCATGCCTCATTGAGATGGCGGCTGGACGACCAATGGGAAGTAATTTCCGCCATCCAATGGATAAAAAATTACACGTGTGACTCTTCATTACAATTATAGCCTTGAATGTTGACAACCCCTTTTTAGTAGTCAAAGGTCTGTCATAAGTGGTTTCTCAAACCCTCTTACATTCTAGAGGTAAGACTACCAACAGGGTATATGGTTGTGTTAGACCAGGTTCACATGCTGAGGATTCCGTGCCTAAATCCTGACAGAATTTGATATATTTCACCAGCAATGGTGCTGAAAAGTCACGGATTAGCTCAATTGAACCACAATAGGTCTAATCCGGATGCGGATCTGCTGGCTGTTCCGTTACAAAAAAAAAAAATTTTCAGCTGTGTATTTCTACCCCAGATTCTAAAAAAAATAAATTAATCTATGCTAAATGGCAACACTGTGTGAACATAGATGGTTCCGAACTAAAGGTCCTAAGTTACATGGGCCGTGAAAGGCAGCTCGTTGATCGGTGCTCATTTCACAAGTAGCAATGATCAGTAATGTATGGGGACAAGGGATCATTACTACGATCGTTCATCCCCATACATTTCCATCATGTCGGCAGCACATCTCCCTGCTTACACAAGGAGATTTGCTGCTAACAATGTGAATATTTATTGCTGCATAAATTATATGATCAGCCGATGAACAAACGTTTACTCGTTTATCAGTTTATTATTGTTCTGTTTAGCCAATTTTGACAATTTAACTGGTTAGTTTAGTATTAGGGTTAGTTAGTGTCAGGGAACCGTCAAAAAGCGTAGTTAGGTATAGCGTCAGGGAATTTAGCGTCCGTAATCCGTCACCGTAGTTAGATCTAGCGTTAGGGGTCCGTCACCGTAGTTAGGTTTAGCGTCAGGGAAGCTCGTAATAATCTAGATAGGTTTAGTGTCAGGGAATAGTCGCCGTAGTTAGATTTAGTCTCAGGGAAGTTCAAATAAAATCTAGTTAGGTTTAGTGTTAGGAACCCTCGCCCTAGTTAGGTTTAGTGTCAGGGAAGCCCACTCGTTCTATAAAAACAATTTTTTTTGGCTGGTTTAGCAGCCTATTAGGGAAGGAATCAAACATGTCCCAACGGACATTTAGTGCCGAAGAGGCATATTCATTTCTTGCCTCCGACACAGAGTCTTCGGATGGTGAGACTCTGTTTTAATT
The DNA here is from genome assembly GCF_050947455.1 of Rhinoderma darwinii. Lineage (NCBI taxonomy): Eukaryota > Metazoa > Chordata > Amphibia > Anura > Rhinodermatidae > Rhinoderma > Rhinoderma darwinii. The sequence continues at coordinate 232,798,330 of NC_134690.1, read as the reverse complement.
ATCCACCTCCTCATCCAGTGATGAAGAAGAGGAACCCCCTAGGAGACGCCCCAGAACCACCACTGCAGTTGAAGCCCCCGAGCGAAATGACCCCGCCGCAGCTCAAGCCCCCGAGCGAAGTGACCCCATTTGGACCCCCACACCAGACATTTATGAGCCCCAAATCCCAGAGTACACGGGCAGCTCTGGGATAAAATTTAACACGGCAGGGCTCAGTGAGGTGGACTTTTTCAAGTTCTTCTTCACTGATGACTTTATAGAACTAATGGTCTCCCAGACTAATTTATATGCCCAACAGTATATAACAAAGAACTCCACATTATTTTATGCCCAATCCCACAGGTGGACCCCTGTAGATGCAGCAGAGTTGGGCAAGTTCTGGGGACTTCATTTGAACATGGGGCTTCTGAAAAAGCCATCCATTAGGACCTACTGGAGCACGGACATCTTATACCACACCCCGATGTACCGTATGGCCATGTCCAGGATGCGTTATGAGGCAATACTACGCTTCTTGCATTATACGGATAATGAGCAGTGCCCACCCAGAGATGACCCCAGTTTTGACCGTTTATACAAACTGAGACCCCTATTAGACCATTTCAGTGCCCGGTTTGCCCAAGCATAAACCCCCGGGAAGTCTATTTCTATAGATTAATCCCTGGTACATTTTAAAGGGAGGCTTCAATTCCGCCAGAACCTGCCGAGTAAGAGGGCAAGGTATGGCGTGAAGTTGTATAAGCGGTGCGAGAGTGCATCAGGGTATACATATAAATTCAGGATATATGAAGGGAAGGACAGCAGTATTCAGCCCCCAGAATGCCCCCCCCCCCCTTACTGGGAGTTAATGCAAAAATTGTGTGGGATTTGGTGCACCCACTGCTGGACCAGGGTTACCACCTCTACCTGGATAATTTTTATACCAGTGTTCCACTCTTCAAGTGCCTCGCTTCCAGAAGTACTGTGGCATGCGGCACTGCTAGAAAAAATCTGAGAGGCCTCCCTAAGACTCTAATTGGGCAAACACTCAGAAGGGGTGAGAGCAGGGCACAATCTAGCAGCAATTTATTGTGCGTCAAGTACAAGGACAAGAGAGATGTCCTTGTATTGACAACAATACATGGCCACACCAGTACCCATGTACCTGTACGAGGTACCAGTACAGAGACCCCCAAACCAGACTGCATCCTGGACTACAATAGGTACATGGGAGGGGTGGACTTGTCAGATCAAGTCCTGAAGCCCTACAGCGCCATGCGTAAATCGAGGGTGTGGTATAAGAAGCTGGCTGTGCACATTATACAGATGGCATTGTACAATGCGTACGTGCTACATCGATGTGCAGGCCAGAGGGGAACTTTCCTGGAATTTCAAGAGGTGGTTATCAAGAACCTAATCTTTAGGGACCGAGAAGGGGGGGGGGGTCACCCAGTACTTCTGGAAGCGAGGCCACACGCATCGTACCAGGGCAACACTTTCCAGGAGAAGTTCCCCAAACTGGCAAGAAGGGAAAAAGTCAAAAGAGGTGCAGAGTCTGCTCAAAGAGGGGGATAAGGAGGGAAACAATATACCAATGTGACACGTGTCCCGAAAAACCAGGGCTCTGTATGAAAGATTGTTTTCGAATTTATCATACATCCCTTAATTTTTAATTTACCCTGATGCACTCCGCACAGCTTATCCCCCTCATCTTTCCCTTCTGAGCCCTGCCGTGTGCCCAGCCACATGTAGGGTATTGCCGTACCCGGGAGAACCCACATTACAGCTTATGGGGTGTAGATCTCCGGTGACGCATGCTGGGCACACTATATCGGACACTGACATGCCATATATATATATATAGAAAATTGCAAATCTCACTCTGCACCATCTGCTGCGCATTATCTTTTACACAGTACCTGTGGGGTCAAAATGCTCACTACACCTCTAGATGAATGTCTTAAGGGGTGTCGTTTTTAAAATGGGGTCACTTCTCGGGGGTTTCAACTGTACTGGTACCTCAGGGGCTTCTTCATACATGACTTAGCACCAGAAAAGCTCCAGTAGGCCAAATGGTGGTCCTTTCCTTCTGAGCCCTGCCGTGTGCCCAGGCAGCTGATAACAGCCACATGTAGGGTATTGCCGTACCCGGGAGAACCCACATTACAGCTTATGGGGTGTAGATCTCTGGTGGCGCATGCTGGGCACACTATATCGGACACTGACATGCCATATATATATAGAAAATTGCAAATCTCACTTTGCACCATCTGCTGCGCATTATCTTTTACACAGTACCTGTGGGGTCAAAATGCTCACTACACCTCAAGATGAATTTCTTAAGGGGTATAGTTTTTAAAATGGGGTCACTTCTCAGGGGTTTCAACTGTATTGGTACCTCAGGGGCTTCTTCATACATAACTTAGCACCAGAAAAGCTCCAGGAGGCCAAATGGTGGTCCTCTCCGTCTGAGCCCTGCCATGGGCCCAAACGGCAGTTTATCTCCACAACTGGGGTATTGCCGCACTAAGGCCAAATTGGGCAACAAAATGGGGTATTTTGTTCCCTGTGAAAATAAGAAATTTTGATAAAAAATTACATCTTCTTGGAAAAAATTTCATTTTTTTAATCTCACAGCCCAATTGAAATAGGTGCTGTGAAAAAACTGGATGGTCAAAATGCTAACAACAACCATAAATGAATTCCCTGAGGGGTGTAGTTTCCAAAATGGGGTCACTTCTGGTGGGTTTCCATTGCTTTGATACCTCTGGGGCGCTGCAAATGCGACATGGCACCCGAAAACCAATCCAGCAAAATCTGGACTCCAACAAACACATGGCGCTCCTTTCCTTCTGAGCCCTCCCATGGGCCCAAACGGCAGTTTATCACCACAAATGGGGTATTGCCGCACTAAGGACAAATTGGGCAACGAAATGGGGTATTTTGTTCCCTGTGAAAATAAGAAATTTTGATCAAAAATTACATCTTCTTGGAAAAAATTTCATTTTTTTAATGTCACAGCCCAATTGAAATAGGTGCTGTGAAAAAACTGTATGGTCAAAATGCTAACAACAACAACAACAACAACCATAAATTAATTCCCTGAGGGGTGTAGTTTCCAAAATGGGGTCACTTCTGGTGGGTTTCCATTGCTTTGATACCTCTGGGGCTCTGCAAATGCGACATGGCACCCGAAAACCAATCCAGCAAAATCTGGACTCCAACAAACACATAGCGCTCCTTTCCTTCTGAGCCCTCCCATGGGCCCAAACGGCAGTTTATCACCACAAATGGGGTATTGCCGCACTAAGGACAAATTGGGCAACAAAATGGGGTATTTTGTTCCCTGTGAAAATAAGAAATTTTGATCAAAAATTACATCTTATTGGAAAAAAAGGCATTTTTTTTATGTCACAGCCCAATTCAAATAGGTGCTGTGAAAAAACTGTGCGGTCAAAATGCTAACAACATCCATAAATGAATTCCTTGAGGGGTGTAGTTTCCAAAATGGGGTCACTTCTGGTGGGTTTCCATTGCTTTTATACCTCAACACCTCTTCAAACCTGGCATGCTGCCTAAAATATATTCTAATAAAAAAGAGGCCTCAAAATGCACTAGGGGCTTTTTTGCTTCTAGGGCTTGTGTTTTAGTCCACGAGAATACTAGAGCCACATGTGGGACATTTCTAAAAACTGCAGAATCTGGACAATACATATTTAGTAGTATTTCTCTGGTAAAACCTTCTGTGTTACAGAAAAAAATTGAATAAAATTGAAATTCAGCAAGAAAAATGAAATTTGCAAATTTCACCTCCACTTTGCTTTAATTCCTGTGAAACGCCTGAAGGGTTAAAAAACTGTCTAAATACTGTTTTGAATACTTTGAGGGGTCTAGTTTTTAAAATGGGGTGTTTTGTGGGGGTTTCTAATACATAGGCCCCTCTAAGCCACTTCAGAACTGAACAGGTACCTTAAAAAAAAGGCTTTTGAAATTTTCTTAAAAATATGAGAAATTGCTGTTTATGTTCTAAGCCTTGTAACGTCCAAGAAAAATAAAAGAATGTTCAAAAAACGATGCCAATCTAAAGTAGACATATGGGAAATGTGAACTAGTAACTATTTTGGGTGGTATAACCGTCTGTTTTACAAGCAGATGCATTTAAATTCTGAAAAATGCTATTTTTTCAAAATTTTCTCTAAATTTTGCAATTTTTCACTAATAAACACTGAATATATCGACCAAATTTTACCACGAACATGAAGCCCAATGTGTCACGAGAAAACAATCTCAGAATCGCTTGGATAGGTTTAAGCATTCCGGCGTTATTACCACATAAAGTGAAATATGTCAGATTTGAAAAATGGGCTCCGTCCTTAAGGGGTTAAGGGAATGTTAGGAGATTAACCATGCTTAGATTCCATTTAATTTTTTTTTACAGAATGGGCATGACCAAGTTCTAAGCCCAAACACTTTAACAGTTCATGCCACAACCATCTAAATCTTTACAGGAAAATCTTTCTACTACCTACTTTTGGTACAAAGATTTCTAAGAGCCACACAAATGAAAAAACTGAGAAAGGTATATGTCAATTGCAGACCACATGGTTTTAAAGAGGTCAGACTAAACCCTATTTTATGAACGTTCTACGCATACAAATGTGTTAACTCGCTCTTTATCTCGACAAGTTTTTTGCAAACTAGGGGTCATGATGCCCTGGGTGAATCGCGATCCACTCACCGATGGCCCCAGGCCCACTGAGATGGTGGGGCCCAGGGCTGGTTCCCCATGGGTGGCATGTCCTGGTTTCAACTATATCTGCGTCATCAGGATGCAGATACAGTTGAATCCAATGCTAGAGAAGGGAGCTGATAGCCCCTTGCTCCAGCATTCACTTTGTAATGTTCGCCGCGCAGACAGGCGCGATGTAGTGACGTCATCAGACCTGTCTGTGCCAAGTTACACACGGCTCAGACCAGGGAAGCAGAGGTATCTCCTCACATCATGTTTGGCTATGATTTTCAAACGTTTATTTGATTTTTATTTTTTTATTTTTTGCCAAAACGGTTTTCAATGGGGCTTAAAAGTATTCACTAGTCTCAGTTTGTCTTTCCTATTGAACAACAGGATGCCGACAGATCAGATATTTTGTACAATGCAAGTCTATGGCAACAGGATGCTACAGGATAGGCATCCTGTTTAACATCCATTTTTTCAATAAACTTGCAATATAAATTACCCATTTAAAAAAAACAAAAAAAAACAAACAACCTGATCCATTTGAAAACAAATGGATGCAAAAACTACCACGGATCTGTCAAAAGACATACGGTTGTTCTTAACCCCTTAAGGACGCAGCCTAGTTTGGGCCTTAAAGAGGCTCTGTCACCAGATTTTGCAACCCCTATCTGCTATTGCAGCAGATAGGCGCTGCAATGTAGATTACAGTAACGTTTTTATTTTTAAAAAACGAGCATTTTTGGCCAAGTTATGACCATTTTTGTATTTATGCAAATGAGGCTTGCAAAAGTACAACTGGGCGTGTTGAAAAGTAAAAGTACAACTGGGCGTGTATTATGTGTGTTACATCGGGGCGTGTTTACTACTTTTACTAGCTGGGCGTTGTGACTAGAAGTATCATCCACTTCTCTTCAGAACGCCCAGCTTCTGGCAGTGCAGACACAGCTGTGTTCTCGAGAGATCACGCTGTGACGTCACTTCCCCAGGTCCTGCATCGTGTCAGACGAGCGAGGACACATCGGCACCAGAGGCTACAGATGATTCTGCAGCAGCATCGGCGTTTGCAGGTAAATCGATGTAGCTACTTACCTGCAAACGCTGATGCTGCTGCAGAATCAACTGTAGCCTCTGGTGCCGACACGATGCAGGACCTGTGAGTGACGTCACAGATCTGCACTGCCAGAAGCTGGGCGTTGTGAAGAGAAGTGGATGATACTTCTCATCAGAACGCCCAGCTAGTAAAAGTAGTAAAAACGCCCCGATGTACGCACATAATACACGCCCAGTTGTACTTTTACTTTTCAACACGCCCAGTTGTACTTTTGCAAGCCTCATTTGCATAAATACAAAAATGGCCATAACTTGGCCAAAAATGCTCGTTTTTTAAAAATAAAAACGTTACTGTAATCTACATTGCAACGCCTATCTGCTGCAATAGCAGATAGGGGTTGCAAAATCTGTTGACAGAGCCTCTTTAAGGCTCAGAGCCCATTTTTCAAATCTGACATATTTCACTTTATGTGGTAATAACGTCGGAATGCTTAAACCTATTCAAGCGATTCTGAGATTGTTTTCTCGTGACACATTGGGCTTCATGTTCGTGGTAAAATTAGGTCAATATATTCAGTGTTTATTGGTGAAAAATTGCAAAATTTAGAGAAAATTTTGAAAAAATAGCATTTTTCAGAATTTAAATGCATCTGCTTGTAAAACAGACGGTTATACCACCCAAAATAGTTACTAGTTCACATTTCCCATATGTCTACTTTAGATTGGCATCGTTTTATGAAAATTGTTTTATTTTTCTTGGAGGTTACAAGGCTTAGAACATAAACAGCAATTTCTCATATTTTTAAGAACATTTCAAAAGCCTTTTTTTAAAGGTACCTCTTCAGTTCTGAAATGGCTTTGAGGGCCTATGTATTAGAAACCCTGATAAAACACCACATTTTAAAAACTAGACCCCTCAAAGTATTCAAAACAGCATTTAGAAAGTTTTTTAACCCTTCAGGCATTTCACAGGAATTAAAGCAAAGTGGAGGTGAAATTTGCAAATTTCCTTTTTCTTGCTGAATTTCAATATTATTCAATTTTTTTTCTGTAAGGCCTCAATCACACGAGCGTGGCATTTTTGCACACGCAAAAACGCGGTGTGTTGCGTGCGCAAAAACCACTTAACAGCTCCGTGGGGCAGCAGCATATGATGCGTGGCTGCGTGCTTTTCGCACAGCCATCATTATGACACCCCATTTGGATGTTTGTAAACAGAAAAGCACGTGGTGCTTTTCTGTTTTCATTCATCCTTTTGACAGCTAATGCGTGAATCACGCTGTTCGCACGGAAGAGCTTCCGTGCGACATGCGTGGTTTTCACGCACCCATTGACTTCAATGGGTGCGTGATTCACGCAAAATGCCCAAAGAACGGATATGTCGTGACTTTTTTTCAGCGGACTCACGCTGAGTAAAAATCACGAACATGTCTGCATGGCCCCATAGACTAATATAGGTCCGTGCAACGCGCGTGCAAATCAAGCGTGTTGCACGGACGTTTTTCCTATTCGTCTGAATAAAGCCTAACACAGAAGGTTCTACAAGAGAAACACTACTAAATATGTATTGTCCAGATTCTGCAGTTTTTAGAAATGTCCCACATGTGTCTCTCGTGTGCTCGTGGACTAAAACACAAGCCCTAGAAGCAAAGAAGCACCTAGTGCATTTTGAGGCCTCTTTTTTATTAGAATATATTTTAGGCAGCATGCCAGGTTTGAAAAGGTGTTGAGGTGCCAAAACAGTTCGGAATCCCCCAATAGTGACCCCATTTTGGAAACTACACCCCTCAAGGAATTCATTTATGGTTCTTGTTACCATTTTGACTGCACAGTTTTTTCACAGCACCTATTTGAATTGGGCTGTGAAATGTAAAAAAATTCATTTTTTCCAATAAAAAGTCATTTGTGATCAAAAGTTCTTATTTTCACAGGGAACAAAATACCCCATTTTGTTGCCAAATTTGTCCTTATTGCGGCAATACTCCATTTGTGGTGATAAACTGCCGTTTGGGCCCATGGAAGGCCTCAGAAGTGTGTTCTTTGGAGTTCAGATTTTGCTGGTTTGGTTTTCGGGTGCCATGTCGCATTTGCAGAGGTATCAAAGCAATGGAAACCCACCAGAAGTGACCCCATTTTGGAAACTACACCCCTCAAGGAATTCATTTATGGGTAATGTGACCATTTAGACCCCATAGTTTCTTCACAGAACTTATTTGAATTGGGCTGGGAATTTAAAAAAATATATTTTTTCCAATAATATGTCGTTTTAGCTCAAAAATTCTTATTTTCACAAGAAATAAAATACTCCATTTTGTTGCCCAATTTGTCCTGAGTGCGGCAATACCCCATTTGTGGTGATAAACTGCCGTTTGGGCCCATGGGAGGGCTCAGAAGGAAAGGACCACCATTTGGCCTACTGGGAATTTTCTGGTGCTAAGTCATGTATGCAGAAGCCCCTGAGTTACCAGTACAGTTGAAACCCCCAAGAAGTGACCCCGTTTTAAAAACTACACCCTTAAGCCGCTATCGTGTAGCAGGCCGGCGATGGCAGCTTAACCCCTAAAAAGCCGCGATCTCTATTGAACGCAGCTTTTAAGGGGTTAATCAGCGGGGACACAGCGATCGGTCCCCGCTGTAGGAGCTGTGACAGCTGCTGTATGAGACAGCAGCTGTCACAGCTCCTGTATGTGTCGGGAGGACGGCCGAAACGGCCGTTACTTCCGAGACGTACTATTAGGTCATGGAGCGCGAACGATACAGCTACCATGACCTAATAGTACGTCCAGGAGCGGGAAGGGGTTAAAAAGCTTCTCGTTTCCTGTAAAAAATATATTTATATTTTTAAAGAAAAAAAAAACAGGAGGTTTCAACAGGATGAAAAAACTAGGTGTGAGCCTAGCCATAATTAGCAGTAATTGAATAAACAATTACCACCTGCCTATCCTATAAGGCCCGCACATGTAGTGGCTGTGTGCCACACAGCCAAGAACCATGTGTTTTTGTTGCCACATGGCTTGTACAGGTGAAGAACAAATGTATAGGCACCTTAAATGACCTCAGGAACCACACTTTTTTTTTTTTTGCACGTATGTTCACACTGCTTATTTTTAGGCTGATTTTGGAGAAGAAAAGCCTAATTTTAGGCTCCAAAATACACTAAGGATATGTTCACAGGCTAGACTAAAAACGTCTGAAAATACGGAGCTGTTTTCATGTGAAAACAGCTCTTGATTTTCAGAAATTTTGTAGCAACTTGCGTTTTTCGCGGCCGTTATTGGAGCTGTTTTTCAATGGAGTCAATGAAAAACGTCCCAAGAAGTGTCCTGCACTACTTTTTCGCAGGCGTGTTTTTACGCGTCGTATTTTGACAGCGACGCGTAAAATTACACCTCATGGGAACAGAACTCCGTAAAACCCATTGCAAGCAATAGGCAGATGTTTGTAGGCGTAGTGGAGCCGTTTTTTCAGGTGTAATTTGAGGCGTAAAACGCCCGAATTACGTCTGAAACCACTGCGTGTGAACATACCCTTAAAATAAGCCTGCAGTTTCCCATTGATTTTTAATGAGAAATAGACTGTGCTTTTCACATGAGACTTATTTTTTAGCTGCTGAATTTAAAAAAAACACCTTGTAAAAAAAAAAGTAGCATGTCACTTCTTGAGGCATTTTTGGAGCCGATTTTCCATTGATGAAAAACACCTAAGGGTATGTTCACACGGCCTATTTACGGACGTAAATCGGGCGTTTTTGCCCCGAATTACGCCCGAAAATAGCGCCTCAATAGCGCTGACAAACATCTGCCCATTGAAAGCAATGGGCAGACGTTTGTCTGTTCACACGAGGCGTATATTTACGCGCTGCTGTCAAATGACGGCGCGTAAATAGACGCCCGCGTAGAAGAAGTGACCTGTCACTTCTTTGGCCGTAATTGGAGCCGCTATTCATTGACTCCAATGAATAGCAGCGCTAATTACGGCCGTAATTGACGCGGCGTTCAAGCGCCTGCACATGCCGGTACGGCTGAAATTACGGGGATGTTTTCAGGCTGAAACATCCCCGTAATTTCAGCCGTTACGGACCCCCGCCGTGTGAACATACCCTTAAAGGCCGCAAAAGAAGCTTCAAATAAAAAAAAGGTTAATTTTCAGCTTCAAAAAAACGCCTTAAAATCAGAGGCTGTTTTCCCTTGAAAACCACGCTGTAATTTTCAGCCACTTCTTTTTGTACGTGTGAATATACCCTTTCTCTACTGATTCAGAAGAAGCAGTCTCCTTATTTTCTTATTAACTCATAGGATAGGTTGTATAGAGAGAGGGGTCTCTATCCCTATGCATGTGATTGGCATTGCCTTGGGGCTATATACAGAGGGTTAGGCTGGGTTCATACGAGCATGTTACGTCAGTAATGGACGGAACGTATTTCGGCCGCAGATCTCGGACCGAAGACACTGCCGGGAGCCGGGCTCCTAGCATCATAGTTATGTACGACGCTAGGTGTCACTGCCTCTTCGTGGAACTACTGTCCCGTACTGTAATCATGTTTTCAGTACGGGACAGTAGTTCCACGGAGAGGAAGGGACTCTTATCGTCGTGATGCTAGGAGCCCAGCTCCCGGCAGTGTGTTCGGTCCGGGATCTGCGGCCGAAATACGTTCCGTATTTTACGGACCGAACATGCTCGTGTGAATCCAGCCTTACTCTGTCCCTTTGGCAATTACAGGGACAGCTTTTGTGCATGTCTTAGCCGATGTATACACTAATTTTTCCCTGTGCCTCCGCATCTGATTAGACATAATAATTGAGTCCTACTCAATGATCTGCTTGCCATGTGTCAGCTAAAAGTTTTAACGTAATGTGCGGCAATGTTACCTCTAAGGCTGGATTCACACGAGCACATTATGTCAGTAATGGATGGAACGTATTTCGGCCGCAAGTCCCGGACCAAACACACTGCAGGGAGTCCCTGCCTCTCCGTGGAACTACTGTCCCGTACTGAAAACATTATTACAGTACGGGACAGTTGTCCGGCAGCGAGGCAGGGACTCCTAGAATCGTACATAAGTATGATGCTAGGAGCCCGGCTCCCTGCACTGTGTTTGGTCCGGGACTTGCGGCCGAAATACGTTCCGTCCATTACGGACGTAATGTGCTCGTGTGAATCCAGCCTTAGCCTTGGCAGCTCCTGAGCGGGGCAGTGAGGGAGCAGGGCAAGTCTCGATCAATGGTGGGCGATCTGATGACCAAAAGTAATACCCCCATTAAACGCTACTATAGCGACTAAATGATAGAATAAGGCTTAGTTCACATGGAGTGTTTTGACAAGTTTTTTGACGCGGAAACCGCGCCGCAAAACTCGTCAAAAACGTCCCTAAAATGCCTCCCATTGATTTCAATGGGATGCGGGGACGGTTTTCTCCCGCGAGCGGTAAAACCGCCTCGCGGGAGTAACAAGGGACATCCCCTATCTTCGGGCGTGTACGCCACTGACCTCCCATTGACTTCAATGGGAGGCAGAGAAAGCGTATTTCGCGGTGTTTTATGCCTGCGGCGCTCAATGGCCACGGGCGAAAAACGCAGCGAAAATTGACGTGCAGGGAGAGGAGAATCTGCCTCAAACTTCAAAACGGAATTTTGAGGCAGAAATTCCGCCTGCAAAATACTCCGTGTGAATATAGCCTAAGAAAACGAATTTTAAATTAGTTTTAATAACTTTTTTAAATACTATAGTATTACAAGTCCACCAGTAAAATAGACAGTTATAAACACTAATTATAGGTATCAATGAAAGAATCCCTCATTACAACACTGTCCCCATAGATAGCGCCACACAGACCCCCTGTAGATAGTGCCACAGATGCCCCTGTAGATACTGCCACACAGACCCCCCCATGGATACTGCCACACAGACCCCCCTGTAGATAGTGCCACACAGACCCCCCTGTAGATCGTGCCACACAGACCCCCTGTAGGTAATACCACACACAGACCCCCTGTATATAGTGCCACACAGCCCCCTTGTGTATATATATATATATATATATATAGTGCCACACAGCCCCCTTGTATATATACAGTGCCACACAGCCCCCTTGTATATAGTGCTACACAGCCCCCTTGTATATATAGTGCTACACAGCAATTCCCCCTATATATAGTGCTACACAGCCCCCCTCTCCCCTTGTATATAGTGCTACACAGCCCCCCTCTCCCCTTGTATATAGTGCTACACAGCCCCCTCCCCTTGTATATCGTGCTACACAGCCGCCCTCTCCCTTTGTATATAGTGCTACAAAGCCCCCCTCCCCTTGTATATAGTGCTACACAGCCCCCATCTCCCCTTGTATATAGCGCTACACAGCCCCCTCCTCCCCTTGTGTATATAGCGCTACATAGCCCCCTCCTCCCCTTGTGTAGATAGTGCTGCACAGCCCCCCTCCCCTTGTATATAGCGCTACACAGAAATTCCCCCTTGTATATAGTGCTACACAGCCCCTCTCCCTTTGTATATAGTGCTACAAAGCCCCTCTCCCCTTGTATATAGTGATACACAGCCCCCTCCTCCCCATGTGTATATAGTGCTACACAGCCTCCCTCCTCCCCTTGTGTATATAGTGCTATATAGCCCCCCTCCTCCCCTTGTGTATATAGTGCTACAGCCCCCTCTCCCCTTGTGTAAATAGTGCTACACATCCCCCTCCTCCCCTTGTGTATATAGTGCTACACAGCCCCCCTCTCTCCTTGTATATAGTGCTATACAGCCCCCCTCTCTCCTTGCATATAGTGCTACACAGCCCCCTCCTCCCCTTGTGTATATAGCGCTACACAGCCCCCTCCTCCCCTTGTGTATATAGAGCTGCACAGCCCCCCTCCACTTGTATATATAGCTTTGCACAGTCCCGCCCCCCTTGTATATAGCGCGACACAGCAATTCCACCTTGTATATAGTGCTACACAGCCCCTTCCTCCCCATGTGTATATAGTGCTACACAGCCTCCCTCCTCCTTGTGTATATAGTGCTACATAGCCCCCCCTCCTCCCCTTGTGTATATAGTGCTACAGCCCCTTCTCCCCTTGTGTAAATAGTGCTACACATCCCCCTCCTCCCCTTGTGTATATAGTGCTACACAGCCCCCCTCCTCCCTTTGTGTATATAGTGCTACACAGCCCCCCTCTCTCCTTGTATATATAGTGCTACATAGCCCCCCTCCTCCCCTTGTGTATATAGTGTTACAGCCCCCTCTCCCCTTGTGTAAATAGTGCTACACATCCCCCTCCTCCCCTTGTGTATATAGTGCTACACAGCCCCCCTCCTCCCTTTGTGTATATAGTGCTACACAGCCCCCCTCTCTCCTTGTATATATAGTGCTACATAGCCCCCCTCCTCCCCTTGTGTATATAGTGTTACAGCCCCCTCTCCCCTTGTGTATATAGTGCTACACAGCCCCCCTCTCTCCTTGTATATAGTGCTACACAGCCCCCTCGCACACAGATTGTACTTACCTTGCCCCGTTCCCGCGACAGACGAAGCTCTACACTGCCTCTCCGGCGGGATGCACGTGCAGACAGACGTGATGTGACGTCATCACGCCGACCTGCGCGACTCCCGGCACCTTATAGGCTGCAGGCTTAATGTGGACTGCAACCTATAATGTTCATTTGTTTGTGCGTCCTGAGGACGCATACAAGTGAATGTGGCTGTCACTAGCACCGGAGCCCTGTCCGGTGCTAGCGACGCCACTACATCTGCCCCAGCCCTTCTGATGTCTAGTCTGTAATGATTTACAAACGTATGAGGTGTGCTCCATGAAGCAGTCCTGCAGATCTGGTCCATTGGAACATGATTTCTCTCGGCCCAAAATTTTGCATTTGCTCGAGTTGAATGGGCTCAAATAGATCATGGGGCTTGAAGATCTGCTTGGTTATAGCAGATGGTAATCGCTTCCCTTATGCATCTGGACAGGGTTGCCCTAGAGACCTTCTAGCCTCTACTTCTGCCGTGGAAGGAGATAAAAAGATGATTCGACCTCCTAAACGCTTCAGTGCGATTCAGATAGACTTCCAAAGCCCTACCGACATACAAGGAATGGAGCTTGTCCTCTTCCTCTGAGGAGGGATCTGGGTAAAAGACAGGCAGTTCAATCTGCTGGTTAATACACTAAAGGATTGAAACACTGTGATATTCCTCTTACAAAACTCTCGTCGCCCTCCTACTCCTGCTCCCCGATCGTTCACAGAGCAGGAGAAAAAAAAAGACAGCAACCATAACTTACTGCTGAAACTATAAAGAAGGGGCTGGACGGAGCCTGCAGGGCTGAAGGGGAAGCCTCCATGACCTCCATGGTAGGGAAAGGGTTAACAGGTGAGGGAGAGTTGGAGGGAGTTGGAGGGGGTCAGGGAGGAGTCAGGGGGCCGTTGCTGCTCTTCCCGCTGTTTTCGGCATTGAGCCGGAAGCAGCGGAAGGAGTAGCACAGTAAGGACAAGCTCCCCGTTGCCCGCGCTCGTACAGCATGTCAGAGGCATTTTTGTTAGAGCAGCTGCGTGCTGCTGCTGTGCACCACGGTCCCGGATGGCTGGAGGAGACCGTGGCTGCATTAGCGAGGATCCCGGACGCCGTGTTGCCATGTCAGGCCCGGCGTTCGGGGTCTGTTGCAGGGGACAGGCTCCCCTCCCCCGGCCCCCTTCCTAGCATGGCGGCGGGGGGGGAGTCGGCAACAACTGCTCCTGTCCGGGCAGGCAGAGAGCGTTGCCGGGGGTGACGGCGACGCAGGCCGGGTCGACCCGTCCCTCCCGGCGTTCTCGACCTCCAGAGCGCCTCAGTCCTGAGACAGTCCCGCGGACACGGCGTCGCAGAGGGAGCCCGATCTCGGACGCTGCAGGCCAGGCAGCTGGGGGGACCGCCCCTTCCCAGGCCCTGCGTCCTGGCAGGAATCCCAAGCCGCGACGGGGTCCGGCGGTGAGCAGGGAGTCGCAGGCCGGGCTCCCTGTCACCCCTCCACCATCGGATGGAAGATCTGGAGGACGAGGTACGGCCGCCCCGCCTGGTGATGTTCCGGCCAGGGGGCAGGCCTCTTCAGGATCATCGAGACGGACGCCTAGATCTGCAGCGACGTTGAGGCAACAAGTCCAGTCGGAAGTCTGGGTTCCATCGGTCGGGCGGCAGGTTGCCGGCCCATCAGTCAGCGCTTCATCATCTCCGATCCGAAGATGTCGGTGGGATGGCCAGTCGTCTGCGAGAGAGGAGCTGGAGGAAGGTGAACTGGACGTGTATCGTCGAGGTCAGGATGGTCCGGCTGACGGGAACACAGCGCCTGTGCGGCCCGGTGAGTGTGTAACTCCATCATTGTCGTATCCAGCGATTTTTATGTCGGGTGTCAGCGGGGGGGCTGCTAGCGTCGCATCGGTGGCCGGTAGTGGCGCGGGCGGGCGCGATGGCGCGGGTCTGGCAGATTTAGTGGGTTGCTTGAGGGAGCTGGTCGGGCGCCTAGATAGGGCGGCGGCGCCGGTAGTTTCGGAAGTGTCCCCGGCGGTAGTGTGGGAGGGCCCCAGGGACGTGGGATTGGTACAGGCGCGGCCCGTGCTGGCGGTTAGGGAGGCGGTCGCGGTGTCGGTACAGACCGAGGCACAAAAGGATGGCGATCGGGTGCATATTGATGACCGTGCTCGGGGGGAGGTGTACGTTTGTTTCGAGGGTCCGTTGGGGGCGCATTTAAAGCAGGAGGTGCGCGAGCGGATCTGGAAGGACGAATATGTGGAGATTTTTTCTCTCTTGCCGCTCGCTAAATTTAATTTGGATAAGAGCAAGCGGGACGAGAGTAAAAAGGACGAGGAAGAACGGCGGCGGTATAGGCTTATCCCGCAAACGTTCGTTAATTGGTCGCAGGCGTTCGCCATATTGGCTACTGTGATAGGGGAAAAGGCGCCGGAAAATTGTTCGGCGTTGTTTTGTTATTTTGATGCCATTGGGGAGGCTCATAGGGCGTATGGTGGTCAGGCGTGGCTGCGGTACGATGAGCAATTCCGTCAGCGAAAAGCGGTTCGGCCGGCGATTCGGTGGGACCAGAAGGATATTGCTCTCTGGTTACGGGTTACGGCTCCGGTTAGGCAGTCCTTTCCCGGGAGCGCCGGCCAGGGAGGCCAGTCTAGTCAGGTTGGACAAAGCGGCGGGGGAAAGGCGGGTTTTTGCTGGCAATTTAATGAAGGCCAGTGTAAGTTCGGGGCCACGTGCAAGTTCAAGCACGTGTGTTCCGAGTGTAATGGGGCTTCACACGGGGCGGCAAAATGTATGCGGAAAAAGAGGTCAGGAAACCAGCCCTCCGCGGCTGGTCAAGGGGGTGTCGCCGGTGAGGGTGGAAAAGATGGCCCCTTATCTAAATGAGTATCCGGATAGGGCGGCGGCTAAGTTGCTTTACGAAGGGTTTCGTGCTGGTTTTGTTATTCCTCCGCCTCCTTATGAGGTTCCGGTTACGCGGAGGAATTTAAAATCGGCTTACTTGCATGCAAAAGTCGTGTCGGAAAAGTTGTTAAAAGAAGTTTCGTTGGGCCGCATGTCGGGGCCGTTTGTTGAGTCGCCTGTAAAAGATTTAGTTGTGTCCCCGTTGGGTATTGTCCCTAAACGCGAGCCCGGAAAATTTCGTTTGATTCAACATTTATCGTATCCCAAGGGTTCGTCGGTAAATGACGGGATTGATCACGAGTTGTGCTCCGTAGTTTATACCTCATTCGATAAGGCGGTGGGGTTAGTGCGGGCTGCGGGTCCAGGTGCGCTGCTAGCAAAAACCGACATCGAGGCGGCGTTCAGGTTGTTGCCGGTTCATCCAGAAAGCCAACGGCTGTTGGGTTGTTTTTGGAATGGGGCTTTTTACGTGGATCGGTGCCTTCCGATGGGGTGTTCCCTTTCTTGTGCATACTTCGAGGCGTTTAGTAGCTTCGTGGAGTGGGTAACGAGGGGAGTATCCGGGGTCGACTCGTTGATCCATTACTTAGATGATTTTTTGTGCGTTGGCCCGGGGTGTTCGCCGGTTTGCGGTAATTTGCTTCATGCACTACAGAAGGTGGCGAGGGATTTTGGGATTCCTTTGGCGCCAGAAAAAACGGAGGGCCCGGTAGCGACGATTTGTTTTTTGGGAATCTAAATAGACTCGGTGGCAATGGAGTGTCGTCTCCCTGCGGATAAGTTGGGTGCTTTGAGGCTGGAGGTTCGGCGGGCTTGTAGAATGAAGAAAATGACGCTGCGGGAGCTTCAGTCGCTGCTGGGGAAGTTGAATTTCGCCTGCCGGATTATGCCGATGGGGAGGGTGTTTGGTAGGAGGTTGGCGGCGGCAACGGCGGGAGTGCGTGCGCCGCATCATTTTGTGCGGCTCAAGGAGGAGCACCGAGCTGATCTTCAGGTTTGGGATGACTTCTTGGGCCAGTACAATGGTCGCTCGCTATGGATGGCCCCAGCGCAGGATACGAGTGATTTGAATATTTTTACGGATGCGGCTGGGGCGGGCGGTTTTGGAGCTTACGGGCTAGGTCCGTGGTGCGCAGGTCAATGGCCGGCTAGCTGGGTGTCCAGTGGACTCACGCGGAATCTGGCCCTGCTCGAGCTGTTTCCCATCGTGGTGGCGGCTACCATTTGGGGGGACAGGCTCAGGGATAAGAAGGTCCGTTTTTACTGCGACAACATGGGGGTGGTGCTTGCCATTAATAACATCACGGCGTCCTCTCCTCCGGTAGTTCAATTGTTGCGACATTTAGTGTTGGTGTGTTTGTCGTTGAACGCGTGGGTGGTGGCGGTGCATGTCCCGGGTGTACGGAATTGTATCGCTGATGCTCTTTCTCGCTCGCAGTGGGACCGGTTTCGGCAATTGGCACCGGGAGCGGAACATCTCGGTTTGGCTTGTCCGGAACATCTTTGGGATCTGGTATCGGTCCCGTAGAACAACTGTTACAAAGGTCTTTGGCGCGCACGACGTGGAGTGCTTATGCTGCTTGTTGGAGGCAGTGGGAGGAGTGGGTAAGAGAGTTGGGTGACGTCAATACGGATAGAGACAGGTTGGTGGCACTTTTGTACTGGTTAGGGGACGCCTGGGAGGCGGGGTTTTCAGTGGCGAAGGTGAACCGGTTCATATCTGCGGTGGCGTTTGGGTTTAAGTTGCGGGGCTTTCAGGATGTATCGAAGGAATTTCTGGTATCGCAGGCTTTGAAGGGGTTGCGCCGAGGTAGGGTGGAGGCGGATAGTAGAAGGCCTGTGTCATTTGCTTTGCTTAGCTCGTTGGGCGGTTCATTAGCATCGGTCTGTCGTTCTTCAGACGAAATGGATTTGTTTCGGTTGGCTTTTTCGTTAGCGTTCTTTGGGGCATTTAGAATAGGTGAGTTGGTGTCGCCAAGTACCAAACAGGCAGGGGGGCTGAGATCTGGCGAGGTGAGCCTATTCGCAGATCGGCTGGAGGTATGGTTGCGTCGGTCAAAAACTGACCAAGTAGGGAAGGGTAAACTGATAGTTTTGTTCGCCCTCCCGGGGTCGGTTATGTGCCCAGTAGAGTGCATGCGGGGTTTTACGCCAAAAAGGGGGTCTCCAGATTTGCCTTTGTTACGTCATGTGGACGGGTCGTTTTTGTCCAGGTTTCAGTTTGGAGCTGTATTTAAAAAATGTTTGACGGTGGTTGGTGTTGCGGCAGGCTCATATTCATCTCATTCCTTCAGGATTGGTGCAGCAACAGAAGCGGGGCGCTGGGGGTTGGATGATGAGGGGGTGCGGCGTATTGGTCGTTGGGAGTCCAACAGGTTTAAGTCCTATGTCCGCCCCCATATGTTATGATTTTTGTTGTTAACGCTTTAGAAATGTTATATGGTGGTGCCTAATTGTTTTTTCCATTTCAGATTCGCCTCCGTGTTTGGTGTGGTTGATGGGTCATTCTTACGTGCACTGGGGGGCTTTGAGGGCGGACGTCCGCCCGGATGGTCACCAGTTGCGCATTCCGCGACAGGATGCGGTTGTGCATTGGCTGGGATTTAGAGGTATGTCGTGGAGCAGGGTGTTGGCGGAATTCCAGACATATGCTCGGCTTGATAGGGTTCCGGAGGTCTTAGTGTTGCACGTGGGTGGGAATGACTTAGGAGTCCGCCCCTTTTGTGAGTTGGTGCGGGATATCAAACATGATATGTTGTGTTTGTGGGTATCTTATCCCAAGTTGGTGATAGTGTGGTCAGACATAGTCCCAAGAAAGCATTGGCGGTTAGCTAGGTCTGTGGAGAGAGTCAATAAGGCTCGCATTAAAGTTAATCGGGCGGTGTCCCGTTTTGTGGCAAAAAACGGGGGCATTTGCGTGAGGCATAGGGATTTGGAGTCAGGAGTGGGGAATTTCTGGAGGAGTGACGGGGTTCATCTGACCGAGGTTGGCATTGATCTTTGGAGCTTGGCGATAGCAGAAGGCATAGAAAGGGCGGTGGTGGTGTGGAGGAACTCACAGGCTTAAGGTGGTCAAGGCCTGTTTCGCTGTGGCGGGGGGAGTCCTTGAGGCCAGTCAGTACAAAATGGTGGGGGGGTCGCATCGGGGGTATGCGTCCCCCAAAAAAGGTACATGGTTGAAGACTTCATCGGGTGTTATCCCTTTGAAGTGGTCTTCTGGTAGAAGGTATATCACTTGAAGGCTTCATCGGGTGTTATCCCTTTGAAGTGGACTTCTAGTGGTCGGTATATCACTTGAGGGCTTCATCGGGTGTTATCCCCTTGAAGTGGACTTCTAGTGGTTGGAGCCATCTGCAGAGGTGAACGGTGCTTCCGAGCTGGTTTACGGCTGGAGGTAATTAGTGGTTTGCAGATGGCTAACTCGGTGTGTTCTTAAAAAAGGAATATCTGAAAGGGCTTCAAGGACTTCCTCTGCTCGGGTTAATGTTAACGTTAAATTGTTATTTACGTTTCTGACCCATGTTGGGTCATGTGAATTATTAGAAGGAATTCTCTGGTGGATTCCTAACTAGTTATCCGAAGGTTTCGGATTTAAATTGTTTTTATAAAACTGTAAATTAATAAACGGCTGCTGTGGCCATTTCACATCCAACCTCGGTGTCACGTGTCTTTCCTAAAGGTGGGGGTGGGGGGATAGGATGGGGTAAAGGAAGGTTCGTTAACACACGACTCTACTTAGGCAGGTCAAGAAGGGGCTGGACGGAGCCTGCAGGGCTGAAGGGGAAGCCTCCATGACCTCCCTGGTAGGGAAAGGGTTAACAGGTGAGGGAGAGTTGGAGGGAGTTGGAGGGGGTCAGGGAGGAGTCAGGGGGCCGTTGCTGCTCTTCCCGCTGTTTTCGGCATTGAGCCGGAAGCAGCGGAAGGAGTAGCACAGTAAGGACAAGCTCCCACCCTCCCGCCCTTGGTTTGTTACGTGGTGGGTATTTGCGTACGTCCGTATAGGAGTGTTTTGTTTTATTTGTGTGCTTATCTAACATGTTTTTCCTTTTTTCCTGAGTACGTTCTGTTGTCATGGCAGCTGGCGGGGGTAGTCCTTGAGGCCAGTCAGTACAAAATGGTGGGGGGGTCGCATCGGGGGTATGCGTCCCCCAAAAAAGGTACATGGTTGAAGACTTCATCGGGTGTTATCCCTTTGAAGTGGTCTTCTGGTAGAAGGTATATCACTTGAAGGCTTCATCGGATGTTATCCCTTTGAAGTGGACTTCTAGTGGTCGGTATATCACTTGAGGGCTTCATCGGGTGTTATCCCCTTGAAGTGGACTTCTAGTGGTTGGAGCCATCTGCAGAGGTGAACGGTGCTTCCGAGCTGGTTTACGGCTGGAGGTAATTAGTGGTTTGCAGATGGCTAACTCGGTGTGTTCTTAAAAAAGGAATATCTGAAAGGGCTTCAAGGACTTCCTCTGCTCGGGTTAATGTTAACGTTAAATTGTTATTTACGTTTCTGACCCATGTTGGGTCATGTGAATTATTAGAAGGAATTCTCTGGTGGATTCCTAACTAGTTATCCAAAGGTTTCGGATTTAAATTGTTTTTATAAAACTGTAAATTAATAAACGGCTGCTGTGGCCATTTCACATCCAACCTCGGTGTCACGTGTCTTTCCTAAAGGTGGGGGTGGGGGGATAGGATGGGGTAAAGGAAGGTTCGTTAACACACGACTCTACTTAGTCAGGTCATGCTGGGTTCACACGAGCACGTTACATCCATAATGGACGGAACGTATTTTGGCCGCAAGTCCTGGACCGAACACACTGCAGGGAGCCGGGCTCCTAGCATCATAGTTATGTACGATGCTAGGAGTCCCTGCCTCTCGGTGGAACTACTGTCCCGTACTGAAAACATGATTACAGTATGGGACAGTTGTCCTGCAGCGAGTCAGGCAGGGACTCCTAGCATCGTACATAACTATGATGCTAGGAGTCCGGCTCCTTGCAGTGTGTTCGGTCCGGGACTTGCGGCCGAAATACGTTCCGTCCATTACGGACTTAACATGCTCGTGTGAACCCAGCCTAACAGTAGAAACAACAGCATGGCCAGTGTGGAAAGAGGATACCACAGAGGGCTTTTACAGGGGTGAACCTAGCCCCTCTGCTGCCTGAGGCGAACTATAAAAAGAGACCCAACAATGCAGCACTAGCAGCCAGGGGCGTCACTAAGGACCTAAAATCTCAAGGGAAAAAGCCCCAATACATATGTGTCCGCCCAAAAAAATGTGTGCGTGTATAGGAGACAGCATAGCATATCTATAGCACTACGACCCTATAAACTATTGATAGGATTAGATACATTGGCTCAGCAGACAGTATCACACATGATAGGATTAGATACATTGGCCCAGCAGACCGTATCCCACATGATAGGATTAGATACAGTGGCTCAGCAGACAGTATCACACATGATAGGATTAGATATAAGGCCCAGCAGACAGTATCACACATGATAGGATTAGATATAAGGCCCAGCAGACAGTATCACACATGATAGAATTAGATACAGTGGCTCAGCAGACAGTATCACACATGATCGGATTAGATACACAGCTCAGCAGACAGTATTACACATTAGGCTGGGTTCACACGACCATGTTACGTCCGTAATGTACGGAACGTATTTCGGCCGGAAGACCCGGACCGAACACACTGCAGGGGGCCGGGCTCCTAGCATCATAGTGATGTACGACGCTAGGAGTCCCTGCCTCTGCGTGGAACTACTGTCCCGTACTGTAATCATGATTACAGTACGGGACAGTTGTCCTGCAGCGAGGCAGGGACTCCTAGCATCGTACATCACTATGATGCTAGGAGCCCGGCTCCCTACACTGTGTTCGGTCCGGGTCTTCCGGCCGAAATACGTTCCGTACTTTACGGACGTAACATGGTCGTGTGAACCCAGCCTTATAGGATTACATACAGTGGCTCAGCAGACAGTATCACACATGATAGGATTAGATACAGTGGCTTAGCAAGCAGTATCACACATGATAGGATTAGATACTGTGGCTCAGCAGACAGTATCACACATGAGGATTAGATACAGTGGCTCAGCAGACAGTATCACACATGATAGGATTAGATACACAGCTTAGCAGACAGTATCACACATGATAGGATTAGATACAGTGGCTCGGCAGACAGTATCACACATGATTGGATTAGATATAGCGCCCAGCTCGCTGACATTGCGGCTCCAGCACTGGACCCAGTAAAGGTAAGATTAATAATTGTTTTGCTTTTTTATGTGTTACTAATTATTCTTGTGTGTTTGTGTTTTTTTACAAGTTCGGTTGTTGGACTACTGTTTTTTTATTTCAATAAAAATTTTTATCTATGTGCTTGTACTTTTTTTAAACTTTATTATTACCGCCCTAGTAATGGCCGTTGGCTGATTGACAACCTCCATTACTAAGGCGGGGCTTAATTTTAGCAGGTGCAGAGGCTAACACTATCCCCCATTATTACCCAGTACCCACCAACACCAGGAGTACTGGGAAGAGCCGGGTACAAACCAGTACCAGACCATCTGTAGTAAAGGTCAGGCACCAGGGTGGTCGCAGGCTGGTATCATTAGGCTGGGGAAGGCCAAAAATAGTGGCCCTTCCTTCCTGGTAATGCTAGGCTGCTGCTGCTGTGTTGCATCTGGCTGGTTATGAAAATTGGGGGCGGGGGCCCCGCATTGTTCTTTCCAATTATTTTTTATTTTTTTTTAAATTACGTGGGGTCCCCTCCCCATTTTTCATAACCAGCCAGATACAATAAAGCAGCAGCAGCCTAGCATTACCAGGGTGGGCAGGGCCACTGTATCTGGCCTTTCCCAGCCTGATAATACCAGCCTGCGGCCGCCTCAACGCCCAGCCATCACTACAGATGGTCAAGTACTGGATCATACCCGGCTCTTCCCAGCACCCCTGGTGGCAGTGGGTACCGGGGTAATAAAGGGGGTTAGTGTTAGCCTCTGCACCGGCTAACACTAAGCCCCGCCTTGGCAATGGACGCTGTCAATCAGCCGGCGGCCATTACTAAGGCGGTAGTATTAGTTTAAAAAAAACACAAAGACATAGAAAAAATATTTTATTGAAATAAAAATAAACCACACAACCCTCATTAACCATTTTATTGATAATAAAAAAAGCCGTAATCGAAGTAGTCTTGGAATCCGACGTCGTCCAACGACCGAACCTGTAAGAAAACACACAAAAAACGATTAGTAACACATGTGTTAGGCTTAGATACAAGGCCCATGTGTGATACGATCTGTGGAACACTGTATCTGAGCCTACCACAAGGTAGGCTTAGATACAGGGTCCAGCTGACAGTAATCTTATACAGGAATACAGGGCCCATCAGACAGGATCACGCATGGGCCATGTATCTAAGCCTACCATGTGATTGGCTTAGATACAGGGCCCAGCAGACAGCATCACACAATCTGTGATCATGTCGCATGGGCCCTCTAAGCCTGCTACATCGTAGGCTTAAAGGACTTGTCCAGTCCCTGAACATTGATGGCCTATCCTCAGGATAGGCCACCAATAGCTGATGTGTCGGGGTCCGTCTCCCGGGACCCGTCAATCAGCTGTTTTGAAGGGGCCGCAGCACTCGTACGACAGCTGCTTCCCCTTCATTTCCCTTACTCGCTCACACTGTGAATTGCCGACACGGATTCACAGTGTAAACCACTGACCGGAATGAAGGGGAAGCAGCTGTCGCACGAGTGCTGCGGCCCCTTCAAAACAGCTGATTGGCCGGCTCCCAGGAGTCGGACCCACCAATCAGCTTCAGCAGACAGCGATATTAATCTTACCCTCCTCTTCAGCCGCGGCTGAAGCTCTGTCTTGACTCTATCCAGGATCACAATGTTGTGCGCGGCGCATAGCGTTGTGACATCATGCGCTGCGCACAGCGCTGTGATGTCAGGACCTCCACTGCGATTCCGAAACCAGGAAGGTAAGTACTGTCAAGTACTATAGTAAGAGCGGCCCGCGGCCCGAGTTACTATAGTAACTTTTTATTGATGTGGTGCGGGTGGCTACGGGCCCCCCTGGCTTCGGGGCCGGTCGCAATTGCGACCGCTGCGACCCCTATAGCTACGCCACTGCCTATAATATTGCAACATACACTACGCACAATACTGCTACACAGTCTACACACACAATACCAGAATATACACTATATACTCTACACATCAGTTTTCCCACTATTTACACAAAAGCACAGCAAAAACTGTTTCTAAATTATTGCTGCAAAACTACAATGTGTGAATGTCCTTACAGTATCATATGTACACGAGTATCATATATATCCACATACACAGATTATATATACATATATATATATACATACACACACACAATATATAAATAAAATACACACATTTACACACTCATACACACACTTCCCTTCTATGTAGGATCTCTAATGCAGACAGTCTCATATATAGACGAGAACCATATATCCACACACACACACACACACACACACACACACACACACACACACCAGTGGCGTAACTACCGCCGTAGCAGCAGTAGCGGCTGCTACGGGGCCCGCGGCATGAGGGGGCCCGTGTCGCCCGCCAGCACGGGCCCCCACCATGGCCGGAGGCTCCGCTAGCAGCCGCTATGGCTGCTACAGCGGGACGCCACTGATCACTACGGCAGAGCGGGGAGGTATCTCCCCGCTCTGCCACTAACTGGTTCCCGACCGCTGGCTGTATTTTTACGGCCAGCGGTCAGGGACGGGTCCTTAAAACCCGAGCCATAGACTTTCTACGGCTCGGGTTTTAACTTGCTGCCCGCGCGATCGGGCAGCTGAATGTCGGGTCTCCGGCTGTCAGTGACTGCCGGGGACCCTGAGGAGAAGACAGAAGCAGCTTTCGCTGCTTCTGTCTTCTCTGATGACTTGTACACAGCGCTGAATGCGCGCTGTGTACAGGAATAGAGACAGCAGCAGCGGCGCCGTCTCTATTCCTCCCGGTGATCATGTGACTGGTCACATGATCACCGGGTACCGTTAGTGGCAGACTGCTGCTGGGTCTTACTAGACCCAGCACAGCCCTATTAGTGACAATCGTCACTATGAGAGGGCTGATTTCACCTGTAACTGGGGCTGCTGTGCAGCTCCAGTTACAGTGGAAAAACATGGTGTAAAAGAAAGAAAAAAAAATATATAAAGTTCCCCAAAGGTCTTTTTTGACCTTTGAGGAACAGACCATAGTAATAAAAAAATAATAAAGTGCAAAAAAAATGTAAATAATAAATACACATAAAATACCCACCCCAAAAAAAAAACGTTCCCTCCGCCAATCATTGTTGTAACGCTAGCACTGACCCAATTACGCTAATATAGACATGTAATATATAAAAATTTACGGTAGACAATGACGATCACAAATAAAAGGTCTATTTTAGGGTAAAACTATGTTATTACCAAAAACAAATAGCTCAAACGTAAAAAAGCTTATTTTTTTTACTATTATTTTGAAACTTTATGAATAAAAATTCTAAAATAGCAAAAAAGGTGTGTATAAAAACGATAAAAAAAGAAACCTGCATTGTCTACGGAAAAAAACGTCGTAAAAATCATGTCGTTAGCCCAACAAATAAAAACGTTATAGCCATTTAACTAACACGTGCTAAAAATGGCTAAACGGTGTCTGGTCCTGAAGGCGCAAAATAGAGCAAAAGACGTATCCCCCCCCCCTCTCCACAGGACATGTATCCCCTCTCCACAGGATCTCCACAGGACATGTATCCCCTCTCCACAGGACATGTATCCCCCTCTCCACAGGATCTCCACAGGACATGTATCCCCCTCTCCACAGGATCTCCACAGGACATGTATCCCCTCTCCACAGGACATGTATCCCCTCTCCACAGGATCTCCACAGGACATGTATCCCCTCTCCACAGGACATCCACAGGACAGGGGATACATGCGTGATCGTTGGAAGCGATAGGGAGAACGGGGGACTGAAAGTCCCCTGAAGTTCTCCATCACAAACCTCAGACTTCCGGGGTCTATGTCGGCTTCTCCGTAGAAATGAATGGAGCGCCGGTCGTGCTTGTGCGCATGCGTGACCAGCGCTCCTTTCATTTTTATTGAGCTGCGCAGACGCCGGAAGTCAGAGGTTAGTCATGGAGAAGTTCAGGGGACTTTCAGTCCCCCGTTCTCCCTATCGCTGACAGCGATCACTCATGTATCCCCTGTCCTGTGGAGATCCTGTGGAGAGGGGATACATGTATTTTGTAGGACACACTGTAGGTCACATTTTTGTTGGGAGGGGGGACGCTGTATGGCGTTCCCTACGGGGGGGGGGGTGGCTGTATGGCGTTCCCTACAGGGGGGGTGGCTGTATGGCGTTCCCCACAGGGGGTGGCTGTATGGCGTTCCCTACAGGGGGGGTGGCTGTATGGCGTTCCCTACAGGGGGGGGGGTGGCTGTATGGCGTTCCCTGCAGGGGGGGCTGTATGGTGTTCCCTACAGAGGGGCTGTATGGCGTCATCTACAGCGGGGGCTGTAAAAATGGCACTATCTACAAGGGGGGGGGGGTTGTGTGACACCCAGGGGAGGGGGGGCCCCAGTCAAAAGTTTGCTATGGGGCCCAGTCTTTCCTAGTTACGCCCCTGACACACACACTTACCTTCTATGTAGGATCTCTCATGTAGTCTCTTGAAGCAGCAGGGGCTTTACAACATGTCCCATCCCAGGACAGCAGATATAACAGGCTGCAGAAGAAGCTGGTCTGTTAGAACAATGGGGGGACCCAGCACACGAGAGGAGGGGGGCAGAGGAGAGGGAAGCAAGGGGACACAGGAGAGGGAAGCAAAGGGATACAGGAGAGGGAAGCAAGGGGATACAGGAGACACAGAAGAGTGACACAGGGGAGGACTAGAAACGGAGCTTCCCCTCTGCAGACGCAGAGGCTGTGAACTCTCCCCTCCCCCTCTTCTCTGTTCCGACTACTTCAGACGAAAGGGAGAGAGAGAGGAGAAAGCAGCAGCACAGCAGTCCACCGCTCACCTCATGCGTCTCGTCACTTGTCATCTTGCTTGAGGAGAGAGCGCTCCTCCTGCAGACCTGCTCCTCTCTGGCGGCCGTGCTGCGTACAGCGTCAGAGAGGAGGAGTGTTCTTACAGACGTGCCCATCATGTGGCACGTCTGCTAAGTAAAATAAGCCCCCTCCCCCCGGTCCAGTCCGTCCCTGGCTCAAAATGCCACCCCCCACTTTCGGCTAGGCTGCGCCGCCTGAGGCTGTCAGCTCACCTTGCCTCATGGTAGGTGCGGCACTGGGCTTTTAAATACTAGCGCCTACTCCACATCACAGGATGCCAAAAACTACAGGGAATGTCAGAAAAGACTCCTGGAGCCATGATAGATTCTGGCAACCAAAATGTCAGGGAGACCAAGATTTCCTACACAGGTGTGCCTAAAATAAACACCATTGCAGCTCCTGTGGGATTGTCACCCAGCTTTCCCAGACTCCTGCACAGTTCTGCAGTTATGCATCCATATTGCTCTATAACTAGGCCAGGGAGGTGGATACTGCAGGAAGGAGGTGGGGGTGAGAAAACGCAGACCAGCTACTATGTATCTCTGAAAATCCAGCCCGCATACACCTGGACCCAGGTGTACACGAGATGGAAACAAAACCCAGAAGAAGGAAATAAAGAAAGAAGAGATACTTCCCAACATATCCTGGATCTTCGCTGTCTGACCTTCCAAGACAGAAGAAAAAAATACAATGCGGCTAAGGGCTTATTCAGACGAACGTATAATACATCCGTGCAACGCGCGTTATTTTCACGCGCCTCGCACGGACCTATGTTTGTCAATGGGGCCGTTCAGATTGTCCGTGATTTTCACGCGCCTCGCACGGACCTATGTTAGTCTATGGGGCCGTTCAGACTGTCCGTGATTTTCATGCAGCGTGTGTCTGCTGCGTAAAACTCACGACATGTCCTATATTTGTGCGTTTTTCGCGCATCACGCACCCATTGAAGTCAATGGATCCGTGAAAATAACGCGCAGCACACGGAAGCACTTCCGTGTGACGCGCGTGATTCACGCAACAGCAGTAAAAACTATGAATGAAAACAGAAAAGCACCACGTGCAAAAATCTCAACTCCACATTTTATATCAGCCCAACCAACCGGGCAGCTCTCAAGTGATGGTTAACACCAAATTGCCATTCCTCTCAATAAATACTCTTCACTATGGATCAGGCTCAGGATGGGGTGCCAATGTCGAGGACAAATAGCCTAACCGAAAAGGCAGCATGAATCAATATGGCCCAAACATATAAAGTACAAGAAGTAGAAGTATTATAATCTATATGGGCAGATTCAAGGGTGTATACCCAAAAGCATCAGGACTAAATATATAACCTATAAGAAATAGATGCTCACAAGACTCAAAAGATAATGAAAATAGAAAAATATTTTTAGTGAAACACATAAGAAACAATAGACAATGACTAAATATATAACCCATAAGAAATAGATGCTCCTCACGACTGACGACTTCCGGTGGTATGGATACAGCGGCCGGTAAGTACACAGTGAAGCTAATTAATTACTATAGACCTTTCTCAGCTGACGCTTCAACACGCAATTGGTCCGGTTTCATTCAAATTGTACTTGTCTGTTGTCTAGCAACCCCCCCCCCCCCAGACGAAGGCATTTGCACCGAAACGCGCGTTGGGGTGGACTTTGACTGTGTGCCTTGCCGTATCCACCATGGGTATGATATATCCTGCTTGATATGTTGCGTTAACTCTGCAGACAATTGTTCTTTTCCTTCAGCCTTTACTGCTCATATATTAGACCATATATTTGCTTAAACCTATGTCAAAACGTTTTGCATGGCTTATTAATAGTAGCACATATACTCATTATGTTTATGCAGCACTTTGCTCATTATATTACCTGTATGTCCTCTTTAGGGCTGTATTTGCACTTGCACTTTTTTGAAGGTCTGCTATAGGTACAAACTTGTGCTCTGTATCCACTCAGTTACACAGTCTTTTGTCCCGTTTTTAACTGTGGTTTATGGATTCCCCATTTTAATTCATTGTCTATTGTTTCTTATGTGTTTCAATAAAAATATTTTATCTTCATTATCTTTTGAGTCTTGTGAGCATCTATTTCTTATATGTCGAGGACAAATAGACACAGAGGAAATAGTCAGTAAACGACATGAGGTAACTTATAGCAATTTAATTTGCAAATATACATTTTAACCCCTCCTGCAACGTTAGGAAGTCATAATAGTCAGACAACATGGCTTTGGTTTGTTACATCAACAAGCAATTACTGTCAGGATGATATAGGCCTACTTAGCAGACAGGCTGGCAAGGTTTATGTCGTGCTTGGTCTTGCAAAACGAGAATGGTTTTGTCAAGAATTGAACTGTAATTTAAAGTATAAGAAAAGTCCTAGCAATGATGGTTTGCGCAAGCATAAATGTAAAAGGTCACGGAGAAAGCGGATACTTTTATGGGAAAAAATATTTGAAAGCTACAGTATTTGCTTTACTAAAAGGGAAGAGATTTGGGGGACATCTAGATTTTTTAAAAGTTATTTATATACAACCGAAGACCCAAGTAGTAAACATCAAAATAGATTTCTACACTGATAAGGAAAAGTAAACCAGGATGCCCACTACCCCCTTTACTTTTTAATTTAGCCATTGAACCTCTTTCCCACTATATTAGACAAAAAGCTCTGATAAGGGGTACAGAAATAAAGACAAGAACAAAAATCTAGCCTATTTGGGGATGATCTTTTTATTTTAGATACCCAGACTTCATTGTCTTAAGTATTATATACACTAGTTGAATTCAGATTATGCCCAGGTTATAAGATTTATTAAAACAAAAGTATGACTTTTTTTTCAACACCATCTAGAGATATAACCTGGATAAAACTGTTGAGAGTTTTAATAGCAGATTATAAATTCACAAATTTAGGAATATTTATGATCGCTCAAAGGAAATCTATAACCACAACATTCTGGGGAGTTAGATGAAATAAAATGTGAATTATGGAAAGATCTCCCCTTGTTGTTATTTAAACGGATTTAAACTGCTAAAAATGATAAATGTAACACTATAACCGAAGAACACAGCATGGATCTAAGCGGCCCAAGAGAGGTAAACTGCGGCTGTTAGCAAGCAAAAAATTTTTTTATGTGATATGAGCTAGATCCTGGGGCGTGTACCCACACAAGCATCCAAAGCATGAATATATAACCTAAAAAAGAGAAGATGCCAGAAGACTAGAAGTATAAGAAATTGAAAAAATACTTTATTGAGGACAACAAAAAACGAATCCATAAACCAACAGGTTAAAAGGACATGCAAGCCATGCAGCTCATGAAGTAAGTAAATTGTATAAATATAAATACATGAAAAAATGCCTGGTTGTAGACACTATCACTGTAAGCAATAACAAGTTAAATCCTGCCCAACACAGTTTAAATCAACATAGAATGGAGAAATACCAAATGAAATAATTGAATTAACAGGTATATGTGAAGATGGCAGAAAATACACATTGCTAATGAATGAAACAGTATAAGAACAAATTGCGATAGTTGAACATACCCATAGTAAGTCCAGGACTAGATGCACAGCAGTATGTCCACCCCAACGCGCGTTTCGGCGCTAATGCCTTCGTCTGGGGGTAGTGCTGGACAATGCGCATGCCACTTTAAATAGGGGGAGCCAGCCAATAGTGATAAAGTATCCAAAATGAGGGGTCCCGAGAATGAAAGGTGTACATGCCTCACTGTGTAATTACAGGTCGCTGCCTCAAGGTGAAGCAAGATGGCCGCGCCGCCGGAAGCGCCGCTCATGAGGGGCCGGAATCGGAAACGCGTCACCGCGTCAGCCGACACGGTCACGTGAGTCCGAGATCCGACACGTTACCAGCGACGGAACGGAGGCCCGTCACTCGTCCACCAATCAGAGGAGCGACACAGCGAGGAAAGGGTGACCCTGGATACAGCAAAAGGATATATTGGCTGGTATGAAAGATATGAAAAGATATATAGTATTTTGGCCGGAATCATCTGTGAGACCTTGCAAGACACATACTTAATATAGTGACATAAAATTATGAACAATTGTGAACAGAAATGTATATGTGCATAGCATAAGAATAAGTTACAAGAGCACATCAACGTTCCGCAACAAGAAACAATATACATGTGCGTGCCAAGGTGACATGTGGAAGACAAAAAATGTATTGGATGTAATGAAAAAGAAACGTGTAGGTGACATATATGTATATGTAAAAGTGACAGACAGCTCGATCGACAGAAAAAGAAACCATCGTATGGGGCCATATAAATGTGATAATGAAAAAAATAATAATGATAAAAAGGTATGTATATGAATGTATGCAATAATAATAAGGGGTGAAAAATAAATAAATAAATGTGAAACATTAATTAAAGTGTAAGTAAAATAAATAAAGTGAAATAAAGTGGAGTGTTGGTGCATATAAATATATAATCATGACAAGAATGGGTGCGAATAGAATGTTGTGAAACATAATATATTAATATTTATTATGTTGAAAAAACATCAAAAATGGTTACAATAATGTAATCGATGAACACAATAAAAAGGCCAGACGAATGATGATTCAAGGTAAAGGACCCCAAGAAAAGTGGACAAGCAGGAAATCCGGATATAATGAGAAGAATCTCAAATTAAAGATCTAATCTGTAGAATACAAATAAAAAATGTTAAAATCACAGAAA
This sequence comes from Rhinoderma darwinii, assembly GCF_050947455.1. Lineage (NCBI taxonomy): Eukaryota > Metazoa > Chordata > Amphibia > Anura > Rhinodermatidae > Rhinoderma > Rhinoderma darwinii. Next base: position 232,766,346 of record NC_134690.1, on the reverse strand, counting down.
CACAAAAAATATATATGTATATGAATTACACTGATAAAAGAATCCAACACCACTAAAATTACTGGCAATCAGAGAAATGATGAGAACCCCGTGGTCTCATTGAGACCCTTGGGGTGCAAGGTTTGGAGCCTCCAAATCCACTTGCACTCCCTCTGTAGTAAACGTTTTTTAAGGTCACCCCCACGCATATCAAGATTAATATGGTCAATACCCCTCACCTTCAACATTCTAGAATTACAAGCATGGTGGAGGCGGAAGTGTCTGGGGATTGTTTTAAGTTGTTCAACGTCGTCTGCATTTTTCGCATTTTCAATATCCCTAACATGCTCTCTAACTCGCAACCGCAACTCACGGGTGGTCATGCCAATGTATATCTTCGGACACGGACAAGTTGCGTAATAGATGACCCCTTTGGTGTTACAAGATATGGGCCAACAGATTTTGAAATTATTGGTACCACTAGAATCCACAAAAATGTTCGACCGCTCGACATTGGGACAACTAATACAGTCACCACACGGTTTGCAGCCCCATTTGGGCCCCTTTGTGCCAAAAACCTTACCAGGCTTGGTGGGTGAGAGATAGCTATGTACCATGGCATCACGCAGCTTGGGAGCTCTGCGTGGCGCCATGGCAGGGTAGTGTGGAAGTACCCTCTGTAAAATAGAGTCGGTCATCAAAATAGGCCAAAATTTGTTCAAAGTGTCACGCATCTCAGCCCAGCGTGAGTTGAAGGTGGTAACAAATCTCACCTTTGATTGTTTACGGTCCTTTGGGGTGACCTGAAGTAGTTGTTGTTGACTCACTTCTGATGCTCGATGACGGGCTTTACGTATGCAACGTTGACTGTAACCTCTCTGGGTGAACCTGTCTCCCAATTCATCAAAACGAGACTTGAGGTCATCTTCACTGGAACAAATCTTCTTGACGCGTAAGAATTGGCCTACTGGGATCGCATCAATAGTATGTCGTGGGTGTGAGGAAGTGGCATGCAATAGCGAATTGGTCGATGTCTCCTTACGATAAAGGTCCGTCTGCAAAAGACCATCAATATCCTTCTTAATCAAAATGTCCAAAAAATCAATATTTGAGTGGCTCCATTTGTAAGTAAGTTTGATATTAAGGGAATTGCTATTCAAAGCATTGATAAACGAAGAGAGATCATCTGGAGTACCCTGCCAGATCATGAAAATGTCATCGATGAACCGTGCCCAAAACAGGACACGGTTCATCGATGGCCCATGATCTGACATAAAAAGGTCCCTCTCCCACAGCCCCAGGAACAAATTGGCATACGAGGGTGCGCAGGCTGCCCCCATAGCCGTGCCCTGGAGCTGTAGGAAAAATGAACCGTTAAAGGTAAAAAAGTTGTGATTAAGAGTGAAATCAAGAAGAGACAAGATGAGTTGAGAAGTTTAATTCTCAATATCGCTCATCAATAAGAAGTTTGCCACTGCATGAAGGCCGTCCCTATGTTGAATGCTGGTATAAAGGGACTCAACATCACAAGTGACCAATAAATGGTCCGGATCTAAATGGATCCCCTTGATCTTTAGCAATAGATCAGCCGAGTCACGCAGATAAGACGGTAGACACTCTACCAAGGGTTTGAGATGGAAGTCAATCCATTTGCATGCCTTTTCAGTCAGACCCCCGGTACCCGAAATAATAGGCCTACCTGGCGGATTTTTAGCGTCTTTGTGGATCTTGGGTAACAGGTACATTGTTGGTATGGTAGGTTCTGGTACATAGAGAGAGTCACTCAACAGTTTCGTAATTGTGCCATTTTCCAAAGCATCTTGCAAAATCTTGTGGAACTTTAGTCTGAAAGATGACAGGGGGTTAAAAGTAAGTTTTTGATAGCAAACCGAATTTCGTAATTGACGGTTTGCCTCATTAACATATGACTGACGTGGCCACAATACTACGTTACCCCCCTTGTCAGCTGGTTTCACCAAAACATCATTCCATGATTTAATTTTAGCAAGACTATCCCTCTCTAGTTGGTTCAAATTATCATAACTGATTTTGCGAGATATCGTGCTCCACTCGTCCGAGACAAGTTTCACGAACAAATCCACTGCTGGGCAAATGGCGAGAGGGGGAAATTTAGTGGATTTATTCACTATGCACTCGGGTATCTTACCTTTGGGTAAGGAATCATCCTGATTAAGTAAATCTTCCAACGCACGTAATGTTTCTTTTTCTTGTGCTGTTGTGAAGATATTATCATCCTCTTTGAAATACCACCTCTTGAAAATCAGGGATCTCCCAAACAACTGTAAATCCTTCACTGCCAAGAAATGGTCAAAGGAAGAAGCAGGGGAGAAAGTCAAACCCCTTGCCAACAAAGACATGTCGCTAGGAGTAAGTGAATGCTTAGATAGGTTAATTACCTTTAAATGTTGATGACCTAGATTGAGTTCCGGATTGGAGTTTGGATTCACTTGTCTAGGATTGTAATCAATTCCTCTGTTGGCCCTTCTTTTTGGATATACTGAGTTGTTGTAATTGACTTTGCGTTTTTGTCTAGTGCTAATACGACCAGGAGCCGTGTTACGTGTGGTCGTTTCGTATTGGTCACTGAGAGATGATATGGATGAAATAGATGACGAACGACTGATGTTGGCAACAGGTGTTCTACGATTCCATCTATACATCCTTTTCTGAACGTAATCATCATGATCACGAATCAGTTTTTTGGTCTTAATAGACTCTATTTCTTTCTCCCATATGGTGCATTGTTGCTCCAGCTGTGCATTAAAAATCTCTAAATTCTCCTTAGTCATCTCAGATTTGAAACGTGATTGAATTGTTTCCAACTCTAGGTCCATAGTATCTATCGACTTGGAGTTTAAATCAATTAGAAGATCCATCATTTTCCGTGAACAGGCGTTGCAATTATTCTCCCACGAGGATGTGAAATTCACATCCTCGATGGGAAACGATGGAAACACCTGAACGCGCAAGCCCCTTGGAATAAGATTGTGCTGGAGATAGTTTTGCAAAAAAGCACGGTTCCACCATACTTTCATCCTTTTATGCATGAGGTTTTTAAAATAATTCTGGGACTCCCTAACATCTCTCTGACTGCCAGCACCTGCGGTTAAGGATCCATCTCTAAAAACATTTGAAATTTGGGAGAGCCATGATAATTCCCTGGCCCGAAAGTCCATAGTTGGATTGCTGCTGTTATCTGTAAAAAACAGAAACAAAACAAATAATATAACCGAAGAACACAGCATGGATCTAAGCGGCCCAAGAGAGGTACGTCTACATGTTGTCCTCAATAAAGTATTTTTTCAATTTCTTATACTTCTAGTCTTCTGGCATCTTCTCTTTTTTAGGTTATATATGATAAATGTAACACGTTTGCTCTACCCTATGCAGACTTTGTCCCACTTACTGAGATACAGTACTGTGCAAAAGTTTTGGGCAGTTGTGGAAAAATGCTGCAAAGTAAGAATGCGTTCAAAAATAGAAATCAGCTCAAAACTTGCAGAAACCAGGGGGACCCAGGTACAGCCATCTATTGTTTGTAAAGTTTGGCCAGAAGTGGTCAAAAAGCCATACCTTCGATGTGGAAACAAGGCCAAGCGACTCAACTATGCACGATAACATAGGAACTGGGGTGCAGAAAGATGGCACTTGGTGTTCTGGACTGAGGAGTCAAAATGTGAAATATTTGGCTGTAACAGAATGCAGTTTGTTTGCCGATGGGCTGGAGAGCGGTACAATAATGAGTGTCTGCAGGCAACACTAAAGCATGGTAAAGGTCCATTGCAAGTTTGGGGCTGCATTTCAGCAAATAGAATTGGTGATTTGGTTAGGATTAATAGTGTCCTCAATGCTGAGAAATACAGGCAAATACTTATCCATCATGCAATAGCATCAGGGAGGCGCCTGATTGGCTCCAAATTTATTCTGCAGCAGGACAACGACCCCAAACATTCAGCCAATGTAATTAAGAATTATCTTCAGCGTAAAAAACACCAAGTAGCCCTGGAAGTGATGATATGGCCCCCACAGAGCCCTGGTCTCAACATCATCGAGTCTGTCTGGGATTACATGAAGAGGCAGAAAGATCGGAGGAAGCCTACATCCGCAGAAGATCTGTGGAAGTTCTCAAAGGGGTTTGAAACAACCTGCCTGCCGAGTTCCTTTAACCGCTTCCCGACCGCCCACTGTATATTCACGTCGGCACTTGCTGGGCTCTGTGCAGTGCCGACGTGAATTCACGGTGGGCGTTAAAAGCACGATCCGGGTGTCTCAGAGTAGCGCTGACACCCGGATCGCGCTATTATCACCTGCCTCTGGTCCCGGAGATATGATCGGGACCTGATTAGTTCAGGTCCCGGTCATCTGATCGCAGGGAAAGTGTGTTGTAGCAACGAACTGGAAAGTTTGTTGCTATAACAAACTGGAAAGTTTGTTGCTACAACAAACTTTCCTGGGGTCCGATTGCGGGTGCTGAAGTCGGTTATAAGGCAGAACCGGGGGCCATACAACGGCCCCCGGGTCTGCCATGCAAGCCAGCCTATGAGAACCAGCCGGAGGCAGGTCCTCATAAGCTTCCTGTCAGTGTGACTCTCAGCGTCACACTGACAGTATATAATACGTTACACTACCTAGTAGGTAGTGTAATGTATTATAGCAGCGATCAGTGCTGCCAGTCTTCAAGTAAAAAGTAAAAAATAAAGTAATAAAAATGTTTTATAAAAGTGTAAAAACAAGTTATAAAAGTTACAAAAACAAAAAATGCTTTTTTTCCTATAATAAGCCTTTTATTATAGGAAAAAAAATGAAAATATTAAAAAAAGTACACATATTTGGTATCACCGCGTTCACAACGAACCAAACTATAAAACTATAATATTATTTTTCCCGCACGGTGAACACCGCAAAAAAAATAATTAAAAAACAAATGTCAGAATCACAATTTTTTGGTCACCAACCCTCCCAAAATATAGAATAAAAAGTGATCAAAAAGTCGCATGTACCCCAAAATAATACCAATAAAAACTACAACCCGTCCCGCAAAAAACAAGCCCTTACACCGCTTTTTGACGGAAAAATAAAAAATTATGGCTCTCAGAATATGGTGACACAAAAAATAAATAATTTTATAGAAAAGAGATTTTATTGCGCAATCGCCACAAAACATAAAAAACTATATACATATGGTATCGCCGTAATCGTACCGACCCGCAGAATAAAGTAAAATGTCATTTATACCGCACGGTGAACACTGTAAAAAAAATAAATACTAAAAACATTGTCAGAATTGATGTTTCTTTGTCACTTTGCTTGCCAAAAAAATCTAATAAAAAGTGATTAAAAAAATCACATGTACCCTAAAATGGTACCAATGAAAAGTACAGATTGTCCCGCAACAAATAAGTCCTCGCACGGCTCCGTTGGAGAAAAAATAAAAAAGTTCTGGCTCTCAGAATATGGCGATGCAAAATGTGTAGTGTTCCAAAAGCAGATGAGATCGGGCGACCAATTATCAGTGCGACACCGGCCACATATCTGCGGCTTATTATTTATGTACCCCATTATTATACCCTCTTATTATGTCCTGATGTTCTCCGCACAGGTTACATATACCCCCACATTATAAATTGAAATACCAGCAAAACCCCAAACAGAACAGTTACCAAGCAAAATCTGCGCTCCAAAAGCCAAATGGCGTTCCCTCCCTTCTGAGCCCCACAGCGTGCCCAAGCACCAGCTTACGTCCACATATATGATATTTTATATCCGGGAGAACCCGCTCAACATTGTATGAGGTATTTGTCTTCAGTGGCACAAACTGGGCACAACGTATTGTGCATTAAAATGGCATATCAGTGGAAAATTTTAATTTTCAATTTGCACCATCCGCTGCGCATTAACGCCTTCGCGCACCACGACTTAATAGCATGTCGTGGTGCGAGGGGTTATATATGGAGCGGGCTCACGCGCTGCGCCCGCTCCATATTCTGCAGCTGTCAGCTGTGTATTACAGCTGACACCCGGGACTAACAGACAGGAACAGCGATCGCGCTGTTACAGGAGCCTGTAAAATGACATTATACTGCAATACATTAGTATTGCAGTGTATTGTACCAGCGACCTAATGATCGCTCGTTCCAGTCCCCTAAAGGGACTTTTGGGAGGTTTCCACTGTTTTGGTACCTCAGGGGCTTTGCATATGCGACATGACACCCGAAAACCATTCCAGCTAAATTTGAGCTCCAAAAGCCAAATATTGTTCCTTCCCTTCTGAGTCCTGCCATGTGTCCAAACAGCAGTTTACTACCACATATGGTGTATTGCTGAAATCAGGACAAATTGCTTTACAAATTTTGGGGTGATTTTTCTACTTTATTCATTGTAAAAATTAAACATTTCTATGTTTTTTTCAGAAAAAAGTAGATTTTCATTTTCACGCCCTAATTCCACTAAATTCAGCAAAAAAACTGTGGGGTCAAAATGCTAACTAAGTGCAGTCTTCAAATTGGGGTCAGTTTTGGGGGGATTCCACTGTTTTGCTCCCTCCAGGGCGTTGCAAACGCGACATGGCACTGAAAAACAATCCAGCAAAATCTGCGCTTCAAAATCCAAATGGCGCTCCTTCCCTTCTGAGCTCTGCCGTGGGTCCAAACAGCAGTTTAGTACGACATATGGGGTATTGGCGTAATCGGGAGAAGTAGCTTTACAAGTTTTTGGGTGCTTTTTCATCTTTATTCCTTGCAAATATTATTTTTTTTTATATTTTTTCAGAAAAAAAGTAGATTTTCACTTTCACAGACATACTCCAATAAATATAGCAAAAGACCTGTGGGGTCAAGATGCTAACTATACCCCTAGATAAATTCCTTGAGGTGTGTAGTTTCCAAAACCGTCTCACTTTTGGGTGATTTCCACTGTTTTGGCACCACAAGACCTCTTCAAACCTGACATGGTGCCTAAAATATATTCTAAAAAAAGGAGGCCCCAAAATCCACTAGGTGCTCCTTTGCTTCTGAGGCCAGTGTTTCAGTAAATTAGCGCACTAGGGCCACATGTGGGATATTTCTAAAAACTGCAGAATCTGGGCAATAAATATTGAGTTGCATTTCTCGAGTAAAACCTTCTGTGTTACAGAAAAAAATGTATTACAAATGAATTTCAGCAAAAAAAATAAAATTTGTAAATTTCACCTGTACTTTGCTTTCATTTCTGTGAAGCGCCTAAAGGGTTAAGAAACTTCTGAATGCTGTTTTGAATACTTTGAGGGGTGCAGTTTTTAATATGGGGTGATTTATGGGGTCTATCTAGTACATAAGGCCCTCAAAGCCACTTCAGAACTGAACTGGCCCCTGTAAAAATAGCCTTTTGAAATTTTCTTGAAAATGTGAGACATTGCTGCTAAAGTTCTAAGCCGTGTAACGTCCTAGAAAAATAAAATAATGTTAAAAAAAACAATGCAAATATAAAGTAGACATATGGAATATGTAAAATAGTAACTATTTTGTGTGGCATTACTATCTGTTTTACAAGCAGATACATTTAAAATGAGAAAAATCATAATTTTTGCAAATTTTCTCTAAATTTTGGTGTTTTTCACAAATAAGCAATGAATTTATTGATCAATTGTACAATATGTCACGAGAAAACAATCTCAGAATCGCTTGGATAGGCAAAAGCATTCCAGAGTTATTAACACATAAATTGACACGTCAGATTTGAGAAAATGGGGCTGGTCATGAAGGTCAAAATGAGCTCGGTCTTGAAAGGGTTAAAAACTGTGTCCAAGTGTACCTAGAAGAATTTATGCTGTTTTAAAGTCAAAGAGTGTTCACACCAAATATCTTCTGTTCATTCACTTAGTTTTTATCAATTAACAAAATACAATTATCATTTCTATTTTTGAAAGCATTCTTACTTTGCAGCATTTTTCTATATCTGCCTAAGGCCTCATGCACACGACCGTATTTTTTCCCACCCGTAAATACTGGCGTAAATACGGGTCCGGTGTCACACGTATTCGACCCGTTTTGCACCAGTATTTACGGACCCGTGCCCGTAAATATGGGTCCGGTGTCACCCGTATTCCACCCGTATTTACGGGCACGTTTTTGGCGGCAAAATAGCACTGCACTAATCGGCAGCCCCTTCTCTCTATCAGTGCAGTATAGAGAGAAGGGACAGCCCTTTCTGTAATAAAAGTTAAAGAAATTCATACTTACCCGGCCGTTGTCTTGGTGACGCGTCCCTCTCTTCACATCCAGGCCGACATCCCTGGATGACGCGGCAGTCCATGTGACCGCTGCAGCCTGTGATTGACCTGTGATTGGCTGCAGCGGTCACATGTGCTGAAACGTCATCCAGGGACGGCCAGGACGTCGGGCCGGATGTCGAGAGGGACGCGTCACCAAGGCAACGGCCGGGAGACCGGACTGGAGGAAGCAGGAAGTTCTCGGTAAGTATGAACGTCTTTTATTTTTATTTTTTACAGGTTGCTCTTTATTCTGATCGGTAGTCACTGTCCAGGGTGCTGAAAGAGTTACTGCCGATCAGTTAACTCTTTCAGCTCCCTCGACAGTGACTAATTACTGACATTGCTTAGCAACGCTGCCGTAATGACGGGTGCACACATGTAGCCACCCGTCATTACGGGAGCTCCATAGACTTCTATGGACTGTCCGTGCCGTTATTACAGCCTGAAATAGGACATGTTCTATCTTTTTTAACGGCACGGGCACCTTCCCGTAAGAAAACGGGAAGGTACCTGTGGCCAATAGAAGTCTATGAGCCCGTTATTACGGGTCGTAATTACGACCCGTAATAACGGGAGTTTTTACGGTCGTGTGCATGAGGCCTAAAACTTTAGAAAAATCTTCTTTTTAAATAGCAAAGATTAGGCACTTTTATCCAATGAGCAGATTTTCCAAAATATACTGAAATAAGTAAAGAAATAAAAAAAATACAAAAGGAAATCGGGAAGGAAAAAGGGGGGTCTTAGGACGCTATATGGACAAAAAGTATTGTGGCACGCCTCTTAATCATTAAATTCAGGGGTTTCATTCAGTCCCATTGCCACATGTGTACAAAATCAAACACCTATCCGTGCAGTCTGCCTTTCCAAACATTTGCGAAAGATTGGGTCGTTCTAAAGAGCTCACTGAATTTGAGCGAAGTACCGTAATAGGATGCCACAGTTGCAACGTCAGTTCGTAAAAATTCTTCTCCCCTAGATATTCCACGATCAACTGTAAGTGTTATTATTGCAAAGTGGAAGTGTTTAGGAACCTCAGCCATGAAGTGGCAAATCGCGTAATGTTATATATAGAGCGGGGCCACCATGTGCTGAGGCGCATATGCAACGCTCTGCTGACTCAGTAACTGCATAGTTCCATACCTCCTCTGGCATTACAATCTGCACAAAAACTGTGCGCCGGAAGCTTCATGGCATGGGCTTCCATGGCCGTGCAGCTGCATGCAAGACTTATATCACCAAGCACAATGCCAAGCGTTGGATGGAGTGCTGTAAAATGCAGTCACTGGAGCAGTGGAAACGTGTTCTGTGGAGTGACAAATTATGCTTCTCTGGCAGTCTGATGGTCGAGTCTAGGTTTGGCAAACGCCAGGAGAATGTTACCAGTTAAGGGAAATTGTAATACTTTAGCATAACAAGAAATTTTGGACAATTACGTGCTTCCAACTTTGGGGAACAGTTTGGGTGAGGCCCTTTATTATTCCAGCATGACTGTGCTCCAGTGCACAAAGAAAGGTCTAACGATAAAGACATGGTTTGGCGAGCTTTGTAGAGAACTTGACCTCATCCCTATCGAACATCTTTTGGATGAACTAGACCAGAGACTGCAAGCCAGGTCCACTTGTCCAACATCAGTGTAGGACCTCACACATGCTCTTCTAGAAGAATGGGAAAACATTTCAACAGACACACTCCAAAACTTTGTAGAAAGCCTTTCCGGAAGATTGGTAGCTGTTTTAGCCTCATAGGGAGGGATCAACTCCATATTAATGCCTATTGATTTAGTTTGGAGCCGTCATAAAAACTCCTGTAGGTGTTAAACCATAAGTGGTTCTCTCTCCACCCAGGTATCTTCTTGGCAGCAGCGTTGGCTTTTAGTAAAACAGTGCTTGCGAAAACGGCAGGCTTGTAGTAGCCCCCCTTAGGCTACATTCACACGACAGTGAAAAACGGCTTGTAGATAGCACCCCACTGCCTAAAGATAGCTCTGGCAGGGGATTCCGCTCCTGGAGAAGCCTCCGGCGTCACTATCCATATATGGAAAGTGACGTCAAGGAGTTACTCCTGGAGCGGAATCACCGGCCCGCTCTGGCAGGGGATTCCACTCTTCTGCCGTCACTGTCCATATATGTCAGAGTCTCTGTCTATGAGCGGAATCCCCGGCCAGAGAGATTCCGCTCCTACAGTAGTGCCATCTACAGGGAAGGAGATACTATCTACAAGGGGGGCGCTATCTACAGGGGGCGTGCTATCTAGTGGGGGGTTGCGATATGGGGCGTGTGGCACTATCTACAGGGGCACTGTGGCCTTAGTATACATTCACACCACAGTGAAAAAATGGCCATTAAAAACTGATCAACTGTCAGTTTTTCGTGGCCATTTTGCATCAGTGTGTCTCCAAATTTTCATCCATTTCCAGTCCGTCTGTCCGTTTTTAATGGCCGTTAAAAAAATGGATTCATTCCATTTGTCAGGCTTTTTTTTTGTCCCAACCCCCTGAAACCACCCAAAGGAAGGTCACATGTTCACCTAGACACTATTTACAGCCCCTCTGTAGATGAAGCCACACAGCCTCCCTGTAGCGGATGCCACACAGGCCCCCTGTAGATGATGCCACACATACACCTCTCCAGAGAAAGCACCACACCCCTGTAGTAAATTTCTGGGACTGTCTCTGTAAATTCTGGACAGTCCCGGAAAATTCGCTAGTTGACAGCTATGTACAATGCCCCTGTACTATCGCCACACCACCCTTGTAGTGAGCGCAACAATATCCATTTATTATCAAACTTCCGGCTGAATGCCCTACACACTCACCCATGCATCGCCGTCTGCTTCAGGTGTGGGCTCTAGTCTTCGCACGTTCTGTGAAGGCGGCGCGATTATGTCATCACAGAACCCGTGAAGACTAGAGACCACATCTAAAGATGGCGCTGCATCAGTGAGTGTATAGGGCATTTAGCGTCATCGCTTCGCCGATAGCCAGCAAGGGAACCAATAGATCCCTTGCCTCTTGAATCCCCATGTCACAGATCCGTTTTTAACGGTTGTTACCTTATATTGACGGCCATTAAAAACGGATCCATTGACTTCTATGGGGGTCTACTGGCCGTGAAAACTACCAAAAATAGGACGTCATATTTTTTGACGGCCAATATTCACGGGCCGTTAAAAAAACGGCTGTGTGAATACACCCATAGAACATCATTGTTCTGAAAACGGACGTGTGATGGCCGTTCAAAAACATTTTTAATTGATTTAATTTTGATTTAGACACCACCTTCTGCATGCTAGATGTTACTTTAAAGTCTATAGTGAAATATTGAAAAGTCTGAAAAGTTTCTTATAGGCTGAAAAATGGCAAAGAATGTTTAAAAAACAGAAAAATTTCACTTAAAACGCCATTAAAAGGAAACGTCATAAAAAAAATGCATTCTAGAGTACATTTAAAAAACTGCTAGTGTATTTGCATGCAGACAAAAACCCTGCGTGAAGGAGGCCAAAATATTAGTTTTTAACCCCTTCTCCCGCAGCCATTTTTTGGATTTTCTTCATTTTATTTTATTTTCCAAAGGCCATAACTTTATTTTTTTGCCAAAAAAAACCTACATGGGCCTGATTTTTGCATGACGACCCCAAGCTACCATGACAACCATCAACACCCTGCAAACTCGTAACGGGGCGATGGGCTCTTGGAGGGGACCTTCCCCCTCCTTTTTATCGAATCCTGCTCGTTGCAGTGAAGTGTCAGCTGTTTTTAATGCTCGTGAGCCACTCCATTCTTCCCCTTGCCGACTTTGACATAAGTATACGTCAAATGTCGGGAAGGGGTTAAGATCCCATTTGCGTGTGCTGCCATAGTACAATCAGGAAAGATAACATTTCCGTATACAACATTTTTATTTTCTGGAGTCCGTAAGCAGCACAACATTCTTCACCAATAATATATTTCTATTGCTGCATACATTCTTACGTAGTTCTTAAGGCCGGGTTTACCTTTAACGTATTTGAGAGACAGGTAATTTTCGTTTTTCCATCGTCGCATTGCAATATGCCATAACCGAAAAAAATTATTCTTTGTGGGGAGTAATGGGAAAAAAAAATCAGCTATGTCTCCATTATTACTTCGGCTGCTTTTTATGGTGTTCCCTGGGTGGTAAAAACATGTTAATTGTATTCTGTGGGTCAATATAATTACAGCGATACAAAACGTATATGTTTTTATTTACTACTCTTAGGCCCCATGCACACGAACGTGTTTTTGCGTCCGCAATTCCCCCGAAAATCCACGGGAGAATTGCGGACCCATTCATTTCTATGGGCCCATACACACTATCCGTGTTTTCACGGGTCCCCGCATGTCCGCAAATCCGTGCCGCACAAACTCAGGACATGTCTTATTACGGCCCGCAAATTCGATGCGGACATGCCCATAGAAGTCAATGGGCCCGTGGAAAATGCGGGTACACCTCCGTGTGTCAACCGGTTTGCGGAAGTGTTGCTAGGCGACGACCGGGAATGAGTTCTGTCGTCATCCTGTTTTACCTAGGCTTTTTTTTTTTATCCGCATTTTGCGGATTACATACGGATGAACTGCGGATTACATACGGATGAACTGCGGAGGACATTTCACGGAACACGGTCCTGGAATTTGCGGACCAGAAAAAACACTACGGTTGTGTGCATGAGGCCTTACAAAGAAAAAACTGTAAAGCCCCATGCACACGAAAGTGTTTTTGTGGCCGCAATTTACCTGCAAATCTTCGGGTGAATTGCGGTCCCATTCACTTCTATGGGCCCATGCACATGACCGTGGTTTCCACGGTTCGTGCATTGCCTGGGAGCCTGGACCGCAAAAAGATAGGACGTCTTATTACGGCCGTATTTTGCGATCCAGGCTCACTGAAATTAATGCAAACACACGGCCATGTGCATGGCCGGTGATTTGTGGGTGGCCTACGGATGACACTCTGAGGCCGTCTGAGCCGCAACTCGTGGGCCGTGCACACCACTACGGTCGTAGTGCCATATTCTGAGAGCCATAACTTTATTTTTCTGTCAAATGAGTAGTGTGAGGGCTTGTTTTTTGTGGGATGACATGTCGTTTTTAAGAGTACATGTGACTTTTTGATCAATTTTTATTCCACTTCTTTGGTTGAAGCTAGGTGACCAAAAAACAGCAATGGTTGCATTGTGATTTTTATTTAATGGGATATTTTTTTTAGTTTGGCTTTTTACGGACACGGTAATACCAGTTATAGGAAACAGTATTTTTTTTAACTTCAATATTTTTATGCTTTTTACAACTTTTTACTATTTTTTAGCCCCCCTAGGGGACTTTAACATGTGATTTTTGGATCGCTCATGCAAAACTTATGTATTGCCGTGTATTTCTTTGACCTGTGCTCTATCTACTATTTAGTCTTGGCAAGGCTTAACCCCTTAATGACCGGCCTATTTTAAACCTTAATGACAAAGCTATTTTTTGCGTTTTTCCATCGTCGCATTCCAAGAGCTATAACTTTTTTAATTTTTGCGTCGACATAGCTGTATAAGGTCTTGTTTTTTGCGGGACAAGTTGTTTTTTTAATAACAGCATTTTGGGGTACATATAATTTATTGATTAACTTAGTAACTTTTTTGGGGGGGGGGGTAATGGAAAAAAAACAACTTTTTTGCGTCTCATATTTACGCCATTTACTGTGCGGTATAAATAACAATACACATAACTTTATTCAGTGGGTCATTACGATTATGGCGATACCAAATTTATATAGATTTTGTATGTTTTACTACTTTTACACAGTAAAAACTCTTTTCGCCATGTTTTAAGAGCCATAATTGGTTTTATTTTTACGCCGATGCAGCTGAATGAGGGCTTGTTTTTTGCGGGACGACTTCTATTTTTTTATTGGTACCATTTTGGAGTACATGCGACTTTTTATCACCGTGTGGGTTAAATAACAATCGCTTTATAGGTGGGGTCGTTACGGACGCAGCGATACCAAATATGTGTAATGTTTTTTAAAAAAAAAACATATTTAAGTATTTTATAAGGGAAAAAGTGGGCTTTTCATTTTTTTTATTTGGGATTTTTATTTATTAACTTTATTAAACTTTTTGCTAACTATTTTTAGTCCCACTAGGGGACTTCACTATGCGATCTTCTGATCGCTTTTATAATACACTGCAATACTTCTGTATTGCAGCGTATTATTGCCTGTCAGTGTAAAACTGACAGGCACCTGCTAGGTCATGCCTCAGGCATGGCTTAGCAGGCATCCACTACAGGCAGACCTGGGGGCATTTGTTAGGCCCACCGGCTGCCAGAGGCCATTGGCCCCTTGCGATTGCAATTGCAAGGTGCCGATGGGGTGAGAGGGGGAGCACCCTCCCTCCAAAACCACTTGGATGCGGCGCTCGCTATTGAGCGCCGCATCTAAGGGGTTAAACAGGTGAGAGCGATGTTGAAATCGATGCCGCCAGTTAGTGCAGGTGTCCGGCTGTCTTTAGACCACCCAACACCTGCTTTAGTCGGCACAGGACACCCGTGCCGGGCTTATGTCAGAGCGCCGTGAAAAGGCAGAGCTCTGGCATAAGTACCTTAAAGGAACAGTGTCATCACAATTTTTTTTTTAATATGTTAAAGATGTTAGTGCTTTATTAAAAACGTTTATATTTATTTGTGTGTTTGTGTTTTACTTTTTCTTATTTTTACACTTTTTCTTCCCTATGGGGGCTGCCATTTTTTTTTCCATTTCTGTATGTGTCGATTAACGACACATACAGACATAGAATATGGCAGCCACAGTCCCATAGGGACTGCGAACGGGGCCCGTTCCATCCACTAACATGTACGTCGTCTGTGTGGGAACTGCGCATGCGCCGCTCCCACACAGTCCAATTTGAAATGCGCGCCGTCCGGCGCCATTTTCCTGTGGACCGGACAGTAAGATTACTACTTCCGGTCGCGGCTTCCGGACTTGTGCACTTGGACCAGCGGCAGCAGACGGAGCGGACGGGCCGGAGGGAGCCGCGGCGGCAGGAGCAGGTAAGAGATTTCTATGTATGTTCGTGTTTGTGTACGTTTACTACTGTATGTAAACCTACTACACTGTGTGTTAGCTCAAAAAATGGCGACACACAGTGTAGGAGGTTAGACCATTCAAACCCCTCGTTTATCCCGGCACTAGCCAGGATAAAGGAGGGGGGGATGCTGAGAGCTCACTAGAGTGAGGGCTTTTTACCCAATTTTGCAATGCTGCAATTTTGCGAATAGCTCCATCTAGTGACCAGCAATGGGAAATATTATAAATTAGAATAAATTTATAATATTTCCTGACTCGTGAAAAAAATAAAAAAAATGTGAACAATGTTTGATCACCTACACACTAAATGTTTAATTAAAAAAAAACAAACATGTTTTTCTGGCAACACATTCCCTTTAATGTCCACCGTGAAAAGGTGTATTGGTGGTCGTTAAGGGGTTAAAGGGGTTCCCCATGCATTTTAAATTGATGACCTATACCCGGCATCCTGCTAATCTGCTGACTGAAGGGACCATGAAGTTCGCCTCCGCGGGCTCTTTAGTGTTTACACATTCTGTACACATTCGTAGCGACTGGGACTGCAGCTCAGCCCCCTCCACCTAATCTTTCAGATGCTTTGGTCGCTATTGACCCTGGCATCTGAGGGGTTAAAAGACCAGGATTGGAGTTATCTTCAATCCTAGTCCTTGTAGGCGGGTGTCAGCTGCTTGAAACAGCCGGCACCCGCCGCTTATAGAACAGGCTTAGCTTCTGAGCCCGCACTATATTGTAATGGTCTACATCCAATGTAATAGTACATTTGATGTCGCCAAGGAGTCAAAACAGGATGCAACAAGATACTTATCCTGTTACTATGGACTTCTATTGTACAAAAACAGTATTTTATTGGATCCCTTTCTTCAATAACACAGAAAAAGGGAGCCTGCATCATTTGTGTGTCCTGGATCCAGTTTGAATTGTAAATTTGCCCATAAAAAAAAACACAAAACACCAGTACCTTTCAGCAGGATGCAAAAACATGGTGTGAACCTAGCCTAACCCAGTTTTGTGTTGCCTACATACTCCAGGAAATAAACATTTCGGGTATACAAATTTAATCCTTATGTGCATCTGCAGAAACTAAAAAGAAAGATTATTCTGATTGAGTAAACAAAATCGCATCTCATAGCTTCTACCAAAAAAAGCTAAATAAGTGAACATATTTTGATGTAAAACTTACCCGAGTTTTGTATTTTGCAATATTACCGCACAAGGTTTGGACTCTTTTTTTCTTGTTTTATGTGACCGTCCTAAAACATCTTTTAATCAACTAGAGGTCAAAACTTGGTTTACATTTAATTGTAGATGTCTTTAAAACGTCAAATGATCAATAGAACAGGAGAACAATTTGGATCAACAGTTTAAAAAGAAGAAAAAAAAAAAAAGTCACCCTGGATCGAAAGAATGAAACAGATTTCACATTTTAACAAGAAAAAAAAAATATGCATAAATACCACACCTAATAGAAAAAACAATTACAATATATTCAAATTTATTATATTTAATGTATTTTATAAACACAAATAAAAACACAAAACCCAAACCACAATTAACAATGCTGCCTGTGCAGGATAAAAATAAGACTTTTGCCCAGATCCACTATACTTTCATAAAAAATGTCTACAAAGGGTACTTTCTCCAGATTGTGGACTCAGGTGGTCAATGGGATTGGAAGAAAACTACCAACAGCCCCTTACAGATTACATAAAGGACTATATTCCCACCGCAGAAACAACTGCAATGGAGCCTGCAACAAACCAAATGATCAGCCCAAAAAATCCACATCAGAATGAGCACGATGCAGATTTTGGCCACTATGTGCGGTGGGATTTTGAAAACTACCATTCACATGTATATTACTAAAAACAATTCTGCCACATCTGAACTCACGCTACCTGCCTAACTACACAGTCACTACTTCTGAGGTTTCTGCTCAATATGCAGCACCAGCTTTGGTAGGTCAATGCTGTGATATGATTTTGGGTATTCGAGTACATGGAAGAGTTAACATGTATAGTAAGTCCTGCCTGCTATTTATTTTTTCAGAACTCGTTCTTCTTGTCATAGTAATATTTTTACAAAAATATAAAAGGTGGAGAACATCTATAAGGCTAGGTTCACACAAGGCAGACTGGTGCAGTTTCTGATGCATTTTTTTAGGCAGCAATAACCAATAGCAGCACTTGCATAACCTAGAAAATTATTGAATGAATCTGGGTGGAAAATACAAAGGATCAATACATAATGAAATCTTTGGAACATGTAATTCTAATAGTTATTCCAGCCAGCTATGGCAGATCTCCAGGCAAACATTTAAGGTGGATTCACATGAGGCAGATTTTCTTGCAGAAGTTTAAAAATGTAGGAGCCAAATTATATTTTTGGATGCATTTTCGTCACCATCTGGAGCCCTGAGCCATCTGGAGAGTGCCACTATTTTAATTTTTAGAAGTTTGAAGGGAAGCCTGTGTGAAAGGTGTAATATGTTTAATGTTTTTAGCAAGAAACTGGTTTAAATAGTTAATTCACTAGTCAAAAGGTGCAAGGTCCTCCTAGCCACAACTCTATTGTGGGGCGGGGAAAAAATAAATATAAAAAAGCTTTTGGTATTTAGGGAGAGAAACTAATAGATTAATAAGTCTGGAACAATTGATATTTCTCAATTGATACAAGTGCTTTAATATCCTTTTATCCAAGGCAGTAATTCATTTCTAACACTCTGGCCTATTAAACATTCACTCAGAAAAGTATATGTAGAAGTCTGCATCAAGTATTCCAAAGTGCCTCACAACAGAGGGTTTACAAAAGAAAAAGCTTTAATGGACAATAAAATAAAACCCATGAATTATATACAGTAATCCAGCAAACAAAATGTCCAGTTACAGAGTCTTCAAAGAAACACACAACTGTCAAATAAAAAAGGAAAAATGCCCATGCCAAGTAATCTATGCAGCGACCATACCGGAGGCTTAACCCACACAAATTTGTGTCATCACTTCTAAGACCTCTCCTCACCAGTTATATTTTTTAACCCACAAGTGCTTAAACTGCTTTGTGAGCTATTTTTCAAGTGGGGACAGCAGAGAAAACAACCTCTCTGGTTTGTAGTTTTTAACAAAAAAATAAATTAAATAAAAATCAGTAGGCCCTAAAAATCTTACAAATTCCAGAAAAAGAAATACAAATAAAAAGCAAAAACACAAGATCAGAAATATAGGTAATTCTTTTGTTTCAGTTGCTTTCCGTTTGGCTCTGTTTGCTAGGTTTCCGTTTTTCTGCAGACTGCACTTTTGCTTCTGTCAAAAAAAACAACAAAACCAGAAACCTAGCAAACGGAGAGAAACGGAAAGAAACCGAAACAAAATAATTACCATTGAAATCAATGGTAATTCTAACAAAACCGTTGATTTCCATTTAATTTCGATCCTCTCTTCCTCTGACGGAAGAGAGGTAAACTTATATTAATAGTAGCGTGAACTTGGCCTTAGGCTGGATTCACACGAGCGTTGCGTTTTTTGCGCACGCAAACAACGCGGCGTTTTGCGCGCGCAAACACCATTTGACAGCTGCGTGTGTCATCCGTGTCTGATGCGCGGCTGCGTGATTTTCGCGCAGCCGCCATCATAGAGATGAGTCTAGTCGACGTCCGTCACTGTCCAAGGTGCTGAAAGAGCTAACTCTTTCAGCACCCTCGACAGTGAATGCCGTGAAAAAAAGAAAAAGTTCGTACTTACCGAGAACTTCCCGGCCGTTGCCTTGGTGACGCGTCCTTGGTGACGCGCCTCTCGACATCGGGCCCCACCTCCCTGGATGACGCGCCAGTCCATGTGACCGCTGCAGGCTGTGCTTGGCCTGTGATTGGCTGGAGCTGTCACTTGGCCTGAATTGTCATCCCAGGAGGTCAGACTGGAGGAAGATGCCGAGAGTTATCGGTAAGTCAGAATTTCGTTTTTTTTTTTACAGGTTCATGTTTATTGGGATCGGTAGTCACTGTCCATGGTGCTGAAACAGTTTAACTCTTTCTGCACCATGGACAGTGATTATCTCCTGACGGCGCGTACCGATAATTTTTTTGCCGGGTTCGGCCAAATCGAGTTCGGCCGAACCCGGTGAAGTTCGGTTCGCTTGTCCGGCTTCGCTAATCGCAAAGACACTCCGTTTGGATGTTCGGAAACAGAAAAGCACGTGGTGCTTTTCGGTTTACATTCATCCTTTTGACAGCTGTTGCGCAAACACGCAGTTCGCACGGAAGTGCTTCCGTGCGACATGCGTGGTTTTCACGCACCCATTGACTTCAATGGGTGCGTGATGCGTTGAAAACGCTGAATTAACGGACATGTCGTGAGTTTTTTGCAACGGAGCAACGCTGCGCAAAAAAACGCTGCCATGTCTGCACGGCCCCATTGACTAATATAGCTACGGGCAACGCACGTGAAAATCACGTGCGTTGCACGCGCGTATTTTACGTTTGTCTGAATAAGCCCTTAGGACTTGTTATACGTCCGTGATACGAGTGTGATTTTCACGAGCGTCGCACGGACCTATGTTAGTGAATGGGGCCGTTCAGACTGTCAGTGATTTTCACGCAGCGTATGTGCGCTGCGTAAAACTCACGACATGTCCTATACTTGCCCGTGTTTCGCGCAGCGCGCACCCATTGAAGTCAACGGGTGCGTGCAAATCACGCACGGCACACGGAAGCACTTCCGGGTGACGCGCGTAATTCGTGCTACAGCTGGTAAAGGAGAAGGGAAACACAAAATCCCCTCCTTCTTTACTGTGTCGTCACATAAAAATGGAGTGTCATAATGATGCCGGCTGAGTGAAAATCACACGGACCTTTTGCGCACGCAAAATGCAGCGTTTTTGGCGCGCGCAAAACGGACACGTTCGTGTGAATAATGCCTTAGAGAGATGTATGTGCAAGGAAATTAGTTATGGGGCTACCTCGTGCCAGAAACTAACTCAAAATGTGTCACCTTTTACATCCATTGGATCACATTGGTCAAACCAAAAGTTACATTCTAAACCACAAATCGGGGTTCTGAGCTCACCACTAAGCCAATTCTTGGAGCCTCCTAGCCTTCAATTCTACCCATTTACTGCAATCAGTAAAGGAACCACCTGTACGCTCCATAGACTTCTGCATTGGTACCTCACATTGAAGATTTTAACTTGCTTGCTTCCCCACACTGACAGGTATTTACTTGAATGGCAAGAGAAATATTGTCTCTCGGTAACACACCTCTAATCAACTGTAATATTGGTAACAGAATTCAAGGGTTTTTGAGATGCATTGAAAATTTGGTCTCAAAATATTCAGCTGTATCAAAACAAGTAAACACCCTAGCTTTTAACACTTCTGCTTTGTGAGACAACTATTTAGACCATTACTGGATGGCTCTTTCATTTTTAAAGTACACATCAAAGCATCATATAAAAGAGAAATTCTTTCAGCCAATAATTGAAGGCAATTTCAGCAAGCTCTACTTCTAGTCTTTTTTTTCCCTGTCCAAATTAAATTTTTTGGAGGGAGATCTATTAGCAATCACATCACTTGCTGTCCCATTTTTTGATACCAACTGGCTGTTGATATCTAAAGTTGAAGTAACTTCCGATGTGCCTTCTTGTATCACAGTGCTGTAGTTCTTACTTTGATCATTCATTTCAATGGATTCAAAATCTGCTTCATTCCAGTGCTGAGCATCCTCTTCCTCCTCTTCTATTCCGGAACCTGAAAGCAAAGCCCGCCGGTCCTCGCCCTCAATTCCGTCCCACCGCGTCTTGTCCTTTGGACAATTGGCCAGTTTGTACATAACTGGAAATAGAACTGCAGTCAAAACAGAAGAGCCCAAGATGGTATACATAAGTACTGGATAGGCAGGAAACAATCCCTGAAGGTAACCTACAGAAGCAGGAATAGCCATTTCCCCTAGTGCTGCTCCAACGACAAATAAGGAGGCAGACTTTCCTCCTATGGTTGTGTACTGCTGTGCCCAAGAAAAGCCACTGGGAAACGTAGTAGCCATGGAGGCACCATAGAGTGCACTACCAACCCAAAGCACAATGGGGTGGGTATGAAAAAGTAGTAAATACAAAGATGACACCGCACAGCCAATCACACTAAGAAGCAGCATGGTGCCAGGATACAAACAAGTTGCAAAACAGATGGCCAAGCCTCGAACGGCAGCAAACATTCCCCAAAATATTGAATTCAGTCCTGCTGCTTTGTCATGGTCCATTTCTGCTGTAGTGATGGCATAGGTAAAAATATAGGAACCATAAGCAACTTCTGCACCAACATAACAGAAAAAAAACAAGAAAAGAAGAAATATAAGGGCATTGTGGTATTTGGCTGTCCGTACTTTTTCTTCTGTACTCTTGGCGGCCGATTGCTTTGATTGGTCCTTGCTGTACAAGATAAATAAGAATAAAGAAACTAGCAAAATATATGTTGCAATAACAATATAGGATAACATGGACTTTCTTATTCCCAGAGGCAACTCCAGCGGCTCCTGAGATGTTTGGTTATCACTCCGCTGTTGTTCGATTACTTTGAAGTGAAGCTTGTCAAGTGGCAGAATTTCTGGGATTAGTTTTGCCAATATTGGAGCAAAGAGAGCACCCAAAGCAAAACTGAAATGGAGTGCTTGCACATGTGGTCCAGCTTCATCTCCCCAGGTGTTCAGAATGACAACATTTCCACCTGATGAACAAGAAGATACCATTGAGTGATTGATTTGATCATGAGACATCATAAACAAACGTGTTTAGTAAAATACTTATATGAAGCAACTTTCAGGGTCCATTCACACAAAGCGGTGCAGTTAGAACCGCATCAAAAAAAATGCATCTGAAAACCGCATGTGTTTTTACTGTGATTTGGTGCGTTTTTATATGCATATACATTTTTAACACAACCACATCGAAAAACGCATAAAAAAAAAAAAAATCACATGCATTTTTTAAATACATTTTTCTACCCAAAAGTTAAAAAAACAAACCAAATTGAAGCATGTGAACCCAGCTTTATTTATTCTGTAAACACTAGTGACTCATGCCCAATATGTCATCAATAGCAGGAAAAAACACCAACTTTTACAATTAACAATGCTGTTGCAAATACAGTAATACACCAGGAGATATGTTAAAAATACAGTAAGGCCGAATTTACATGAGCGTGTTTGGTCCGTGATATACGGACCGTATGTCGGCAGTATTTCCCAGGCCGAACACACTGCAGGGAGCCGGGCTCCTACCATCATACTTATCTATGACGCTAGGAATCCCTGCGTTGCTGCGGGAAAACTGTCCCGTACTGTAATCATGTTTTCAGTATGGGACAGTTTTCCTGCAACGAGGCAGGGACTCCTAGCATCATAGATAACTATGACGCTAGGAGCCCGGCTCCCTGAAGTGTGGTTGGTCTGGGAAATACTGCCGACATACGGTCCGTATATCACGGACCAAACACACTTGTGTGAATCCGGCCTTAAGGTCAACACTAAATAAATCAGCTCTTTATTAATCCCTTCCCGCACCTTGCCATTAATGCACGTCAATGTGTGCAGTAACTTTGCGCACCTTGACGTGCAGTTACGTCTGTACTTTGACAGGTAACTGCCGCGCGGCGCTACACCGCAGCGGCGATTAAATGTGCAAGATGTCTGCCCTGCATTCCCTGTTGCCGATCAGCGGCCCATCGTCACTAATTTTAACCCCTTAAATGCGGTGGTCGATTGTGATCGCCTCATTTAAGGCGTTTAGAGCAGATCGTCAGCCTCCACATGAAATCACGGGGGCTGGCGTTTGTTGCCACGGCTTCCGGGCTGCCATGTACAGAAGCTTATGAGGAACAGCCAGAGGCTGGTCTTCGTAGGCTTCCTGTCAGAGTGATTGTCACGTCACAATGACAGTTATAACACATTACACTACCTACGTAGTATAATGTATTCTAGCAGCGATCAGAGTTGCAAGTCTCATAGTCCCCTAGTGGGACAAGTAAAAAAAGATAATAAAAATGTTTTATAAATGTTTAAAAATAAAAGTTATAAGTTACATAAACAAAAAATGCTTTTTTTCCTATAAGGCTGAGTTTTTTTGCAGGCAGAAAATTCTGCCTCAAAATTCTGTTTGGAATTTTGAGGCAGCTTTTGATCTGCCTGCACACCGTTTGCCGCATTTTTAGCTCGGGCCCATTGAGCGCCACGGGCAAAAACGCTGTGAAATACACTTTCTTTGCCTCCCATTGATGTCAGAGACATAATGCCCGAAGATAGGGCATGTCGCTTCTTTTTCCCACGAGATGCGTTTTCCAACGCGGCTTCCGCGTCAAAAAACTCTGTGTGAACTGACTTTGTCTTTTATTATAGGAAAAAAGTGAACACGTTAAAAAAAGTACACATATTTGGCATCACCGCGTTCGTAACAACCCCAACTATGATGTTATTTTTCCTGCACGGTGAACACCACCACAAAAAAAAACAATGCCAGAATCACTATTTTTTGGTCACCACCCATCCCAAAATAGTACCAATAAAAATTCCAACCCGTCCTGCAAATAACAAGCCCTTAAGACAGCTTTTTTGACTGAATAATAAAAAAAAGTTATGACTCTCAGAATATGGTGACACAAAATAAATTATTTTATAAAAAAAAGTGTAATTTTATTGCGCAAACACTGCAAAACTTAAAAAAACTATATAATCGTATCGACCCACAGAATAAAGTAAAATTGTCATTTATAGCCCAGGTTGAACGCTGTAAAAAAACTGAATAAAAAACCTTGTCAGAATTGATGGTTTTTGGTCACCTTGCTTGCCAAAAATGGAATAAAAAGTGACCAAAAAAAACCGCATGCACCCCAAAATGGTACCAATGAAAACTACAAATTGTCCTGCAACAAATAAGCCCTCACACAGCTCAGGTGAAGAAAAAATGAAGTTCTGGCTCCCAGAGTATGTCGATGCAAAATGTGCAAAGAGTCCCAAAAGCGGATAAGAGTGGGCACCATTTATCAGTGCGACACTGGCCACATATCTGCGGATTATTATTTTACCCCACTATTATACCCTCTTATTATGCCCCAATATACGTCACAGATTACATGTGCCCCCACATTATAAAGTGAAACGCCAAACAGAACTACTACCAAGCAAAATCTGCTCTCTAAAAGCCAAATGCTGCTCCCTCCCTTCTGAGCCCTACATAGTGCCCAAACAACAGTTTACATCCACAGATATGGCATTGCCATACGCAGGAGAACCTGATTAATATTTTATGAGGTATTTGTCATAAGTGGCACAAACTGGGCATAACACAGTGCACTAAAATGGCATATCAATGGAAAATTAAAATTTTCACTCTGCCCCATCCGTTGCGCATTAACCCCTTCATGCACCACGAATTAATAGCATGTCGTGGTGTGGGGGGGTGAAGTATGGAGCGAGCTCACGCCATACACTGTGGGTGTCAGCTGTGTATTACAACTGACACCCGGGACTAACGAACAGGAACAGCGATCGCGCTGTTACAGGAGCCTGTAAAAATGACAATATACTGCAATACATTAGTATTGCAGTTTATTGTACCAGCTATTCAAGGATTGCTGGTTCAAGTCCCCTAGGGGGACTAATAAAATGTGTAAAAACACTAAAGTAAATAGTTATTAGTGAAAAAAATGTAAATAAATATTTAAAGTCCATATTTAAATATTAATGTTTAAATATTTAATGTAAAAAAAAAACCCACAATATTGGTACGCTGTGTCTGTAAAAGTCCAAACTATTACAATATACCATTATTTACCTTGCACGGTGAACGCAGTGAAAAATAATTTAAAACGGCAAAATCACTGTTTTTAGGTTACCTTTGCTCTACCAAAAAATGTAATAAAAAGCGCTGAAAAAGTTGTATGTACCAAAAAATGGTACCAATAAAAACTATAGCTCGTCCTGCAAAAAAAAAGCCTCACACCAATATTGACGGAAAAATAAAAATAAAAAGTTATGGCTCTTGGAAAGCGGGGAGGGAAAAACGCAAAAAGAAAAAATGGATCTAACCAGAAAGGGTAAATTAATTTCTAATCAAAAAACATTTATGACAACATGTGGGGTATTGCTGTACTCGGGAGAAATTGCTTTACAAATGTTGGGGTGCTTTTTCTCCTTTATCCTTTGAAATTGAAAAAAAATTCAACATTTTATTGGAAATAATGTTGATAATTCTAATAAATTCCGCAAAAGACCTGTGGAGTCTATATGCTCACTATACCCCTAGATAGATCCCTTAAGTGGTGTAGTTTCCCAAATGGGATCACTTTTGGGGGGTTTCCACTGTATTGGTGTCTCAGGAGCTTTGCAAATTCCACAGGACACCCGAAAACCATTTGAACTCCAAAACCAAATAGCGCTCCTTCCCTTCTAAGCCCCGCTGTGGGTCCAAACAGCAGTTTATTACCACATATGGCATATTTCCGTAAGCGGGAGAAATTGTTTTACAAATGTTCGGGTGTTTTTCTCCTTTATTCCTTGTAAAAATGTCTACGTTTTCTCAGAAAAAAAAAAAGTAGATTTTCAACCTTACAGACTAATTCCAATGAATTCAACAAAACAACTGTGGGTTCAAAATGCCAACTATACCCCTAAATTCCTTGAGGGGTGTAGTTTCCAAAATGGGGTCACTTTTGGGGAGATTCCACTGTTTTGGCACCACAAGACCTCTTCAAACCCAACATGGTGCCTAAAATATATTCTAAAAAAAATGAGGCCCAAAAATCCACTAGATGCTCTTTTGCTTCTGAGGCCGGTGTTTCAGTCCATTAGCACACTAGGGCCACATGTGGGATATTTCTAAAAACTGCAGAATCTGGGCAATAAATATTGAGTTGCATTTATTAGGTAAAACCTTCTGTGTTACAGAAAAAAAAAATATTACAAATGAATTTTGGCAAAACAAAAATTACATTTGTAAATTTCACCTCTACTTTGCTTTAATTCCTGTGAAACGCCTAAAGGGTTAAAACCCTTTCTGAATGTTGTTTCGAATACTTTGAGGGGTGCAGTTTTCAAAATGGGGTGATTAATGGGGACTTTCTAATATATAAGGCCCTCAAAGCCACCTCAGAACTGAACCTTGAAAAAATAGCCTTTTGAAATTTTCTTGAAAATATGAGAAATTGCTTCTAAAGTTCTAAGCCTTGTAACGTCGTAGAAAAATATAAGGATTTTCCAAAAACGATGCAAACAAAGTAGACATATGGGATATATCAAATAGTAATACCACACAAAATAGTTACTATCTGTCTTTCAAGCAGATACATTTAAATTTAGAAAAATGCACATTTTTGCACATATTCTCTACATTTTGGTGTTTTTCACAAATAAATATTGAATTTAGCAACCAAATTTTTTTCACCAACCTAAAGTACAATATGTTACGAGAAAACAATCTCCGAATCACTAGGATAGGTGAAAGTATTCCCAAGTTATTAACACATGAAATGGTCAGATTAAAAAAAAAAAAAAAATCTGCTTTGTCCTCAAAGCCAATACAGGCTCCGTCCTGAAGGGATTAAAAAAAAAAGTAACAAAAATTAAATAAAAAAAAATGTCCCCAAAAAGTCCTAATTTGCATAAAATATATTTTATTGCCCCTACATTAAACAACAACAAAAACCTACTCATATTAGGTATCTAAACGACCGTAATAACCTGAAGAATGAATTTAACAAGTTATTTGGCGTGAACATTTCTACATTTTCAGAAAAAATTTAGAAATGTTAAAATTTTACAAAGAATAAAAGGAGAAAAAACACCCCAACATTTGTAAAGCAATTTCTCCAGATTACGGCAATATGCCATATGTGGTAATAAACTGCTGTTTGGACCCACAGCAGGGTTTAGAAGGGAAGGAGCGCCATTTGGCTTTTGGAGCACTGATTTTGCCGAAATGGTTTTTGGATGTCATGTCGCATTTGCAAAGCCCTTAAAAAGACCAAAACAGTCGAAACACCCCAAAAGTGACCCCATATTGGAAACTAGACCCATTATCCTATCTAGAGGTATAGTGAGCATTTAGACCCCACAGGTGTTTTGCAGAATTTATTAGAATTAGGCAGTAAATGAATATTAACATTATTTCCACTAAAATGTTGAATTTTTTTTATTTTCACAAAGGATAAAGGAGAAAAAGCACCCCAACATTTGTAAAGCAATTTCTCCCGAGTACGGAAAATACCTCACGTGGTCAAAAATGTTTTTTCCATTTTAAATAAATTTACCCTTTCTGGACGGATACATTTTTCCCTCCCCGCTTTCCAAGATCAATAACTTTTTTATTTTTCCGTCAATAGAGTGGTGTGGGGGCTTATTTATTGCGGGAGGAGTTGTAGTTTCTATTGACACCATTTAAAGTACTGGGAAACTGAAAATGAAATTCTTTGCAGGCTGAAATTGGAACAAAAGTGTGATTCCTGCATGGTTTCTTGGGTTTTGTTTTTACTGCAGTAAAAACGTCAACTTTAATTTTTTCTGCGACTCAATACGATTACGGTGATATCAAATTTATATATATTTTTTGTTATATTTTACTACTTCTACAAAGTAAAAATGTTTTTTTCGAAAGGATGGAATGATGGTAATAGTGAAGATACTATATCAAGTTAGAAAAACGATAGGTATTTATTGGCTAGCTGCTGGACCACCGACGCAAAGGGAAATCACCAGGGCAAGTAATCACACCATCTTAATGGAACAAAAAATATATTATAAGTGAGGGAACATTAAAAACTTTGAAAAACAATAGGGCAATTGGATTGAACGCTCAGAGCTAGGGTTTACGGAGGTGCTCAGGCTACGAAGGTCAATATGAGGGATAGTTGGAGCTTGTTGATATGTGTACTGTATACGGTATAAATTGACATTGTTTACTATGCAGCATACTTAACATGTTATCTTTATTCTATGGGTCGGCACTATTACGGGGGATACCAAATATGTAAAGGATTTATATGTTTTCCTACGTCTGCACAATAAAAACCCTTTTAGAAAAAAATTTGCTTGCAAATTGCTGCATTCCAAGAGCCGTAAAATTTTTATTTTTACGTCGATGTAGCCATATTTGGGCTTGATTTTTGCGGGGAAAGGTGTAGTTTTCATTAGTACTATTTTGGGGTACATGGGACTTATGGATTAACTCTTATTTAATTTTTTACAGGGGGAATGGGAGAAAAAAAAAAAACATTTTGCCGTTTGTTGCGGGTTTTTTTGGACGCCGTTCATCTGGCGGTATTCATGTCTTAATTTTATTGTTTGAGTCGTTACGATCGCGGCGATACCTTGTATCTGTTATTTGTTTTGCCAATTCTACTAAATAAAACCACTTTTTGTCAAAAAAAGTGATTTTATTTTTTACTGTAATAATATTTATTTTTTTATTTCATAAACTTTATTTAACTATTTTATTATTTTTTTTTGTCCCACCAGGGGACTTTACTTTGCGAAATTATATTGCAGATATTATGCTTTGGGATACTTAGGCCTCATTCACACGGCAGGGTTTCCCGGCCGGGTGCCAGCCGTTCATAAATCGGCCGGCACCCGGCTGCATTAGGAATAATAGACTCCTAATGGGGCTATTCACACGACCGATTTTTTGACGGCCGGGAAAACCGGCCGTCAAAAAATAGGACATGCTCTATCTTCGCCCGGGTACCCGGCCCCCATAGAAGTCTATGGGGCCGGGTAATACACGGCCATCACCGGGATGTGTCCCGAGTGATGGCCGGGTTTTCCGGCGCTTGCGCTCTATCTCCTCCTCCTCACAGCGCAGCCTGCATGTGAGGAGGAGGAGGAGTTGATGCCATTCGGAAGAATGGCTACGCTGTACACTGTGTGGCAGGGCCGGGGTGTACAGCAGGTGGAAGGGAGCGCTGCGCTGGCTCCCTTCCCCTGCTTGTTTTAAAAGCACCCTGGCCCGGCGACACCTTCGATGGCGCCGCTAGCAGCTGCAGCTGCTACTACTGTAGCGACGTCACTATAGCAGAGCAGGGAGGTATCTCCCCGCTCTGCTATGTGCTAGCCGCACTTTAGCTCCTTGAAGGAGCGGAATCCCCGTGTGTTCGGGGATTCCGCTCCTGGACAGAGCGCTTGATGTCTCTGTCCATATCTGGGCAGTGACATCAGGGGAAACTCCTGAAGCGGAATCCCCGAACACATGGGGATTCCCCTTCAGGAGTTGCCGCTGATGTCACTGTCCGGATCTGCCCGGCCCGGCACGGATGCAAAACTTAATGCAAACCGGCCAGGCAAAATGGCCGATTTTACCGGCCGACACTCGGGCTCGGGAACGACCCGGTCGTGTGAATCCCGCCTTAGTATCCCAAGGCATTATTGCCTGTCAGGGTGAATCTGAAAGGCAATATATTGGTCCATGCCTCTGCATGGCCTAATAGGTAGTTGCTAAAGGCAGGGGGCCTTTGTTATGCCCTCGGCTGCAATGGAAACCCAATGGCGCCCCGTGATTTCTTTGTGGGGGCACGGAAGGGGTGACAGAGGGAGCTCCCTCCCTCTGTCAAACACATTAGATGCCTATTGACAGCGGCATTCAATGGGTTAAACTGCCGGAATCTGAGCGCGCTTCGATTCCGGCAGTTGGAGCAGGAGCCAGGGTGTGTATGACAGCCGTGCTCCTGCCGCTTATCGCATGGGTACACTGGCAGTACCCATGCGATCAGAGGACGGATATATCAGTCCTTATGCGGGAACTAGCTCCTGCATAGGATGCATGTATCGGTCCTTTGTCGTCAAGGCGTTAGTGGGAGTTATTTTAAGCACTCCAAGCAAATGTAGGTGAGGTAGACTAAACCCTCATCTTTATATGCGCAAAAAAAAGTGGAGTCAACACGTTTAATTTTTCGTATGTGATTTTGTTACTTACAATGTTGGGGGAATTGAGGGGGAGGAAACTTATGCACCTCCGATCACTCACCGGTTGGAGGTTAGGGTCACAGAGCTGGGGAAATAGCTCATCAAAGCCACCAATTACATTTTTATGCGAGTAGTGTCTTGGAACGTGAAGGGATTACTATCCCAGCATAAACGTGTGATGGTATTACGTCACCTGAAAAAACTATTGCCCTCTTGCAAGAAACGCGTTTAAAGGAGGCTGATTTTCATAGAATGAACAAAATGTGGGTGGGTGCGTTTCATGGTTCCCCGGCTGTCGGTGGCAAAGCAGGGGTATTGGTATTAATACATAAGGGACTTAAAGAGGCTCTGTCACCAGATTTTGCAACCCCTATCTGCTATTGCAGCAGATAGGCGCTGCAATGTAGATTACAGTAACGTTTTTATTTTAAAAAAACGAGCATTTTTGGCCAAGTTATGACCATTTTTGTAGTTATGCAAATGAGGCTTGCAAAAGTCCAAGTGGGTGTGTTTAAAAGTAAAAGTCCAAGTGGGTGTGTATTATGTGCGTACATCGGGGCGTTTTTAATACTTTCACTAGCTGGGCGCTCTGATGAGAAGTAACATCCTCTTCTCTTCAGAACGCCCAGCTTGTGACAGTGCAGATCTGTGACGTCACTCACAGGTCCTGCATCGTGACGGCCACATCGGCACCAGAGGCTACAGTTGATTCTGCAGCAGCATCAGCGTTTGCAGGTAAATCGATCTTACCTGCAAACGCTGATGCTGCTGCAGAATCAACTGTAGCCTCTGCTGCCGATGTGGCCGTCACGATGCAGGACCTGTGAGTGACGTCACAGATCTGCACTGTCACAAGCTGGGCGTTCTGAAGAGAAGAGGATGTTACTTCTCTTCACAGCGCCCAGCTAGTAAAAGTATTAAAAACGCCCCGATGTACGCACCTAATACACGCCCACTTGGACTTTTACTTTTAAACACACCCACTTGGACTTTTGCAAGCCTCATTTGCATAATTACAAAAATGGTCATAACTTGGCCAAAAATGCTCGTTTTTTAAAAATAAAAACGTTACTGTAATCTACATTGCAGCGCCGATCTGCTGCAATAGCAGATAGGGGTTGCAAAATCTGGTGACAGAGCCTCTTTAAACATCAAATATCGATTTCTTCTATTGATGATGAAGGTCGCTATATTAAGCTGCTCTTGGATACTCATGCAGGGAAAATTTTTTATATCTTTTGTATGCACCCAACAACATTTTCTTTCAGATAGAAGGTAATTTATTGCAAGACCGGGAACAGCAGATTCTTCAGGGAGGAGATCTGAATGCAGTGTTTGATGCATTGGAGGATAGAAAACGCTCATGTCAGATATTACAGAGAGATGTTCAAGAGGAGACTGTTTTACAGCATGTGACGGTTTCCACAAGTATGAGAGATGTATGGTGGCATTTCAATCAAATGGGTAGAAAATATACACATTATTCCCACTCACAATCTGCTTGGTCAAGGATTTATTTTGTTTTTAGCAACTCAGGGCTTGTTACATCGGATAAAGGATGTTGTTATTAAGGATATGGTGATCTCCCTCTCTGTTAGAACTGGAAGAGATTTTTCCAAAAGGAACTAACATATTATACCATCTACTTGCAGCATTAGCGAAGGGCGAGGAATTGGGAAACTGTTGAAAGGGTTGTGGGGAGAATATGCTCAAACTAACGCGGGAACACAGATCTAACCCATCTCTATACTGGGAGACGGCAAAAACGGTTATTAGAGGGAACATTATAGCCTAATATATCCAAGCCACTGAACACCTGAGAAAAACGTATTCCAATTTCCAGAGTGAACCTAAGGCCTCTTGCCCATTTCAGTTATTTCGTCTGGGTGCTATCCATTTTTTTAACTGATAGCACCCTGACACATTCATTTCAATGGGGCCATGCACACTTCCGTTGTTTTAAAGAAACCGTGCGGCTGTTCCGTCAAAAATAGGACAGGTCCTACTCCTGTACGTTTTTGACGGAACAGTCTCAGCCTGTTCATTGATTTGGTCCATGAAACAACAGACTGAAAACGGAAGAGATCCATGTGCGGTCCGTGTTTATGCGGCCGTACAACGGCCGACGGAAGTGTGCATGAGGCCTAGGGAAGAAAATAAAATTCAATGGGTATCAACCAAACAAAACTTTGACTTACAACATTTGAGACTTGAAACCTATTATAGAGACAGAAACTTGGCAGAGTTCTTTAAATTTGGAAATAAATCAAGGAGGCTTCTGGCCATCCTAGCGAGGGGAAGGAGGTCAATGCATCACATCTCAAGTTTAAGAGATGAAAAAGGGTATACCAAAAGAAAGTGAATATTTTTGGGCGCTTTTATGAGAAATTGTATCAACCAGGGCAGACTGATATACATAAAAGGACGTGACTTTTTAAAAGATATACCATTGCCACATGTAGGAGAGGAAGATAGCTCGTTGTTAAAAGCACCGATCATGGCGGAAGAAATTGGTATTATTATTGACAAACTCCGACCCAAAAAGCACCTGGCCCCGATGGGTACCCAGGAGAGTTCTATAGGATAATGAGGCATGAGGTTACTCCTGTGCTTAATGATTTGACATGGTGTTAGCAGGAGAGCAAATTTCTCCATCTAATAATGTGGCCTATATAAAAGTGCTACCTAAACTGGGGAAAGACTTAGAACAACCAGGTTCTTACAGGCCAATAACACGGACTAAGCAGGACCTCAAAATTATGTCTAAATTGATGGCAGATCGATTAGCAATTTTGTTGCCAAAATTAATAGGGACTCATCAAGGGGGATTTGTCAAAGGTCATTCTGCAGTCACGAACATTAGAACTGTTTAAGCAGTTCAGGATGGGTTGTCACTAAGGTAGGGGTGGGAAGTCCTCGGCATTATTAGCTAATGACGCCAGGAAGGCTTTTGATAATGTTAATTGGGAATGGCTGGTGGCAGTGTTGGACCACATGGGAATCCAGGGGCAATTCAGCACTTTTCTTTCTTGAAAATGTGAGAAATTGTAACATCCTAACAAAATAAAAGGATGTTAAAAAAAAACGATGCCAACCTAAAGTAGACGTATGGGAATACGTAATACATAATGCCCCCATACAGTATGAAGCCCACACAAAGGCCCCCATACATTATAATGCCCAATCAAATTCCCCTATACAGCAAAATGTCCCTATAGCTGCTCCCATACAACATAATGCCCCTATAGCCGCCCCGTACAGCATAATGCCCCTATAGCTGCCCGAAACAGCATAATGCACCCATACAGCACAATTCCTCCACAGTTGCCCCATACAGTATAATGCCCTATAGCTGCCGCCATACAGAATACCCCCACAGCTGCCCCATACAGCATAATGCGCCATAGCTGCCCCTCATACAGTATAATGGCCCCATAAAGTATAATGCCCCCTTAGATGCCCTTAGTGCCAATATAGATAGTGCCACACTGCCCATGTAGATAGTCAGTGGCGGATTGACAACTTGGGCCCCCCTCCTTCCCCCTCACACGCAATTCAACCTCCCCAGCCCGCTGATACTGTACCCGTCAGTGCCACTGACCTGACGGATTCAGGTTTTAGCACTAGATACAGCTGCTCTGTATACAGGATAAAAAAGCAGCTGTATCTCAAAAAGTAAAAATCATTTTTAATAAAAAAGTATTTAGAAAGTTGCAAACACACTGATACACTTTTTTTTTTTTAAAGAAAAAAATAATAAAAAATGAAAACACCTCTCTTTAAAGTATAACTGAACTTTTACAAAACTTTTGCAATGTCATAGTGATATCTTAAAACTTTTAAATGGCTGGGGGGGACCGAGCACTGAGACCCCCACCGATTGCTAAAATGAAGCGGCAGAAGTGCTCGGTTGAAGGAGCTGCTTCGGTTCTGATTGGCATTCCTCGGAGTGGTATACATCCGTACACTAGTTGTTCGGCTTTCCGAGAAAAGCATATCAGAAAAGAAGCGGCACAGCGGTCACCTGAGCGCTTCTGCCACTTTGTTTTAGCGATCGGTGGGTCACAGTGCTCGGATCCCCACCAATCAAAACTTCTGACATTTCACTATGACATGTCAGAAGTTTTTTAGAAGTTCAGTTACACTTAAAAGGGGTTTCCCCATGAGGGACATTTATTACCTATCCACAGGATAGGTCAGAAATGTCAGATAGATGCGGGTACCACCTCTGGGACCTGCACCTATTTCTAGAACGGGGCCCCCCTAAACCCCGTTCTAACTCTTTCTGCTCTCGCTGCCTCCCGGCCACTTCCTGACTTCATGGTAAGGAGTTACGAAAACAACGTTTCCGTAAATATCATAGTAGTAAATGGCAGTTACAGAAGCAGATCCCATATAGATCTTTGTAACACAAGAACCAAGCTCAGCATATAAATTTCAACACCTGCACAAATATAGCTCAATTTAGTGCAACCCCTGCCGTACAGGTTTGTACAGCATAAATCTACAGCTCCCAGCACGGCCCAAACAATAGTAAGGATTGGCTGGGAGCTGGGGTTTCAAAAAAAATAAAAAATAATCATACCACACATCATCCCGCTGCAGATCATATAGTGACTACAGTACTGATTAGGGGCAGAATAAACATTTATATTAAGTGACTCACCGGTGACGTCTTTTCAGATTCTAGTTATTATTTTTCTCTTTCATTCTTCATCCGGTCCAGGCCTATATGATGACTTCTCCTGGCCACAGCCCATTTCTGCAGTTTGCCGCTCAGATGTCTTCAGCTTCTCACTTTTCCAACATTTCTGTACCTATAAACAAAGATAAAATTCTCATGGCGCCACACACTATGCCCTGAATATAATGGCACAATACACGGTGTCCCTGATTATAATAGCACCATACACTGTGTCCCTGATTATAATAGCACAATACAATGTGTCCCTGATTATAATAGCACAAATCACGGTGTCCCTGATTATAATAGCAGTATACACGGTGCCTCTGATTATAGTAGAACCATACACTGTGTCCCACACACATCTCCCTGTAGATAGTACCCCCATAGAGCCCCCTGTAGACAGTGCTCCACATAGAGCCCCCTGTAGATAGTGCCCCACATACAGCCTCCTGTAGATATTGCCCCACATATGGCCCCCTGTACGTAGTGCCCCACATATGGCCCCCCTGTAGATTGTGCCCCATATATAGCTCCCCCCGTAGATAATGCCACTCACACTTTTAAGTGGAAACAACCCAAAACTTTACATATCCACCTTGATCCCGTTCCCGCGCCGTCCTGTATCAACGCAGGCCTGCTCTCATCTGAGCAGGTCTAATGGCGTCATCGTGCCGCTTGCATCGTTAAAAGGCGCTGATTGGCAGGGCAAGTCATTCTGCCCTGCCAATCAGCGACATTTTAAGGCGCCTAAACAGGAATCTGCAAATATATGGTACAGTGTCTTCAGAGTTGGCGGGGCCCACACTTTGTGAACTGCCCGAGGACCATGGTACCCTTAATCCCCCCCTGGTGGAAATCACCCATAAGCTACCTCATTGTGGAAACTACACACCTGAAGGAATTAATCTAGAGGTGTAGTGAGAATTTTGACCCCACAGGTGTTTTGCAGAAATTAGCACGCAATGGATGTTGCAGAGTGAAAAATGCCATGAAACTCCAGTTTCCGATATGTTGTGCCCAGCTTGTGCCACTGTGTAAAGAGAGTTATCTAAATAATGTGTTTTGTGATTTTAGAAACACCCTACATGTGGCCCTAATCATTTGCCTGGACATACGATAGCGCTCAGGAATGAGAGAGAACCATGCGCACTTGAAGCTTAATTTGGTGCTTCACACAGCATCATTAACCCCTTCACGACAGCCATACAGTTATATACGTTCCAACTGCGGATGCCCTGTCCAGTTGTCACATATATAAACGTTGGGAGCCTGGAATTGGGTTTAAATGGGTGTGGTGCTGCTTGTGTGAGTAGCACTGGACTTTCCTGTCTACCGGCTCTGCATCTCTCCCCCTTAGCTTCATCAAACAACCATGTGTTTGATCAGCCTTCGGGGGCTGAACAAGCTGAAGCATTGCTGCACTTTTCTGTCTGCCGGCGCTCTCCCCAATGTAGTCTCCAGGCAATGCATGGCAAGCGCTTTAGCAGGGGACTCCTGTCTTGGGAAAGTCCTTGACGTCACTGTCCATATATGGACAATGACAATAATGGCTTTGAGATACCGGAATACACCCCCGGAAAGCACGCCATTGCCCCCCTCCACATAGCACGCCACCGCCCCTCCCTCTACATAGCACGCCAACATGCCCTTCTACACAGTGTTCCAAATTATTATGCACATTGGATTTAAGTGTCAAACATTTAATTATTAGTTTTTCAATTAAACTCATGGATGGTATTGTGTTTTAGGGCTCTTTGGATTATTGTAATTAATCTCAGACACCTGTGATAATTAGTTTGCCAGATGTGCCCAATCAAAGGAAAACTACTTAAGAAGAACGCTCCACATTATTAAGCAGGCCACAGGTTTCAAGCAATATGGGAAATAAAAAGGATCTCTCTGCTGCCGAAAAGCGTGAAATAGTGCAATACCTTGGAGAAGGTATGAAAACATTGGAGTTTTCAAGAAAACTTAAGCGTGATCATCGTACTGTGAAAAGATTTGTGGCTGATTCAGAGCACAGACGGGTTCGTTCAGATAAAGACATAATGAGGAAGGTTTCTGCCAGACAAATTAATAGGATTAGGAGAGCAGCTGCTAAAATGCCATTGCAAAGCAGCAAACAGGTATTTGTAGCCGCTGGTGCCTCTGGAGTCCCGCGAACCTCAAGGTGTAGGATCCTCCAGAGGTTTGCAAGTGTGCATAAAG
Organism: Rhinoderma darwinii; assembly: GCF_050947455.1. Taxonomy (NCBI): domain Eukaryota; kingdom Metazoa; phylum Chordata; class Amphibia; order Anura; family Rhinodermatidae; genus Rhinoderma; species Rhinoderma darwinii. Next base: position 232,729,191 of record NC_134690.1, on the reverse strand, counting down.
CTATTATTCGGCTACCCCTAAACAATGCTCACAAGCAGAAACCGTTGCAGTGGGCTCAGAAATACATGAAGACTAATTTTCAAACCGTGTTGTTTACTGAGGAGTGCCGTGCAACCCTGGATGGTCCAGATGGATGGAGTAATGGATGGTTGGTGAATGGCCACCATGTCCCAACAAGGCTGCGACGTCAGCAAGGAGGAGTCATGTTTTGGGCTGGAATCATGGGGAGAGAGCTGGTAGGCCCCTTTAGGGTCCCAGGCGGTGTGAAAATGACCTCTGCAAAGTACGTAGTGTATGACTGACCACTTTCTTCCGTGGTACAAAAAGACGCGTGCCTTCCATAGCAAAATTATCTTCATGCATGACAATGCACCATCTCATGCTGCAAAGAATACCTCTGTGTCATTGGCTGCTATGGGCATAAAAGGAGAGAAACTCATGGTGTGGCCCCCATGTTCCCCTGACCTCAACCCTATTGAGAAACTTTGGAGCATCCTCAAGCAAAATATCTATGAGGGTGGGAGGCAGTTCACATCAAAACAGAAGCTCTGGGAGGCTATTCTGTAATCCTGCAAAGATATTCAAGCAGAAACTGTCCAAATACTCACAAATTCAATGGATGCAAAAATTGTGAAGGTGATATCAAAGAAGGGGTCCTATGTTAACATGTAACTTGGCCTGCTAAGTTGTTGTTTTTTAAAGAGCTTTTGATTTCTGTAAATATGACCTCCTGATGCTGCAAATTCAACAAATTACCATTTTAGTTCCCTTTACAACCTTTAAAATGTTTTGATCTCTGTTGTGCATAATAATTTGAAACAGTGCATTTTGAGTTTTTTACTTCTAAAAAAAAAATCTGTTATCATTAGTAGATTTGTTCAATAAAATTCGCATTACACTCCAACGGTTGATGGCCTGAAGATCATACGGACTGTCATTAGCATTGACTATTTAGGAAAATCAGCGAAAAACAACATTTGCATAATATTTTGGAATGCGGTGTACATAGCATGCCACCGCGCCCCTCTACACAGCGCCACTGAAGCTGCCGCTAGGAGTGGAATCCTTGACCAGAGCATTGCCGATGCTTTGGCCGGAGACTCCGCTTCTAGAGGGAACCCCTGACGTCACCGTCCATATATGAACAGAGATGTCAGAGGCTCCTCAGGGAGAGACTCCGCTCCTAGAAGGCGACATCAGGGGCTCCCTCTAGGCGCACAATCCCCGGCCAAAGCGTCAGCAATGCTTTGGCCGGAGATTCACACTCCTAGAGGGAGCTTCAGGGGCACAATCTACAGGGGGGGGGGGGGGGTGCTATCTAAAAGGGGCTGTGACACTATCTACCTGGGCCTTGTGGCACTATATGGCCACTATTTATAAGGGACATTGTGGCGCTATCTAAATGAGCACTGTGTATGGCAATATCTACAGTGGGCAAAATCTACAGTGGGCACTGTGGCACTATGGCACTATCTACAGAGGCACTGTGGTGATTTTAGGTGTTGAGACAAAAAAACCTGACTAATGAAATTTTAACAGCCATGACACACATTGGTTAAAAACAGTCGGACGGCCAGGAAATAGATGAACATTTTGAGACGCACTGATGCTAAACGGGCCATGAAAAACTGACAGTTGAGCCATTATTAAAAGGTGTTTTTTTCAGTCATGCAAATATAGACTTATAGCCTTCTTCAATCTCCCCTCACAGCGATCCAGGCTAACAGAGAGAAGACGACTAATTGTTACAGAGCTGCAACAGCGATAGATATATATATATATATATATACACACACACACACACACACACACACACACACACACACACACACATACATATAAATACATATAATATAGAAAATGAAAGCCTCATAAGTCTTGTAAAAAACAAGTAAAAATAGTTATGGTATTCAAAGCGGTTGCAAATATATTATCGTTTAAAGAAGTGCATATCAAAAATGGGAAATTTGACCTGGACACGGGCATCGATGAGCCTCAGTCATGAAAGGGTTAAACACAAAAAAAAAGTGTGTCACAGGCTTGACAACCGTGCATGGGGGTTCTCTCAGTTGTCAACAAATTTGGAATCCCCACTATCTGCTGGTGTATTATTCTATCAATCCATTTAAAATAAAATTGTACACCACGAAAAAATTATTATATCACCAACAATTTGGATTAAAAGGTTCACGGTATATTTAGCCATTATATATTAGCCATTTTATGTATATTTCAACATATTGCTATTTGCAACTCGTTAGCAATATATATAGCCACTGTGGAGCAGTACAGATCAAACCCTCCACATGACCAGTGTATGTATTAATTAGTTGGTTGCTGCAGTGGCTTGTTACACCACCACCTTCCTACAACTACTTAGGCCCCATGCACACGACAGCAAAAAACCTCAGTTTTTGCGGACCGCAATTGCGGTCCGCAAAAACGGAGCCATTCACTTTCATTAAACACTGACACCTTTCCGTAGCACTACGGAAGGGTGTCAGTGCCGTGGAAATGTTCCGGGAATTATGGAACATGTCCGTTCTTTCGCATTTTGCGGGCCGTGCTCCCATACTTTGTATGGGAGCACGGCCCGAAAATGCGGCTGTCAGTCAGCGGCCGGCCGTGCCCGCAATCGCGGGCTGTGATTGCGGGCACGGTCGTGTGCATGGGGCCTAAGATTCACTGTGGAAAATACACGCATGAGAGTAAAACACAGACCCTGTCGGCTAACTCGACATGTTTCGGCAGTAAGGCTTTGTTCACATCTGCGTCGGGACTCCGTTCATGGGTTCCTTCTGAGCTTTCCGTCAGGGGAACCCATGAACGGAATACAAACTGAAACAAACGGAAAACATAGGTTTCCGTTTGCAACACCATTGATACTATGGGGACGGATCCGATGAAAATGGTTTCCGTTTGACACCGTTGTGTACGAGTTCCGTCATTTTGACGGAATGAATAGCGTAGTCGACTACGGTATGGATTCCATCTAAATGACGGAACCCTTACACAACAGTGACAAACGGAAACCGTTTGCACTGGATCCGTCACCATTGAAATCAATGGTGATGAAAACGGAACCTATGGTTTCTGTTTGTTTCAGTTTGGATTCCGTTGATGGGTTCCCTTGAGGGAAAGCTTCGACAGAACCCATGAACGGAGTCCTGATGGATGTGAACGCAGCCTTAAACGTCATAAACTCTTAATGGATAAATCTTAGTAGTATTCCTTCTTGAATAAATCTGTCAGAACATACATCACTTCCTTCACACTGGCTAAAACTAAACTTTTTCTACACCAGGGTCAAATGTGTCTGAATCCTGGCCAAGCAAAGTCACGCCCACTTTCTATTCCACTTTTACAAATGGAAGTGAATTTTAAAGGAAATTATTAATAGATATGTCGTATATCAGATTGGACAATATTTGGTAGTAAAATGTGCTGGAAAAAAAAAGTGCAGATACACTGATAAACGTGTGTATTTAGTACATACATTTAGGCCTTATGCACACCAAGGGGAAGATTTATTATTACGGTCTTCACTTAAAACTAGACCAAGCATGCAGAAGATGCCCCAATATTATGACTGGAGTCCCAGGCAGAGCGCTAGTAGCTCTGGGGTTGCCCCTGACATTACGGTCCATATATGCAAAGGTTTAGAAGTATGGGCAGCACAGCAAAGCCTCCAGGGCAAATGGGTGCCGGCCTCCGGGAATCTGGCTTGAAGATCCCACAGTGTGCAGACAAGAACAACAGAAAGTGGCAGCACTCCAGGTTGAAAATATGAAATAGATGGATTTATTCTCCCATATGTGCAATGAAGTAGCGCAACGTTTCAGCTGCTCAACACAGCCTTTCTCAAGCAGTAATACACAGGTGTAACAAGGGTTTTTATAGAGCCCAGTGGGTGGAGTAACAGTGAAAAATTAACATGTTTATTGTGCATTTTTAAAGTTTATTTTATGTATTTTATGTAAAATTATGTACATTTTTCAGTTAATCCACCCACTCCATCTCCCATTGAAATCAATGGGAGGCGATTTCGGGAAGTTATCGCAGGGAAAAAAGCGCCAAAAAACTTTTTGATCTATACTGCATTTGATTTTACAAACCTTACATGAAGCATTGTGCTTACCAGTGTCTAGGAATCCCATGGAAGTTCCCACAATAGTCATAACTCCAGTAAGAAATATGGCCTTCTTACACCATGGCAAGACAAAAAGTCCAGCACAAGTTGCCACCATTGACAATCCTAATGAAATAAGAATACACAGGAATTAAGATTAAACAACTTAATTCCAAACAAGTATAGATTGCATTTCACATCCAATGATCACAAAACAATGTAGTCCAATAACTTCTATAATCACGGATCCATTACTTTTTTTTAATTAAATTTAAAGCGTCATATGTGTGTACATAAGGAATAAATACTTCTCAGCTTTCTGACCTAGTGGGTAGTGATAGGAGAACAGGAGTCTCCTCATGTATGTGTGTATATATATATATTTATTTAAAAAATAAAACACAGCATGATGGACATTATAGAGCAGGAATGTGCAGTGTAGCTGTGAATCCAGCACTGGGGTGAGATAGAACACTTTCTGGGATGCTGCTGCAGTCTGTTTCTCCCTCTGCTCGCCTCTCCCCTGTCCATAGATCTCTAAGGACAACTAATACCTTATTCCACAGTCTGTCTTGTTTTGAGTAGATAGATTTAGAAGTAAATTCAGAGTGAGTGGGTCCGGACACGACATCACCCATAAGTGTGCTCTGGGGTCTATGGTGTGGGCTCCCCTGACAGAGCGACGGCATCCTGGGCTCATATCCCTCCTCCTGCCTGTGCTCCGCGACCCGATGCTTTTGGGCCTGGTTTGGGGTAGCATACCCGGCCTGGATTGATTGAGGCTGGACCGGATCCTCAAGGCTCATCCGGTGGACTGGAGACACTTACAACCGCCGACCCAGGATTATAAGATTAGTGGGCCCGGCCTACCTGTCTCAAGGAGGACTCGGTCAGCCATTGTAAGGCGGCTCACGCTGGTCGCAGCCACCATTTTGGATCCCTTAAGGTGGTCCTCCTCTGCACCATTTGTGGCCAGATACCCTGGGACTGTACAACGCTAGCTGGTGAGTCCCCTCTTCGGAGGCACCTTTTCCTCTGCATAACAAGCCCTGTTGATACATCCTGTGGTCCTATTTACATGTATTTCTCCTGTGCTGTCGGCCTGACCGTTGAGCTGTTGCCAAGATACCGCGGCAACCCTGTTTGTGGGTCACCTGCTAAACACAGTTTTTTGCTGACTTATCCAAAGGGCCCCCCTGCCCGATGAAGACCCCCTGTGTCCTTATACCGTGCCCACTATTGTGTAATGTAACGCTCTTAACATTGTCTGGTTGCCGAATCCCCACCCAGGGGTCTCACTACGCCTTGATGCTCCATACACCTGTATACACAGCTACTTAACACCCAGCAATGGCGCCTCCCAAATCACAAACCAAATCAGCCGCTAAACTGGACATGTTTCACAGAGTGAACTCCTTGGCGTCCACGCCTTCTTCTCATATCGCTGACCAAACCCCGGTGGAGTCGGATCAGCCGGCCTCTGCTATATCGGACTCTAATCCTGATAGCTTGAAGGTGCTGGCGGCCATCCATACATGTCAAACCACCCTCACCACACGTATTGAAGAGATTAAGGTTGATATCTCTCTCCAACGCCAAGATGATCAACACACACGAGAAAGGGTGACGGAGGTGGAAAACAGAGTCAGTACTCTGGAAGACCAAGCCCCACCAATCTCTAGACGTCTTGGAGACATTGAGCATGGCCTCACCAGACTACATCAGCATCTGGATGATCAGGAGAACAGACTGAGGCGCTGTAACCTTCGCTTCATAGGCTTGCCAGAGGGGTCGGAAGGCTCCGCTCCGGAGTCCTTTTTGGAAAACCAGCTCACTACCACCTTCGGCAGGGAGAAGTTCTCCGTTATGTTTGCAGTGGAGAAAGCGCACCGTATTCTGTGCCGTACTCCGCCTCCGGGAGTTCCACCTCACACGTTTATTGTTAAACTCAACTACCGAGACAGGGACACTATCCTTAAACTTACACAAGAAAAAGGAGCAATTCCGTATGCCAACTCACGGATATCAGTGTACCCGGATTTCTCTATTGAGGTCCAGAAGAAGAAAACTTTATTCTTTACTGCCAAGAAAAAGCTCAAAGAACTTGATCTCAAGTACGCAATGCTGTACCCTGCTCGGCTGAAAGTTCTGGTGGATAGCAGATCACATTTCTTCACTACTCCCTAGGAAGTTCTTGACTGGCTTGAATCCCGTCCTCGTGGTCAAGCTGGTTCTCCTCGTTTGCCGGATGTCTAAGTGCTGACGTTTGTAGCTGTGTTTCTCTACTGTCCTGCGGTTTCAAGCTTCTGGAATACTTCTAGTCACTGACATTCTGTGATGGAACTGTGGATCATTCGTTCACTGTATGGACACCTCCATCCTTCAGGATCCTTTTTTCTGCTGGGGAGGGGGGGTGCGCCCTTAGAACCCTTCTTTCATATGCTCTTTGAAAGTTACTGTTTGTAACTGGTACTACTGTTGTTACGACTACATTTGGTTTAAGGGATCCAAGACTTCATGCCTGCGTGCATGATTGTAGGGTGGGGGGACGGGTTTCAAAACTTTGTGAATTAAAAACAATAATTCAGAGTGAGTGTACAGTTAGTAGGGGGAAGACGAGTCTAATAAGTGGGGAAAGAGGCGTTTTTCTCTAATAAGATATTACATTTCCTGTATTCGCTCGTACGATTGATTTATGCAAAGTTTGTTGAAAAGTTAGTGACCATTTAAGTGATCTGAATACTAGTCTCTATCATCTAACATCAATATTTAAAGAAAATAGGGAGACCTGAATAAAAATGCACCCTTAGTTACCTGCAGGAATCTCAATAACAGACCTGTTCTCAATGCAGGTGGATACATTACAAATTATGTGGTGAAACTGACAATGCGTAATGGGCGCATTATATAAGTTACATACCTAAGAGTAGGTGCTGATTTATGCGGTCAAAAAGGATACCTCCCAAGACAGAGCCACTAAGATATCCAAAGGACCTCCCTACAAAAATGTAGGAAATGTTTCCAACAGTGCTATCCACATTAGCAGCCAGATCAGGGAACGTTGGACCCAACACCGAAATGGCCATACCCTAAAAAAAAGAACATACATTTTAATAAATCTGTTCTAGAAGCTTAACAAATGAGAATAACTTTTGTGGACAGAGAATTTGAATCCACAAATTCGATTAGGCCCTGTGCACACGCTATATTACAGCTCTATGCAAGCTACGTATATTTATAGCCAATGACAGGATCGGATCCTGTCCTGTGTAATGAGGAAAGCGTTTTCCAAAGCTTACAAGCGTACTACATTTTGAGAAAGGTTTTCTGGTATACCAGGATATAATAAGATTCCCATCATTGACTCTTACGCCTGGGCTACCCTGAGACTTTTTGAAGTGCAACGGATTGATTTTAAATATCAAGATACACCTGCAGTTGCATGCAATCTTCAGGGGCAAAGGCAGGATTTTTAAAGGCTCTGTATACCTTTGTAAGCAAAATGTATTTTTTTCTTAAATTAATGTATTTTGTGTTGGCTGTGAGCGGGTACATCTAAAATCCATCGCATCTGTTATACATTCATTTAATTTAAAACAATAATTTGCTTACAAAAGGGGCGTTCTTTGTGATTTGCTTCCTGCAGAAATTATTTGGAGATCGGTTCGGCAAAGACGAATTTAAGGCCACGTTCATATCACCGTTCCTTTCCACTGAGGGGTTCCATCAGAGGTAACCCCTCAATGGAGAGGCAAACGGAAGCATTAGCTTCCGTTTTCCTCACCATTTAACTCAATGGTGACAGATACCTAGCTAATGGTTTCTATTTGTCACCGTTGTGACAGGGTTCCGTCGTTTTGATGGAATAGCGCAGTCAACTGCTTTATTGGTTCCGTCATGAACAACGGAACCCTGTCACAACACTGACAAACGGAAAAAATTAGCTAGGTATCTGTCACCATTGAGTTAAATGGTGAGGGAAACGGAAGCTAAGGTTTCCGTTTGCCTTTCCGTTGAGGGGTTAACCCGACGGAAACCTCAGACGGAACTCTTCAATGAAAGGGCAGTGCTGGTGTGAACAGGCCCTAACACTGCTTCTGCATATTGCAGAGCAGTTTCCGGTTTAGGATTATGCAGTGTGATTATGTTTATGCTTATGTTTATAAATAAATTGTTATTACTAAAAATATTGACAGGGGACATATATTTAATTTGTGTTAGGCTTCGTTCACATCTGCGTTGTAGTCCCGTTCTGACATTCCGTCGGAGCTTTCCGTCAGAACGAGACCCTGAACAAACACAAACTGACACGAACGGAAACCAGGAGGTTTCCGTTTACATTACCATTGATTTCAATGGTGACGGATCCGGTGCCCATGGTTTTCGTTTGTTTCTGTTGTGCACCGGACTCGTTGTTTTGCCACAAGCAATAGCGTAGTCGACTCAAGGAATTTTTATAGGAGTATAGTTAGCATTTTGACCCCACAGGTTTTTTTGCTGAATTTAGTGGAATTAGGCCATGAAAATGATAATCTACTTTTTTCTGAAAAAACATAGAAATGTTTGTTTAATTTTTACAAGAAATAAAGGAGAAAAAGAACCAACACTTGTAAAGCAATTTCTCCCGGTTACAGCAATACCTCATATGTGGTAATAAACTGCTGTTTGGAGCCACAGCGGGGCTTAGAAGGGAAGGAGCGCTAACTGGCTTTTGGAGCTTCAATTTGGCTATAATGGTTTTCGGGTGTCATGTAGCGTTTGCAAAGCCCCTGAGACCAAAACAGTGGAAACACCCCAAAAGTTACCCCATTTGGGAAACTACACCCCTTAAGGAATCTATCTCGGAGTATCGTGAGCATTTAGACCCCACACGTCTTTTGCAGAATTTATTAGAATTAGGCCGTGAAAATGAATATCAACATTATTTCCACTAAAATGTTGATTTTTTTTAAATTTTACAAAAAGGATAAAAGGAGGAAAAAGCACCCCAACATTTGTAAAGCAATTTCTCCTGAGTACGGCAATACCGCACATGTGGTCATAAATGGTTTTTCATTAGAAAGTAATTAACCCTTCCTGGACATCCATTTTTTGCTTTTCCCTCCCTGCTTTCCAAGAGCCATAACTTTTTTATTTTTCCGTCAATAGAGTGGCGTGAGGGCTTTTTTTTTGTGGGACGAGCTGTAGTTTTTATTGGTACATACAACTTTTTGAGCACTTTTTATTACATATTCTGTTAGAGCCAAGGTGACCAAAAAAACAGCGATTTTGACGTTTTAAATTCTTTATTTTTCACGGCGTTCACCGTGCGAGTTAAAAAATTGTATATTGTAATAGTTTGGACTTTTACAGACACAGCGATACCAATTTTGTGTATTTTTAAACATTTTTACATTATTTAAAGAAAAAAATGTGAAAAGGGTTTTTTTGGACTCGAACTATTTACTTTTATTTTTACAAATTTTATTAACCTCCTAGGAGGAATTGAACCCGCAATCAGTAAATTGTCTATTTTACAGGTTCCTGTAACAGCGCGATCACTGTTCCTATCCGTTAGTCCTAGGTGTTAGCTGTAATACACAGCTGACACCCGCAGCGTATGGCGCGGGCTCAGTGCCTGAGCCTGCTCCATACATCACACCCCTCATCACGACATGCTATTAAGTCGTGGTGTGCGAAGGGGTTAATTCGCAGTGGATGGTGCATAGTGAAAATTACAATTTTCCACTGATATGCCATTTTAGTTCACTATATGTTATGCCCAGTTTGTGCCACTGAAGACAAATATCTCATAAAATATTAACCGGGTTCTCCCGGGTATGGCGATGCTATATCGGTGGACGTATGAAATTGGGAAAAAACTGCGATTCATCCATTGTTTTTTGTTTTTCGATTTTACGGTTTTCACCAAGCGGTAAAAACCACAATCCAATTTATAGAGATTTTTCAAGGTTCATACAGCACTAGGTTTTCAGGTGGGTGCATGCGTAGGGTCCCAACCCAATATAATATAAAGAAGGTACTATGCACACCAATTTGGGTAATTTCCAAGAGAAATATGTATTATTTTTCCAGTCCCAGTGCAATATTTCGGTCAGATCCTTGACCTTCTTCAGGCAATATAAATTCATGAATGGATATACATTAAACTTCATATATAACATATCATAATATCAGTAATCATGTAATAAATCGCATTGTGGGGGCTGCTGATGTGCTACAAACCCCCTATATGGGTTAATTGCCAAAATCAGCAGCGATGGGCCACTTATCGGCAACAGGGAGCGCAGGGCAGACACCCAGCACAGTTAAGCGCTGAGCAGCAGTTAACGGTTAAAGCCCAGACGTAGCGTCCATGTGCTAAGTAATAACTCGTCTGGACGTGCAGTTACGTCAAGGTGTGAGAAGGGGTTAACCAGTGGGACATAATTTTCACTTGATCCAATTTAATTAATAAATAGGTCTAACACTCGTAAGCCGAGTTCACATGGGGAGGACACGCTGCGTAAAAGCACGAAGCGTATCCGCCCTGTCCAATGCAGGGAAATCCGGGCGAAAAACCGAACCAAACTGTGGTGCTTTTTTTCGCCCGGACTGTCCGCTGCGAAAAACTGCAGCACTTAGCCGTCCGCCCTCCTGGGATGACGTTTCATCCCAAAAGACTGCTGCAGCATCATCCCAGGAGGCCGGCCCTCTGACGTCATCCAGGCCTCTGAATTCATCCCATGTGACCGCCGCTACAGCTGTGACATAGGATGAAACATTATTCCAGGAGGCCGGCATGGAGGAAGAAACACAGACTTCTGGGTAAGTACAAGATAAAAAAAAATTCCAAGTTGCGGGTTTTACCTCCCCATTGAATTTAATGGGGGAAAACCTGCAGCAAATAAGCAGTGTTTACGCAAATACAATTGACATGCTGCAGAATATTGCGCACCGCAGGTCAATTTGTGAGCGTCTTTTCTGCTCAGTAGTTACGCAGCGCGTGGATAAGATTTGTTTTATCTCATCCACTTTGCTGCTAATGTATATGCTGCGGATTTTCCACAACTAATTCCATTGCAGAAAATCCGCAGTATTTACGCAACGCGTGAACTGACCCTTATAAAATGGTGCGGTCCTGGGGTTTTAAAAAAAAAAAAAATTACTTAAAATCGTTTGGTTCCCTTCACACATCCATAGAATTTGATCAGTTTATACTATCTTCCTGCAGATGCCACAAAGGGGAGCTCACTGCATAGGGATTTCTACAGCTCTCATTGTACTCAATAATAAATTCATAAATTGTGAGCTTCCCCTAGTGGTAAAAGAAAAAATTAAAGCCTTTACTAAATTTTTCCTGAACTACTCAGAGGGTTGACAGTTGCAGTCCACAACATTAAATGCAACTCAATGTATTCCTTTGGACTGCAACTAGTTGCGCTAGCCTCCATGTAGCCCAGGCCTAAATATATGGCTCCCATACAGAGCTGCAATACAGCCATGTGCACAGAGGTTAAAGAGACTCTGTCACCACATTATAAGTGCCCTATCTCCTATATAAGGAGATGGGCGCTATAATGTAGGTGACAATAATGCTTTTTATTTAGAAAAACTATCTATTTTAAACCACTTTATGAGCGATTTTTAGCTTTATGCTAAGTGGGCGTGTTTTTACTTTAGACCAAGTGGGCGTTGTATAGAGGAGTGTATGACGCTGACCAATCAGCCTCATGCACTCATCTCCATTCATTTACACTGCACTAGCGATATAGTTATATCGCTATGTGCAGCCACATACACTAACATTACTGAAGTGTCCTGATGATGAATATACATTACTACCAGCCAGGACGTGATGTTTATTCAGAATCCTGACACGTCTGAATCTTTTCTGTGAGATTCCAGCAAGGCAAACGTAATCTCGTTTGAAATGACAGGTCATTTCGTAATCTCGCAAGATTACGTTTGCCTTGCTGTAAATCTCACAGAGACGCTACAGAAGTGTCAGGATTCTGAATACACATCACGTCCTGGCTGGTAGTGATGTATATTCATTATCAGGACACTGCAGTAAAGTTAGTGTTTGTGTATGTGACTGCACATGGCGAAAGTTAATAAAAGTTAATCAATAAATTATATGGAACCCAAAATGGTACAATTAAAAAATATAACTTGTCCCGCAAAAAACAAGACCTTATACAGCTATGTCGACGCAAAAATAAAAAAAAAGTTATAGCTCTTCGAATGTGACTATGGAAAACATAAAAAATGGCTTGGTCATTAGGGGGAAGGGGTTAATTGTGAAAAACACCAAAATGTAGCGAAAAATTGCAAAAATTAGCATTTTTCTCCATTTAAGTGTATCTGCTGTAAGACAGGCAGTTATACCACACAAAATTGTTGCTAATTAACATCCCCCATATATCTACTTTATATTTGCATCGTTTTTTGAACATCCTTTTAGTTTTCTATAACATCACAAGGCTTAGAACTTTAGCAGCAATTTCTCACATTTTCAAGAAAATTTCAAAAGGCTATTTTTACAGGGGCCAGTTCAGTTGTGAAGTCTTTAAGGGCCCTATATATTAGAAACTCCCAATAAGTCACCCCATTTTAAAACTCACCCCTCAAATATTCAAAACAGCATTTAGAAAGTTTCTTAACCCTTTAGATGTTTCACAGGAATTAAAGCAGAGTATAAATTTCATTTTCTCTTTTTTGAAAAAATTCATTTTTAATCCATTTTTTTTGTAACAGAAAGTTTTACCAGAGAAACGCAACTCAATATCTATTGCCCTGATTCTGCAGTTTTAGGAAATATCTCACATGTGGCCCTAGAGTGCTAATGGACTGCAGCACCGGCCTCACAAGCAAGGGAGCACCTAGTAGATTTTGGGGCCTCCTTTTTATTAGAATATATTTTAGGCACCATGTCAGGTTTGAAGAGGTCTTGTGGTGCCAAAACAGTGGAATCCCCTCAAAAGTGACCCCATTTGGGAAACTACACCCCTCAAGGAAATTATCTAGAGGTAAGTAGGCCGTGAAAATGAAAATCTAGATTTTTTTCAAAGAAAATGTTGGTTTAGCTAATTTTTTCTCATTTTCACAAGGACTAAAGGGGAAAAAGCACTACAACATTTGTAAAGCAATTTCTCCCGAGTAAAACAATACCCCACATGTGGTCATAAACAGCTGTTTGGACACACAGCAGGGCTTAGAAGAGAAAGAGCGCCATTTGACTTTTGGTGCTCAAATTTAGCAGGAATGGTTTGCGGAGGCCATGTCGCATTTGCAAAGCCCCTGAGGGACCAAAACAGTGAAAACACCTAAAAAGTGACGCCATTTAGGAAACTACACCCCTTGAGGGATTCATCTAGTGGTGTAGTGAGCATTTTGACCCCACAGGTGTTTTAATGTATTTATTAGAATTGGGCAGTGAAAATAAAAACAATCCCTTTTCTTCAACAAGACGTAAATTTAGTTAAAAATGTTTAATTTTCTCAACAAATAGAGGAAAAAAAGAACCCCAGCATTTGTAAAGCAATTTCTCGCATGGCAATACCCCATATGTGGTCATAAACTGCTGTATGTGCACACAGTAGGACTCAGAAAGGAAGGAACGGCATTTGGCGTGCAGATTTTGCTGGATTGGTTTCTGGGCACTATGTAGCATTTGCAAAGCCCCTGTGGGAACAAAACAGTGGAAAGCCCCCAGAAGTGACCCCATTTTGGAAACTACACCCCTCAAGGTATTCACATAGGGGTGTAGTGAGCATGTTAACCCCGCTGGTGTTTTGCAGAAATTAGTGTGCACTCGATGCTGCAGAGTGAACATTTTATTTTTTCCATAGATATGCCAATATGTGGTGCCCAGCTTGTGCCACCACTACAAGACAGCTCTTGAATTATTATGCAGCGTTTCCCGGTTTTAGAATCAACCTACATGTGGGCCTTAATCTTTTGCCTGGACATTCGGGGTGTAGTGAGCATTTTCACCCCACAGGTCTTTTCCATAAATGATTGCGCTGCGGATGGTGCAAAGTAAAAATTTCAGTTTTTCCCTAGATATGCTGTCATTTCAGTGGCAAATATGTCGTGCCCAGCTTGTACCACTGGAGACACTCACCCCAAAAATTGTTAAGAGGGTTCACCTGGGTATTGCAATGCCATATATGTGGAAATAAACAGCTGTTTGGGGACGCTGTAGGATTCAGAGCGGAGGGAGCACCATTTCTCTTTTGGAGAGTGGATTTTGCTTGGTAGTAGATTTGTTTGAGTATTGCTGGTGTTTCAGTTTATAATGTGGGGGTATTTGTAAGCCGGGCAGAGTACATCAGGTGCATAGTCAAGAGGTATAAATAACGGGGTAAAAAAATAATCAATAGATATTTTGCTGTGAAGCAATCCTTTCTGCACAGGCCAGTGTCGCACTGATAAATGGTGTCCTTTCTTATCCCCCTTCTGGTCCACACTTCGCACCTTTGCAGTTTGGGGAATTTTGCTGGGAAAGTGTTGTCCTGGTATAATACGGGCACCCTCGCTTTCAGCAGATATGTTTGGGCCCTACCGTTTGTGGTTCCCATATTTTAGGGCCTTGATAATTCGCCTCTTGAAACAGAAGAAATGGTTCTCTCAGTCCTGAACAGTTGCATATTTTTTCTTTCCTGGCTTATTGGAGCCTTAAAGTGTAGCTAAACGTTCGACAAACTTCTGACATGTCATAGAGACATGTCAGAAGTTTGGATTGGTGGAGATCCGAGCACTGAGACCCCCACTAATCTCTAGAACAAAGCAGCTGAAGCGCTTGTGTGAGCGTTCATCTGCTTCGTGTATGTTCGGCTATTTCCGGAAATAAATGTATTGGTGTACGGACTCAAAAGAAAGTCTATGAGTCCGTACACCGATACATCGGATTTCCGGAAAAAGTCGAACAGAAACGAAGCAGCTGAGCGCTAACACGAGCACTTCAGCTGCTTCGTTCTAGCGATTGGTGGGAGTCTCAGTGCTCGGACCTCCACCAATCCAAACTTCTGCCATGTGTCTATGACATTTCAGAAGTTTGTCGAACGTTTAGCTACACTTTAACTAATTTTATTTTTTCATAGACGTAGTGGTTTGATGGCTGTTTTTTTGCGGGACGAGCTGTAGTTTTTATTTGTACAATTTTTGGGTACATGAAAATTTTGGATCAGTTCTTATCCTATTTTTGGGAGGCCAGGTGATCAAAAAACTGCAATTCTGGCATCATTTATTAGGTTTTTTTTTATAGAGCGTTCACCATGCGTTATAAATTACATGTTAACTTTATTCTGCGGGTCAGTCAGATTCCGGCGATACCTAATTTATAGAACTTTATGTTTTACAACTTTTTGCACAATAAATATTAAATATATAAATATTACTTTTGTAAAAAGAATGTATTTTTTCTGTCGCCAAGTTATGAGAACCATAACGTTTTAATTTTTTAATCGACAGAACTGTATGAGGGCTTGTTTTTTGCGAGACGAGCTATAGTTTATATAGGTACCATTTTTGGATAAATACGACTTTTTGATCACTTTTTATTCCAATATTTGTAGGGCAAAGTGACCAACAAACAGAAATCCTAGTATAGTATTTTACGCCATTCACAGCGTGGAATAAATAACACAATATTTTTATAGTTCAGGCCGTTACGGTTGCGGCGATACCAAATATGTATTGTTTATTTTTTTTCAAATGATAAAGGACTTGATAAGGGAAAAGGGTGATTGTATTTTATTTAAAGAGGCTCTGTCACCAGATTCTCAAATCCCTATCTCCTATTGCATGTGATCGGCGCTGCAATGTAGATAACAGTAACGTGTGTTTTTTAAAAAAAACTTTCATTTTTGTCCAAGTTATGAGCTATTTTATTTATATGCAAATGAGCTTTGAAATGGACAACTGGGCGTGTTTTTTTTTCGTTATGTCCAACTGGGCGTGTATTGTGTTTTTAACTGGGCGTGTTTACTTGTTTTACTAACCGGGCGTTGTGAATAGAAGTGTATGATGCTGACCAATCAGTGACCAATCAGCATCATGCACTCCTCTCCATTCATTTACACAGCAGCATCACGTTCTTATTAGAACGATGTGCAGCCACATACACAAGTGTCCTGATAATGAATACACATGACCTCCAGCCTGGACGTCATGTGTATTCAGAATCCTGACACTTCTGAATCTTTTCTGTGAGATTCCAACAAGCCACGCGTAATCTCGCGAGATTACGAGGTAAACGAGATTTCGTTTCCCTTGCTGGAAATCTCACAGAAAAGATTCAGAAGTGTCAGGATTCTGAATACACATGACGTCCAGGCTGGAGGTTATGTATATTCATTATCAGGACACTTGTGTATGCGGCTGCACATCGTTCTAATAAGAACGTGATGCTGCTGTGTAAATGAATGGAGAGGAGTGCATGATGCTGATTGGTCACTGATTCGTCAGCATCATACACTTCTATTCACAACGCCCAGTTAGTAAAACAAGTAAACACGCCCAGTTAAAAACACAATACACGCCCAGTTGGACATACGAAAAAAAACACGCCCAGTTGTCCATTTCAAAGCTCATTTGCATATATATATATATATATATATATATATATAAATAAAATAGCTCATAACTTGGCCAAAAATGAACGTTTTTCAAAAAAAACAAACCGTTACTGTTCTCTACATTGCAGCGCCGATCACATGCAATAGGAGATAGGGATTTGAGAATCTGGTGACAGAGCCTCTTTAAGCTTTAATTATATGTTTTAAAACTTTTTTTTTTTTTTTTAAGTCCCACTAGGGGACTTGAAGGTCCAATTTTTTTTTTCTAATACATTGCACTACCTGTGTAGTGCAATATATTAGATCTATCAGTCATTCTCTGACAGCAAGCCGATTAGGCTTCGCCTCCCGGCGGGGCCTTATCGAATTCCGTAAAGTCATAGCAGGAGGCCATTGTTAGGCCTCCTGTTGCCATAGAAGCGGTCTGCAGCCCCGATTTCATGGCAGGGCTGCCGATCTGCTTGCAACCTCTGTTGGCTGCATCTAAGGGGTTAATGGCAGGGATCCGAGCTAGCTCCAGTTGCTGCCATTACAGGTGGATGTCAGCTGTAACATACAGATAACATCCACCGCTGATGATGCCCGCTCAGCTCCTGAGCAGTCGGCTACAGAAGCCTTTCAGGCCTCCAGAATGGGCATGAACGGCTTACGTGCTACGCAGGCCGGGAGGCCAGTATAGGCCTCCGGTTGCCATTGCAGCCACCGGAAACCCGGCAATTTCATTGCTGGGGTGCCGATGAGCTGCAAACACCTTAAATGCAGCGATCGCTTTTGACCGTTGCATTTAAGGGGTTAATGGCAGGGATCGAAGCGAATTTTGGTCCCCGCCATTACAACCGGATGTCAGCTGTAATACACCGCAAACATCCGGCGATGATGGAACCGACTCCGCTTCTGCGCCGGTGCCATGCATTTGTCATATGGATACTGCAAAATGCGGGAAGCGCTAGCTTTCCATGACGTATCCATACGACAAATGTCGGGAAGGGGTTAAACGGAAAGCGCCGGTTCCCTTACAATTACCTTTGATTTCAATGGTAATTCTTTCGTTTGTTGCTTTCCGTTTCTCACGTTTCCATTTTTTTTTTACGGAAGCAAAAGTGCAGTCTGCAGAACTTTTGTTTCCGTGAAAAAAAAGAAAACCTAGAAAACGGAGACAAACGGAAAGCAACTGAAACAAAAGAATTACCATTAAAATCAAAGGGAATTCTAGCGGAACCGTTGCCTTCCGTTTAATCTTTCGATCCTCTCTTCCTCTGACGCAAGAGAGGTAAACGTATACCAGCGGTAGTGTGAACATAGCCTTATACCTACAGAGGCCAAAATAGTGTCCCTTTAGCCTCCGTCGGGGCATAACGTTTTTTTATTTTCTGGATAAAATAGTGTAGTTGACAAAGATATTCCATCCAGAAAAAAAACAATGTTAAACTTAATCAGATGCTACAATAGACTATTGGTGATAGACGCCGCTGTACGGAATCTGTCACTGGTCAATGCTAAACGTATTCGCCGGGAAGCTCCAGTAACAGAACGTTCCGTATCTGTCCGGTCACCGGGGAATCCCCAAGTGGAGGTTAAAAGCAGCTGGGGACTCGGGCTGCTGTGAAGGTCTTGCCGCGACACTGGGGGGGGTGAGGAACTCTGTGTGGCACAGTCGTGGGGAGAGATTCTCTGGGGATCGCAGAGCTGTTGGCTGAAGTGGGGGACATTACTGTTGGGACTGGGGGAGGGGCACATAGTTGTAAGAGAGGGTGCGGTGTAAGCGATGTATCCCACTGTATGCCTATATAGTGAGATACGTTGTAGCCTTCCATCGGAGGTATACGTCTGGAGTCCTGCGGATGTATACCTCCGAGATAAGGCTGAAATACACTGTGAAAGGGGCCTAATATTTTATTACTGACTTTCTTTAGTCCTATGGATAAAGGCCTCGTGCACACCACCGTATTATAGATTCGTGATGTATCAATACATAGTACAGTGCTAATCTAAATCTATGGGCCCATACTGTACCTCTGTATAACCTCAAAGTTGTACAGAGCCATAATAGGCTTTGGGCCCTATTATATCTCCGTTTCATTTTATATGACATTGTTTGTGCCAGTTTAAAACAAAAAAAACATTCGCCATTGGATGTTGTATTATTAAACTAATCTCCAGGAAGAATAATCCAGTAATATAGTGTGGAATCACAGGAACGTTGTGGCCTTCATCCAGCTTCCTGCACACAGGCTTGTGACCAATTTCGACACCTGTAAGACTGGTCGGAGGTGGCCGTTTACACGTTTACACACACAGATTTTTTGTTAGGATAAAAAAAACTCTTGTCTTCCGCATATTTTATGATCTTAGTAAAATAAAATCTCTAGAATGGTTTTGTATATTTAGATCTCAACTTATTCTAGTAAACTATCAACGTCATCAGCCCCATCCCCCAGGAAATCTCATCCTGATCTGACTTGGAACGTCAGGCGATTAGGAGGGCACAATGTGTGCCAGACTGCCATCTCCAGTGAGAACCAGCCAGCAGTGCCCTGCTCAGTTTGGCTTCTGAAGCATGGTCATGAGGAGGTGGCAATCCTAACCGACTATATTGTAGCCATTCATCCTGGCAGTGTTTACAGGACTCTGTAATACGGAGGGTATTGGACATGTAAAAATACTGGAGGCCCACTGTGACTGGACAATCACCTGGAGCACACTTTGCCTCTAACTCTCTATGCAAGTAATAGAAGGTGTAGCTTTCCCAAAGGTGAACCTGCACCGCCATACTGTTGTATATCCGGACTAACAAGCAGCAGGAGTGAGGAAACACTACTCTGTAGTAACACGAGTTACTGGGGCACATGACAGGCTGCAGCCGACAAGCTCTTACCAGCCCCAGGAAAGCAGCGCACATGACGGTGGTCACACAGCACCTCAGTCCCCCGCACTGCCCTCCGTCTCGCTCTCTCAGGCCTCCGAGCACTAGCCGCACTTCATCCTCCGCTCTCCTCCTCCGACTGCCGCCTTCCTCATCCTCCCGGCCGTCTCTCATACTTGCCGGCCGCTTATCAAACAACGTGTCCTCTTCTTCCTCGTCCCCGGCCTCGTCGTCCTCCGCCCGGGCGAAACGCACCTGCTTCTTTTTTTTAGTGTTCCCCGCCATGTCCCCTATATTCTGCTGTCACTTAAGAGTCGCGGCCTCATTCCTCCCAGAGAATCCGGCTCCGATCTCCTCTCTCCGGGAACAACCCGGATGTAGCAGCCCTAGTCGAGCAGTGACAGGCCGGGTGTACCTGGGTGGGAGGAGCGGGAAGAGCCGGCCCTTTCTCTCCGCATCATTTTTGCTCCGGTCTCCGAGTCTTGTCACTGGAGCTGTGACTAGACCTGCAGTCCTCTTCCTCCATCCCACAGCAGTCCAGCTATCCTACTGTACACAGGCCGTCCATAATACTGGCGCACACATTACAATAAGTGGACATGTGCCACATTCACAGGGTGACAAAGTCCTTAGGCTTCATGCCCACTTCAGTCTTTTCCTTCAGGGTGCTATCCGGTTTGTCACTGATAGCACCCTGAACCCATTCATTTCAATGGGCCCATGCACACTTCAGTTATTTAAACGGATCCGTTGTTCCGTTCCATCAAAAGTAGAGCATGTCCTACTTTGGTCGATGATTCAGTGACCGTGTGGCCCATAGAAGTCAATGGGTCAGTCAAAAAAACGGATGGCACACGGAAGGCTTCCGTGTTCCGTCCGTTTTTGACGGATCCGTTGCCATAGCTACGGCTGGGTGAGCCAAAGTTCACAGACTACAGTACACTTTCATTCCTGAAGATGGATGTGGAGAGACTCATAGCATTGGTGCATAATCACCCAGAACTGTGGGATACGCGGGCAGAATGCTACCACGACCGCTATAAAAAGGACGCCGCGTGGGAGGAACTTGCCAAGGAGGTTTTGACGCACAGATGGCAGCAGGGAACTAGTGCCCACGTCACAAGATAAGTAAGTAAATGCACACATTTCACTCCAAAAATCCCAAAAAAACAAAGTAAGCCAAGCAGAGTCATCTCATACTGTTCTCTATGCTCTGAAAGCTGCAGAAAACGGCACCAAAAACTTCTTGTAACCTTTCTATGGGTGTTTCCTGGGACATGTGACAAGTTCAAATTAAGTTTACCTTCCGTTTTTTAAACGGAAGCCAAACGGAAGCGCAACGTGCGTGTAAAACGGAAACACGGAACGGAAACGGAGTGCACACGGAAACCACATGGAAACAAAAACGGACACACGTATCCGTCAAAAACGGTGATGAAAGTGTGCATGAGGCCTTAGGTGACAGGACGGTTTCGTTTTCTCTCATGAATTTCACACATAATCATTATTAGTATATTTTCTGTCATCTGCAAGAAAACATTGTTGGTAGGAACTGCAGTTTATTTTCTCAGATGAGACGATATGACGAGTCTGTGATTTTTGTAATTAAAATGGCATAAAATTTACCTCACGTGACAATAATTCCTGTATTTTACCTTACCGCTGTGACACATGCAAAAGACATTGAAGGTTTGCTTAAACTCAGGCCGGTTTCACACGTGTGTAAAATAGGCACATTTTTGCATTTGTATTATGGCCACAAATCTCAAAACAGCATCATAGGGATCTATAATGCTGTTATATAAGGTCATTAGATACACGGTTGGGCCTGGATTTGCAGCGAAGGGTAAGGGCACAAAAATGTGCCCTTTTCTGAAACCGGGATTAGTGTTTACTGAGGCATAGTGTATAGAAGCAATGTTTCGGCCATGCAGAAAATAAAAACAGACATGAGGAAAAACCTGCGGTATGCCAGTCTGAGGATGCAGTGTATCATTTTCTATATTTATCTCGGACCTTTTCGTGTGTTTTTTTGTGCATTTAAAACAAACACATAAAAATGCCTGTGGTTTTGTAACGTTTTAAGCATTTTTTGAACATGCATATTTTTTATGTTTTTTTAGGTATAATAAACAAAAAACTCCATAATGCCAATGGCTTTTGATACATTTGAGACTTTCTGGCCTAGAAAAGTTAATGAATTTCCCCCTATGCCTGTAGAGTTATTAATATATTCCAATAGACTAACAGCAAACATCTGGCCACAGGTTTTTTTACTTAGAAAAAGTGCATTGAAAAACGAACCTAAATGCTGTGTGTGAACCAAGCCTTAATTACGGACATCTTTAGACGTTGTGGTGAGGTGCAGTTAAAATCTGCATAAAAAAATGCATCCAAAAACCACATGCGTTGTTCTTGCTAAGGGGAGAATGTGCAACATCCTTTCTCAGGAAAAAAAAATTAAATATGAGGTTTTTTCTTTACATATGACAGTAAAAATGTTATCTACTTGTGAGAGGAGCCATATAAAATTACATATATAGGTCAAGCCTTTATTAAAATGTATTTAAATGAACTCGTCCCACAAAAAAAAAGCTCTTACACAGCCTTGTCAACGCAGAAATAAAAAGTTATGGCAACCCAAAAAATAAACGATTTTAAAAAAGTGATTTTATTCTGCTAACGCTGTAAAAACATTAAAAAAAAGTTATACATTTGGTATCGCCATTTTTGGAACGGCCCACAGAATAAAGTAAATATGTCATTTATAGCACTAACGCCGCTAAAATAAAACATACCAGAATTGCTGTTTTTTGGTCACCTTGCTTCCCAAAAAAATTAAATAGAAAATGACCAAAAAGTTGCATGTACCCCAAAATGGTACTACAGATTGTCCCACAGAAAATAAGCCCTCACACAGCTCAGTTGACGAAAAAATTAAAAAATTCTTGAATATGACACAAAATGTTCAGAGTATGTGCCGAAAGGGGATATGATCGGGCATCACTTATCAGTGCGACACAGGCCAGATATCTGTGGATTATTATTTATTTACCGCATTATTATACCCTCTAATTATACCCTGATGTACCCCGCACAGCTTACATATGATCCCACATTATAAACCGAAATGCCAGCAAAACCCAAACAGGACTACTACCAAGCAAAATCTGCGCTCCAAAAGCCAAATTGTGCTCCCTTCCTTCTGAACCTTACAGTGTGCCCAAACAGCAGTTTACATCCACATATATGTCATTACCGTACCAGAGAGAACCCGCTAACCGTTTATGAGGAATTTGTTTTCAGTGGCACAAACTGGGCTCAACATATTGTGCACTAAAATGTCATATCAACGGAAAATTCTAACTTGCACCATTCGCTGTGCATGAATTCCTTCTTGATAAATGCCTTGAGGGGTGTAGTTTCCAAGGTAGGGTCACTTCTTGTGGGTTTGTTTTACTATTTGACCTCAGAGCCCAGCAATTGTCGGCCAATGCTGCATAAATCTCCAAAATGACCTCAAATGCGTATGGTGCTTTTTCACTCCTGAACAGTGTCGAATGTCCAGGCAAAACATTAGGGCAACATGTAAAGAGTATCTAAAGCCAGGAAACACAGCATAATAATTAGAGAACTGTCTTTTCATAGTGGCACAAGCTGGGCACCACAATTTGGGCACTGAAATTACATATCTGTGCAAAAAAAATTCCGCTTTGCACCATCCGCTGTGCATTAATTTCTAATAGAAAATAAGGGGTGTCAAAAAATCTCACTACACCCCTTAAAAAATGCCTTGAGGGGTGTAGTTTCCAAAATGGCATCACTTCTGGGGGATTTGACTATTTGACCTTGGAACCCTGCAATTGTGGGCCAATGCTGTGAAGCTGTCATATTTCCAGGCAAAGGATAAATGCTTTTAGGGGTATAGTTTCCAAAATAGGGTCACTTTTCGGGGGTTTCCACTGTACTCTGGTACCTCAGGGGCTTTGCAAATGTGGCATGGTGCTTGAACAGCAAATAGTGCTCCTTCCTTTCTGAGCCCTGCCATGTGTCCAAACAACCGTTTACGACCACATATAGGGTATTACCATACTAGGGAGATATTGAGTAACACATCTTGTGGTGTTTTTTCTCCTATTACCCCCTGTAAAAAGGAAAAATTGGGAGCTAAATCTACATATTTTTGGAAAAAATAAATGTTTTCATTTTCACTGCCTAATTCTAATAAAATCTGTGAAACACCTGTGGGTTCAAAATGCTCACTACACACCTAGATGAATGTCCTGAGGGCTGTAGTTTTTCAAAATTGAGCCACTTCTCAAGGGTTTCTGAGGGGCTCTTTAAATGTGACATGGCGCTTAAAAACCAATCCTGCAAAATCTGTATGCCAAATAGCGCTCCTGCCTTTCTAAGCCCCGCTGTAAAGGATCTGCCAGTCACAGCTTCGGGGTTAACGCCCATAGATAATCAGTCTGCACCTGCTTCTATGTCTGTGAGACTGACTCCATCTTCCACCACTCAGGGTGGCAGGCTTAGGAGTGGGAGAACCTATCACAGCCTGGCCAGACAGAGTTAGCTCCCGCCCTCTGTCTATTTATACCTGCCTTTCCTGTTCCTCCTTGGCTTGTGATTATGTAGTGACGGGGGTGGGGAGACAGACAAGTGAGCCCTAATCTACCCGCCACTCAGTCCCTGCCTACTTGCAACGACCCGCCCTAGGCGACGGGGTACAACTGGGTGACGGTCCCTACGCTCAATAAGTGCACGACAGACAAACAGACAAGGGTACACAGAGCTAGGGGGAGAAAGGGGCAGTTGCCCACGGCAACACCGTGAGCAACAAGAGAAGTGAACAAGCCGAGTCAAACCAGGAGAGTACGAGGTGCCAAACGCAGAGCAGGAGAGTAGTGAACAAGCCGAGTCAAACCAGGAGTGTACGAGGTACCAAACGCAGAGCAGCAGAGTAGTCAGCAAGCCGGGGTAAATATGAAACAAGGACAATAGTACAAGAAGCTGCAGCAGGGCCAGGAAACCAAACGAGAAGAATCACAAGCAAAGGAGGAACAGGAAAGGCAGGTATAAATAGACAGAGGGCGGGAGCTAGCTCCGTCTGGCCAGGCTGTGATAGGTTCTCCCACTCCTAAGCCTGCCACCCTGAGTGGTGGAAGGTGGAGTCAGTCTCACAGACATAGAAGCAGGTGCAGACTGATTATCTATGGGCGTTAACCCCGAAGCTGTGCCTGGCAGATCCTTTACACCCGCCATGTGTCCAAACAGCGATAAATATAGCAAAAAAAAACACAGGGCACTCCTCTAAGGTGATAACGTAGGTTCAAAAACAGATAGCACAAACTTAGGTGAAAGAGGGGGTGTTTGGTAATACACTCACCTTCTACGGTTTTGCAAGGTGGTCGGCACAACACGAACTTCTAGCATGTGGAGACCACAGGCTCCATAGATTGGCAGTCAACTGGCCTTTGGAGTTGGCACCGGTAGCCGGGTAGTCAGCATAGTCCGATGTAAGAAAAAGTTCCAAAGATACACGAAAAAAGGATTCACTCCTTACTGAAGGTGCTCCTGGACAGGCGTGGATAGTCGACGGCGTTCCCAATAACGGAAAGGCCTCTCGAATGAAGTTGTAAACGACTTTATTGCTTAAAAAGATATGTGTATTTGAAACAGCATGTATCTCTATAGGTAGCTCTAGAAGCTACGTGTTTTGACTTAGTACTTAGGTCTTCATCAGGCTTACAAAAAGATATCAGAAAGCATTCTTTAGGTACTCGAGAACAAACACTTCTGGGTCAAAGGTACAGGTGATAGTTCGAAATGGGAGTGGTTAGTTCCCATTCCACTAACAGTAATTGGTCAATGTTAAAATCGATCTTAATCAATATAGTAAAATATATATGAACTGTAAAACAATGTTAAAACTTTATTAAAACTATACGAAACCAATAAAAAGACGTCTAGAGAGTTTGTTACAACATATGGGGTATTTCCGTACTTGGGAGAGATTGCTTTACAAATGTTGGGGTTCTTTTTCTCCTTTATCCCTTGTAAAAATGAAACAATTCTACAATTTAATAGAAGAAAAATTAGATTTAAATTTTCACGGCCTAATTCTAATAAGTTCTGCAAAAGACCCGTGGATTCTAAATGCTCACTATACCCCTAGATAGATTCCTTGAGTGGTGTAGTTTCTTAAATGGGGGTCACTTTTGGGGGGTTTGCAATGTTTTGGTCCCTCAGGAGCTTTGCAAATATGACATGACACACGAAAACCATTCCAGCAAAATGCTCCTAATGCCAAATTGTGCTCCATCCCTTCTGCCGTGTGTCAAAACAGCAGTTTACGACCACTTATGGGGTTTGACCATACTTTGGAGAAATTGCTTTACAAATTTTAGGGCGCTTTTTTTCCTAGTGGAAATAATTTATTTTAAAAATATTTTTTCATTTTCACAGCCTAATTTAAATTAATACAGCAAAAGACCTATGGGGTCAAAATGCTCACTATACCCATAGTTTAATTCCTTGAATGGTGTAGTTTTCCAAATGGAGTCACTTTTCAGGTGTTTCCACTGTTGTGGTATCTCAGGGGCTTTGCAAATGCGACATGACACCGGAAAATCATTGCAGCCAAATTTAAGCTCCAAAAATCAAATGGTGCTCCTTCCTTTCTGAGCTATGCCGTGTGTCCAAGGAGCAGTTAATGAGAACATATGGGGTATTGCTGAACTCGGGAGATATTGCTTTGCAAATGTTGGTATGCTTTTTCTCCTTTATTTCTTATTGACATTAGAAAAGCTGAGCTAAAACTACATTTTATGAGAAAAAATTAAAATTTTGATTTTCATGGCCTAGTTCCAATACATTTAGCAAAAAACCTGTGGGGTCAAATTGCTCACTTTACCCCTAAATAAATTCCCTGGGGGTGTAGTTTCCAAAATGGTCTCTTTTTGATGGTGTTTCCTATGTTTTAGGACCACAATACCTGTTCAAACTTGACATGGTGCCTAAAATATATTCTAATAAAAAGGAGGCCCCAAAATCCATTAGGTGCGTGCTCCTTTGCTTATGAGGCCAGTATTTCAGTGATGTAGCACACTAGGGCGACATGTAGGGTATTTCTAAAAACTGCAGAACCTGGGCAATAAAAATTAAGTTCCGTTTGTCTGGTAAAACCTTCTGTGTTACAGAAAAAATAAATTAAACAGGATTTTCTCAAAAAAATAAAAATTTAATTTGTAAATTTTACCTCCACTTTTCTTTAATTCCTGTGAAACACCTGAAGTGTAAAGAAAATCTCTAAATGCTGTTTTCAATACTTTGAGGGGTACAGTTTTTAAAATGGGGTGGCTTTTGGGGGGTTTCCAAAGTATAAGGCCCTCAAAGCCACTTCAGATCTGAACTGTTCCCTAAAAAAAAATAGATTTTGGAAATTTTCTTGAAAATGCGAGAAATTGCTGCTAAAGTTATAAGCCTCCTAACATCCTAAAAAACTAAAAGGATGTTCAAAAAACTATGTTAATATTAAGTAGACATATGGGAAATGATTAACTAGTAACTATTTTGTGTGGTATTACTTACTATCTGTCTTACAAGCACATACATTTACATTTAGAAAAATTCAAAGTTTTGCAAATTTTCTCTAAATTGTGGTGTTTTTCACAAATAAATACAGAACATATCGACCAAATTTTTCCCCTAACATAAAGTACAATATGTCACTGGAAAAGAATCTCAGAATCGCTTGGATAGGTAAAACCATTGCAAAGTTATTACCACATAAATTGACACATGTCAGATTTGAAAATATGGGCTGTGTCCACAAGACCAAAATTGTCTGTGTCTCCAAGGGGTTAATGTATTTTTGAAAATTCATAATAGTTTGTATATTATAGATGTGATATAACTATGTTATGATGTATGTACTAAGATCTATGTTTTACAGGTGACGCTGCACTGGTTAAGCATAAAAGGCTCAGAAAGTATCCACTTGATTATGAGGAAGGGGGGTTGTCCCCCGAAAAGTCACATGATGGAGGATCTCTGAATGAGAACTCAGCATTCTCTTTCTGTTACATGTATTGTAGTATATGCATGAAATTGTACAAATAAATGGGAACAAGATCTAGAACGACTACTTGAATGTAAGTAATTTTTTTGTATTTCCTATATACGGATTGGAGGCTTGTAACCTGTTTGTGTAAGAAGGCTGTGTGGCGGAATGGGAGTGGTATTCTGGCACCAAGTGTCAGATCATGTCAGGCTTTCCCACCCGTACCGCCTTTAGACAGTTGTTCCTAAATGAAGCCCGGTGATCGGCCCCTGTATCGTCCCTTTATTCCCCTCTATTTCCCCTCCTGGACTGTCCCATTATTACCCTCTATATCCCCTCATAGAATTTCCCCTTTTGGACTGTTCCGTGCACAGGAGGCGTGGCTGTTGTTGCATGACAGTTGGTAGGAAAAAGCAGTTGAACGATTGAGTCAGCCATTTTTTCAGATGGGGTATCCTGGTTCCAAAGTAAAGAAAGAAAAGTATTTATCATCAACCAATAGACTATATTATAGCTAGTGGTATGTGTACTGAGCCCCCCTGTGTCTCCCTCAAATAAACGCGCTATTTTAACTGTTAAACTATTTTCTGTGACCGCCTGGATTATTTCACCCACAACCAGGATACCGAGCACCTGATATCACCACAGGCTGTCAGGCCATATATTCTACAGGAAATACATGGGTATAGCTATCTCAGACATAATTTGGAGCGATGGAATACACAGATGTTATACTAAATGTGTTAATATTAAATGACCTGTTCAGGCTAATTAGGCTTGTTATATTTTGAAACTCTCTTCAAAGGGTTTATCCTCAGGAAAGGCCATCAATATTAGGTCGGCGGGAGTCCGACTCTCTGCACCACCACCAATCTGCTGTTTTAAGGGGCCGTGGCACTGGAGCAAGCACTGCAGTCTCTTCATTGTAAACCTCGGGTTTCAGGCTGCTTGTACTTGCACACGCCATTACTTTTGTAGCATGTAGTTGAAGCAAAAACCGGATAATTCTGAGGCGCAGGCATGTAGCGAAAATTGCTGCTGATGTTCAAGATAAATGACCCAAAATTGGCGATAAAAACTCTGTTGGTTTTTATCGCCAGTTTTGGGTCATTTATCTTGAACACTGACAGCAATTTTCTCTACATGGCTGCGCCTGAGAATTATCTGTTTTTTGCTACAACTACATTCTTCATGATATTTCTGGACCCATCGTTCCAGTCCGGAAACCTGGTGGCAACTTAGACACCCTTGCAGCCCAGCCGGGCTTATCCATTCACACTTCTTTGGAGGTTGTGCTCCTTGCATAACTCCTCCAGGTCATCGCAATTTGACCACCAATTATTTTCCCACCCATTTGTATTGTTTGATGCATTATTTGCGTGGTGTTTTTCTCTTTTTTTCTGTCATCATTTAGCTAATTACTTTTGTAACGGCTGTGCACGGTATTACAGCGCTGTCCCATTTGCAATCCCTTCAAACAGCTGATCGGCAAAAAGGACGAGAGTCAGACCCCGAACCATCTAATATTGATGGCCTTTCCTAAGGATAGGCCGGCATTTTTTGAATTCATGGATACCCCCATTAAGTAATTTAATCTGCAGGAATTTCCTGTATTACTTGTTCAACAAGGAACTGCTGGCTTCCATATACCTATAAATTTTTCTTATGAAAAGGAGATTCCATAAAGAATAGAATGGTCTTGTTTATTACAGGAAGCAGCTGCTTTCCCTATGTGCCCTGGGAATTTATGACAGGAAACATATCATTATGGCGATCAGACGAGCTGAGTGTTGTTTACTGCATGATGGGTTGTCTCAAATATTCCTCATTACTTTCCAATAGTGGGGGGCTTTATATGAAAATGTCAGTGAATTGAAATGGTGCCCATTTCCAATAGCATTCTTGTAATGTCCCCGTTCGCAAACCGCAGACTCCTATCTTCCTGCAGACGTCGTCCTCCCCAGAGATGCCAGCACATGCGGCCGTCCTGTCCTGCAGTGACCACTAGGGTGCGCGCTCTAGCTCATTCCCGGCCTCAATGAGCCACACATGTTTTAGATTTGAGCTGATTGCTGCCAGATCGCCCTGGACTATAAGAAGGGCCCTGACCCTTCCTGCATTGCCTGAGCGTTGTTTGCACCTACCCGTGTCTGTCTCTGCAAATGGTTCCTTGAGTGTTTTCCAGTTCCAGTGTTCCTGCTACCTGTACCCAGTATCCCATGCTATCTTGTTCCAGTACCGTGTAGAGTTGGAGTCCTGATGTGCTGTATGCTGTATACTACGCCTGTCTTGTTACACCACGCCTGGTGTCTGCCTGCCGCCAAGGTGCCATCCGAGCCTATCCTGCTACTGTCTGAAGTTACCACAGGTACACCTATACAAACTATAGACTTTGACTTGTATCCTGTTGGCCAGCTGCTATACCGTCAGGGCGGTACGGCCCAGTGGGTCCACAATACCCACAGATCGTGACAATTCTCAATGCTTTATTTACAATACAATAATTACAAACAGCTGCAGATGTATAAAAGATACTTTGCAGACAGAAGAAAACAAAATATTTTTTGTAATTTGTCCTTCCCTCTGCTGATTTATGAAAATGTGGATTTTTTTTTTCCTCCATGAGTGGACAATTCCTGGTGTGATGTTATCGCTGTGCTGTGTGCTGTGAACCAAACAGACGTCTGCACACCTATTCCTCAACCTTCTTTCTCCCCCACCTGCTGATTCACTGTAACACTGAAACTGCAGCTGCATCCCCTTCATCCCTGCCTTCTTTGTACTGTTTTACACTAGAAGTATTTTTGGAGACTGAGGAGGTTAGAGAGCCGGCAGGCAGAAAACTACAGCTGGATGGTGTAGAAAATGCCACATTTCCAAAATAAGATATGCAACAAAGTTCTATGTATTCACTTATACTACGGATTTATTAACTGATTTATAAACAAAGCGTTCTTGGGAGACAAATAACATTCTAATATGAATTATTACTACTACCTGTAAAAATGTAAGTGTGCAAATTAATATATTTTTAGCTTATATGTTTTTTTTTATTTCAAGCCGAGATCTAATTAAGGTCTAAAAAATTATACTCAAGCCACTACCCCATGTGTGATGCTTACCTGCTATTTTTTAATGAGTGAATGAAGCCTTAAATGGTCAGTAACCTTTCAACAAACTTTGCATAAATCAATAGTACAAGCGAATAAGAAATTTTATCTTTCTTTTTTTATGAAAAATGCTTTTTCCTCCATTTATCCGGCTCTTTTCATTCTGGCTTTACTGCTTTTTCTGCCTTTTTTTATCATGAGTTTTTTCCCTGCATGTTTTTCACATTTTTTTCCTCTTTTCTTTATCCTGATTCACGCTCTTAAGCTATTATTATACCTGAGACTGTACAGTTTATTTTCACATGTTAAAAAAGAAAAGAACACACACATGGTAGTCCATATTTATTATGTACTCATACACTGGCAGTTGTTATGCAACTCCTGCCCTCCTTTCACATTCATTGCATAGTTACACTTTAGCATTAGTCCTTTAACAAAAATAGCAACAGAAAATACTGTTTTTGTTTCATTTCATTACTAAAAAAGTTGAAAGTTATTCAAGCAGATGTATAAAAATTTCCTCAGATTTTCTTCATTTTGAGGACAATGATATAATACACATTAATATAGTATATTTAAAAGAATCAATACTTGGGAGGACCTTAGCAAAGGTCCCTATAAGGCATAAAGTTTGCATAAAAGCACAGCATTAGTCACATTTTTACAAATTTATACAGAGGGCAAAGGGTGGCAAATATGGCTATTACAACTCTTGCATATTTGTAATACCTTAAATCTTCAATCATACTGGATAGCATAGATAGCAACTAGTTCAGAATCATGTGAAGTATGTATGTAAATCATATAACGTTGAGTAAAGGCCCTTTTACACGGGCCAATGATCGGGTAAAATGAGCGTTGATATGAACGCTTGTTCCCGATCGTTGCCCTGTTTAACGGTTAGCCGATGAACAAGCAAACGCTCATTCATCGGCTGATCTGCTAGTTTATGGAGCATTAAATATTATGGTTGTCGGCGGCACATCTCCCTGTGTAAATAGAGAGATGTGCTGCCGATATGATGGCAAAGTATGGGGATGAATGATCGTAGAAACAATCCCGATACATAACCAACAATTGCTCCTTGTGAAAGGAGCAAACGAGTTACGATCAATGAGCTGTCTTGTTGATCAGCATTTGTTTTCACGGCCCATGTCGGGCCGTTTTATAGGACCCTAAGGCCTCATGCACATGACCGCGTTCGTGATATACTGACCACATGTAGGCCGCATTTCCCGGACTGAAAACAGTTCAGGGAGCCGGGCTCCTAGCATCAGCCAGCTCCCTGAACTGTGTTCGGTCCGGGACTTGCGGCCAATATGCAGGCCGTATATCACGGACCAAACATGGTCGTGTGCATGAGGTCTAACTCTGCATGTATCATGTATAATGGCCTACATCTGCATTACATTTCTTCTGGTTGCTAGTAGTACAAGTCAATAGTTTTACGACAGGCACCCCAACAGTTTAGTCATGGTCTCGTAATACAATGCTTTCTGCTGCACTGTTTTCTGGGAGAGTTGGGGCCTTGCAGTACACAACACCTCACATAATACAAATCATCAGAGCAAGCTCTGTACAGACACTGAACATGAATGTACCGTAGGGAATATGAGGTAAGTAGTGGTTAAAGGTATAAAACAGAAACACATATAACCCAAATCTTCCAGCTATAGGCTGCATATATTCTGTAAAAACTATTTCGTTTTACAGTTTAATTCTGAGGAAACTGAATTGATAACAATTTCATGGCCTGTGGAACAGATTTTTTTTTTTACCAACATCATGATAGAGTTTACATATTTGGCACAATTAATCCATAAATAATTAAAAAACTGGATTTAATTTTTAATATTATCATTGTAGCTTATTGACTAGTCAAGACTTTACATTATGTATATCTTAAAAAGAACCTGTCACTAGGTCCTAGAATCTAATCTACATGTTACCTTTAGCTCGCTTCCTCCCTGTTTCCATAGCCGATTTACTTTTTTTTCCTCATCCCCGTGTTCCTGCGTTATTGTACTGTGTTTTTTTTGGTGCCAATATGTCAATTCACTGTATTTTGCCAACGGGGCATGTACTACAGTTAATACCCCAGCCATCTTCACTGCCTCTGATACTGACCAATCAGTGTGAGGCAGCTCATGACCAGCCTTGCTCAACTTGATCTCACAAAACTTCTCATCAAGCGCATTTGTCATAAGCTGTCTCACCCTTATTGGACAGCATCAGAGGCTGTGAAGTTGGCTCCACTCCACTCCACAACCCGTAGACTAACTACAGTGAATTGACATATTGGGCACCAACAGAACGGTGAACAATAACTCTGGAACTGGCGGAGCAGAAAGAAAAGAAAAACGGCGATGGAAACAGGGAAGAGGCAGGCTTAAGTTAACACATGTAAACAAGATTCTAGGTCCTAGTGACGGGTCCTCTTTAACATGATTCAAGCATGGCTCACACAAGCACTTAAAATGTCTGCTGCTTCTTAGCAACAAACTTTAAACCCTCAAGTACCAAGCTTATTTTGACGTTAAAGCCTGCAGGATTTTTTTCGTTTTTGCATTGCTGCATTCCAAGAGCCATAACTTTTTTATTTTTCCGTCGATGCAGCCATATTTGGGTGGGACAAGATGTACTTTTTATTGGCACCAATTTAGGGTATATGGGACTTATTCATTAGCTTTTATAAAAAATTTTGTGAGGGGAGATGGTAAAAAAAAAGCAATTCCGATGTAGTTTTTTTGTGTGCCGTTCATCCTGCTGTTTAACCGGTTGAGGACCACCCATTGTATATTAATGGCATTTACGGCACGGGTTTTAAAAATAAAATAAATTAATTAATGAAATCAAAATTACACGTAAAAAAAATCCCCCGCCAACCATTGTCATAATGCTAGCCCTGACCCAATTACCCTAAGATAAACATGTACAGATGTAGCCGTCTTTATCTTGACTTTTAATGTATTAAATACACAGTGGCAAGATCCTTTATCTTGGCTTCTTCCGTTACTTTTCAATGTCTTTCGTTGTGTGATATCATGCTGCAGCAAATGATCAGTCAACATAAAGATGGCTACATCCGTAATATAGCAAAATTTACGGTAGACAATGATGATCTCAAATGAAAATTTTATTTTAGGGTAACACTATATTATTACCATAAAAAATTAGCTAAAACGTAAAAAAGCTTATTATTTTTTACTATTTTTTTTAAACTATAACCCTAAAAATTCTTAAGAAAAAGGCTAAAATTATGTGTATAAAAATGATAAGAATGTGGGCGTTTA
This sequence comes from Rhinoderma darwinii, assembly GCF_050947455.1. Taxonomy (NCBI): domain Eukaryota; kingdom Metazoa; phylum Chordata; class Amphibia; order Anura; family Rhinodermatidae; genus Rhinoderma; species Rhinoderma darwinii. The sequence continues at coordinate 232,695,168 of NC_134690.1, read as the reverse complement.
ACTAACGTGTGCTAAAAATGCCTAAACATTGCCTGATCCTGAACCGGTTAAACAATATTACGTTACGATCATGGCGAGACAATATATATATATTTTTTTTATTTACACTTTTACAAAATAAAATTACTTTTTATATTAAAAATTGGTTTTATTTTTTTCACTGAGCACTTTTTTATGCCTAATAAATTTTATTTCACTAAATGAAATTATTTTCTAAATCCCACTAGGGGACTTGACAAAGCAATCTTCTGATCACTAATATAATGCTTTGGTATACTTTGTATACCAAAGCATTACTGCCTGTCATTTTAAAACGGACAGACAGTCTATTAGACATACAGTCATGACAACCCATCGGCGGCCCCCTCCCTCTGTCAAACCACTAAAAAGACCCCAGTCGCTCCAGGGGCAAAATGCCTTTTTTTGTGACAAAGTCACAGGTTTAGTCTTTTGCGAAGTAGCAACTGGAAAAATGTTGCCGTGAATGTTGTCCATACTTAGTTGTCTATGAGTGTTGTGTTACAGCTCTGTACAACTCAGAACTTAGATGGAGCCATGTGCATGAGCCCTAAAACTACATTTAGATAGCAGCCACTAGTAATCTGAGATGTATATGAACGTGGGCATGATACTGCCCTCTGTTATTTCATCATAGATTCCTCTGTTTACAAAGTTGGCCACGTTTGACTGAAACATTTGTAGATAGGATCATCTGGTACTATACATAAACTTCCACCAGATTTGCAAAAATAAATAAAAATAAGTTGAATTTTCCTCTTATTTTGGGTCAGTTATCACAAATATTCCTTACAAATGTGTGCCCAATTATATCAGAAATCAGCATGTACATAGTACACAGGTATTATGAGAAGATTCTCCTATAGTGATATAAGAAACCTTCCTATAGTAAAGCTGTCTGCAGAGATGGCATGATGGCACACAACACAGGCTCGCCATGATCCTAGTGCTGCAATGTCTGCTGTGTACAGGATTGGATTACATCTAATGCTGCCAGTTAGTTTTACGTAACCAGACTCAGTAGACTTAACCCTCTCACAAACAGCATCAGAATAGAGGAAGGAAAGAGGGTACATTGTTTCAGTTCTGGTAGCATTTTTGTTATAGTGTTGGGTGAAGATTAGCTTTTTTTTAATGCTTGACATTGCTGTGTGCAATATTGTTCTACTGCTCCTCACGGTTTTTAAAATCTACGTACACCTTTGTAAGCAATTATTTTATTTATATTGAATGAATGTATTTTCTGTTTTTAAGCAACTTTTAAATTCACTTTAAAAAAAAATGTTTTTAAAGATACAGCTTCTATGTATCCTGTATACATAGAAGCTATATCGTTCCCTCTCAGACTAATCCGTCAGTGCAGCTGAACTAACAGCTCGGCTGAGAGGGGGTCCTGCGTGTCTCTGACACAAAAGATCCAGCTAGCAGTCATTGCATGGGTAACTTTGTTGTTTTCTGCCAGAGAAGGAAAATCTCTCTTGGTCATATGGTGCTCACTCAGAAGCACGGCGAAAGAGCTCTGAATCTGTACTGTAACATGACGAGCACCGGTGTGATCACATGATCATTCTCAGGAAAAAAACTATAAATAAAGTTTCTCAATCAATGACCGAAAGCTAAGATTTTTAAAACTGTGAGGAATTGATACAAAAAATGCATAACTTTTTTTTTTTTCATATAATGAATAAACTTTAGTTATTGAAACTAGAAAATCCCTTTAACTTTGCAGAACTGTCATTTTCAGTAGCAGCTCATTTTGGAACCAGGAACAGCAAGCTAGTAAATGGAGGTCCTCCAAGCCAGGCATTAAAAGTACGGCCGCTGGATGACATTTTAGGAGTTATATATTTATACACACACTATTTATATCTGATCTCAATCCAGGGACTTGGCTGCAAATTGTATCTACTATCATGGATGGGGCATATACATTGTTCTTGATTTTATGCTATGTGTTTAATAAAACCAAAACACTAGCCTTACATATAGTGTTGATTGGCTGTTATACACTAAAAACCAAATAAATGATTCCTGGTAATATTGAGATATATTCATCATGCTACAATAAAACTTTCTTCTGCGTAGTAATCTTGTACATACTGACATCAAAATCAAAACAATATTCACACATACTAGGTAACTAAATTGACTACAAATGCAGATAAGGCAAATTTGGATATATTCTGCTACATAACCCTGTGGCACACAGACCTTCCAGCACTTGTATTTACACATTGCTCATTTATATTTATAATATTACACAAACTAAACACACATCACTAAAGATAATACCATATAGTAGATTAAAGCCGTGTTCACATCAGCGTTCGTTTCCGCTGAGGGATTCCATCTGAGGTTTCCGTCGGGTTAACCCCTCAGCGGAAAGGCAAACGGAAGCCTCAGATTCCGTTTCCCTCACCATTAAAATCAATGGTGACGGAAACCTAGCTAATGGTTTCCGTCTGTCACTGTTGTGACAGGATTCCGTCGTTTTGACGGAATCAATAGCGCAGTTGACTGAACCTCCGACGGAACCCCTCAATGGAAGAGCAACGGTGATGTGAACAGGCCTTAAGCTGGTTACATTTTAGTATATAATAAATCTTTGGTATATTTTTTATTTTTTTTGGTTACTATTAGAGGAACACTGTAGGCAAAACATATACAATGTTTTATTACAAATGGTCCTTTTACATGAAAACATAGATTGCTAAAACGAGTCACGATCGCCGATATTAGCAAGTTAACGTTCCCAAGACTTGCATTTATAGGTTACAATAATCTGATGTTTTTATCGTAAATGCAAAAGTTCATGCGATCGCTTGTATTTCCTCCTCTCATCCTTTCCATGCGATGCCTGTTTACACGATCATTTTTGAGTCAGCGTAAAATATTCGCTCAACGGCAAAATGGCGAATTATCACTAATCGTTCACTCAATGCACATGTTTACACTGGACAATGATTGAAAACATTCAATTATCTCCCCATGTAACATGACAGGAATGACAGGGATTCAAGGAGCACGAGAGTAAATATGCCCCTCAGCCTCTGCACTAGACATAACTCAGTGGGGCAGATTTACTTCTGCCTCAAATTGAGCCAGATATGCAGTGCACGTTGTCCAACAGGGGGCTTGGCTTTGTATGAAAGGAGCAAAAAGGGGGAATGGCTTAAATCCGCCGACATGCAACAAAATTGTGCCATACTGGCGTAAACTTTGCCAACCAAGAGGTGGTAGATGCACCAAATTTACCACGGTTATAAATTTGTCACATCTTCTGACTGCCTGGCCTAAGTTTACACTGTCTAAATGTTAGACAGCATCAGTATTTTTATTTTGCTCGGATTATGTGTCTTTACTCATAAGTGAATTACAAACAAAGCACTTTTCATTATGATAAACTTCACCTCAAACCCTGTACTTATGCAGAAAACAGCCCTTGTTAAGCATAGTCATCTACACAGAGAGAGTGCTCATAAGGCACATATTCATGGGGAAACATAAAACCTGAACTGCCAGCACATAGGATGGACACCTGCAAGGTCTTTGGCTCATTCAAGAAGCTACTCATGGGTGGATACCAGCAAACAATTTAGTCCTAAAGTGCATATACAGCAAACACTGAGCCGCACATTGGTAATGAAGAATATATGAAGAAAAATTAAAGCAAACGCTACATATGGAACAGTAATCCCCTAAGTGATTTATACATCATTCCAAATAAAAGAGAGATGTTGTCAAGCACAAACAAGAATGCTTTCATATTGCTGCTTACAGGAATATATAGCTAAATACAAGTTATTTCTCCAGCATACACAACATGTGTGTCCTGCCTGGGGAAAGATGCAATTTGCTAATTTATTCTCGATCATCTATAATTAATAGAACATTTGGTTGTATATCTGACATATAAATCTAGTCCCAAAACAGCTGATATTGATATCAAGATAGATACGCTAGTAAGCGAGTAGAAACAGATAAAATTGTTCTGCCTGACAATAAAATTGTAATGTTTCTCTGCACGGGAGGCATATATAAGTACATTGTCACCTTTCACAAATGGAAAAACAGTGATATGTGAACATAGCTCAGCTTAGTTATATTGCTTGTGGGAAAACTCAGCTTGTATGTTAATAATTCATCTCCGGTGACCTTGAAATCTTTTATGTGTGATATACAAATTAAACTTAAATATATTTTGTTAGTGAGTCTCATTTCTGACAGGTAAGGCCCCATGCACACGAACGTATTTTTGAGGCCGCAATTCACCCGCAAATCTGCAGGTGAATTTTGGCCCCATTAATTTCAATGGACCCATGCACACAACCCTGGTTTTCACGGTCCGTGCATGGCCCAGGAGCCTGGACCGCAAAAAGAACGGACATGTCTTATTACGGCCGTGTATTGCGGTCCGGGCTCATAGAAATGGATGCGGGTGGCCGCGGGTGACACTCCGCCGTCTGAGCCGCAAGTCACAGCCCGTGCACATCACTACGGTCGTGTGCATGAGGCCTTAGACCCTGCAGCAGAAATGTATAGATACCCAGCATTGATTGAAAACAGATCCTAACTCTAGCAGGCCGCAAAATAAAAAACAATAAAAATGAACATTGTAAGGCTCCAAGCGCTATCACTCCAGAAATCTAATGTGATTGTAGATCAGACATAATTTTTCTGCACAGAAATCTGGTAAACAAAGTAGAAAATTGTTCAGCTACTAAGATTGAATATCAATAGAATAGATGCTATAAAAAAAACAAACCTGTACTGTTGTAAAGCTAGTTCTGAATGTATTACTTTTCTGTAGCATTGATTAGGCTGCTCAATAATCCTGGCATGATACCAGGGCGCTAAGTTTCAATAGGCTGGAATAAAGGAATCTGACATGGCAGGCTAGTCATATATGCAAGCAGACAGCCTAGTGTGATCATACAGCTTTGGTTTTATAGCACCAGTTACAAAATTCAGTCACTGTCATACAAAAGTCTTACAAAATTTGTTTTTGTGAAATAATGGAAATTATATGACAGAAACATCTTCCTTTTTAGAATTCTCAGCCGTGCCAGGTGTCAATGCACTGACAGGGTAATATTGCATGATGTTCTCTTCAGCCTCTCTATCCAATACTTTTTCCTTCTTATTTAAAGTCCTTTCATGGATCCAAGGGATAAGACAAAGGATAATTCCACCAATAATAGGGGGGACACCCGCCAAATAAAATGCTAGATCATAAGAACCAAGTTTGTCACGCAAAAAACCTGGGGGAGACAGTAAATGATAGGACGCGTTAGTCACCAATATCAAATGTACTCTTACAAATGTGCATAAAAATACAGTGACTTGATGCCATAGGATGACATTAAAAAAACAATTATATGCCAACCACTGCACAGTCATCATTCTAAATCAAAGTCCTTTTACATACTTGAGCTAGGTTCATAGTGCACAAGTACATGTAGCCTCTTCTAAAGGGGTATTCACATCTCCCTTATTAACATAACTCATCTATACATCCTCCAAACTGCAGCAAATAAACATGTTTCCTCTCAAAAAATTGTATATCTACCTATCTAGATGATCTCTTCATCACTAGTGTTTATCCGATTTGTGGGCAAAACTGCTTCCTTATTTGTGAGCATTTTCTATGTGGCCACATTCTGAGGACAGTCGAATAGGACAACTGTCCGGCTACTGCTCATGCCCGGGAGCCATCCTATTTATCCTATTCACAGGTGGCCGGGAGATACTGCGCATGTACAGGCAATAAGTGCTCCTGAGAATTTGGCCATAAAACTACAGAAAAAGAAACCTGTAATCTGCGCAAGCACGGTTACCGCAATAGTGCAGAAGCGCTTGCTGTATCCATGGACAACAATATGAAAACAAGAAGATGCTCATAGAGAAAACAGTAAGCCATATCTGGTGAGCAGGGCATTTTTAAAAAAGGAATAAATTATTTTCTAATATGCTTGTTTAGACTGTTCACATTACCGTTGCTCCGTTGGAGGTTTCTGCGCTATTGGTTCTGTCAAGAACAAAGGAACCCTGTCACAACGGTGACAAACAGAAACCATTAGCAATATTTCCGTCACCATTGATATCAATGGTGAGGGAAACGAAAGCTAAGGTTTCAGTTTGCCTTTCCGTTGAGGGGTTAACCTGACGGAAACCTCCGACGGAACGCTTCAATGGAAGGGCAACACTGATGTGAACAGGACCTTACGTGTGATGGAACATATAAAATTTTATCTATGGGGTGGGACTGCCCATTTAAGGAACTAATATAATACAAAACAATCATATTATTTGACTGGCAAAGTAAAATATAACATTCAGATTTACCTGCAACAGGAGGGCCAACAGTCATAGGAATAGACATAAATCCAAGTAAAAATCCAATGGCCTGAGATACATTCTCTGGCCCAACAAGCTCAAATGCAATGGGAGCCATAATACATATAAAGCAGCCATCAAATAGGCCCATGAAAAGACAGACCGCAATCAAACCACCAAAATTGTGGCACAATGGAATCATCATAGACATCAGTCCAATGAGAAAAAAGGATATCACCTACAAGAAGAAAAGTCCAGATAAAATTTTAATGGAAATAAATAATTCTGTACATCGAATCCATCTAAAAGACAATAAGGAAATATATGATAACTGTACTTTTTTGTTTCACAATGTACATAACTATAAGATCACAACACCACATAAATTAATGACATTTACTAAATGTATAATTTCAGCTGTAAATCCTGCTGTGAACAGTAATATTCGCCTATAACAATATTACTATGAATGAAACTACCTCATAAAAGCAAAGTCCAAAATCAAACACTCTCGTGGCTTCTCTCTAAGGCCATGTTCACACGTTTAGGAGTCACACCTTTGAAATAGTTTGTGTTTGGTTTTTTTAGTCAGTGTGATTGGTCCAACTTTCAAAATATTTTTTTTTTAAATTATTTTTACTTTGAGATACAGCTGCTTTGTTCCCTGTATAGAGAGCAGCAGTATCTTGCGCTGAGACCTGAATCCATCACTGACGGGCTCAAGGAGTATCCACCTGTAATCGATCACATCCAAATTATGAACTCAATGTAATCGATAGCAGCTCGATCCTGCTTGTCGACCCGCTAAGGGTATGTGCACACACACTAATTACGTCCGTAATATACGGACGTATTTCGGCCGCAAGTTCCGGACCGAACTCAGTGCAGGGAGCCGGGCTCCTAGCATCATAGTTATGTACGACGCTAGGAGTCCCTGCCTCGCTGCCGGACAACTGTCCCGTACTGTAATCATGTTTTCAGTACGTGACAGTTGTCCTGCAGCGAGGCAGGGACTCCTAGCATCGTACATAAGTATGATGCTTGGAGCCCGGCTCCCTGCACTGTGTTCGGTCCGGTATTTGCTGCCGATATACGTCCGTATATTACGGACGTAAATAGTGTGTGTGCACATACCCTAACACTGAACCCGTCAGATACAGGCTTCAGCGCTAGATACAGTTGCTCTGTATACAGAATACAAAGCAGGTGTATCTCAAAAAGTAAAAATAATTTTGAATAAAGTTTTTAGAAAGTCGCACCAATCACAATGACAGACATTTTTATTAAAGAAACAACGAAAAAAACACGATGTACATAGCCTTTAAATCCTGACGGAATCCGCTGACATTCAGCCGACAATGTATGTGAATGGGTTACTTTATTTCTCATTCGCACGCGGAGGGTGGGTTCACACACCCTATTTACGGACGTAATTCGGGCGTTTTAACCTCGAATTACGTGCGAAAATCCGGCACCAAAGCGTCGGCAAACATCTGCCCATTCATTTGAATGGGCTTTACGATGTTCTGTGCCGATGGTCATTTTTTTTACGCGCCGCTGTCAAAAGACGGCGCGTAAAAAAGATGCCCGCGTCAAAGAAGTGCCTGTCACTTCTTGAGACGTAATTGGAGCCGTTTTCCATTGACACCATGGAAAAACAGCTCCAATTACGTCCGTAATGGACGCAGCGAAAAGCGCCTGCACTTGCCATTACGTCTGAAATGCCGGAGCTGTTTTCTCCTGAAAACAGCTCCGTAATTTCAGCCGTAACGGAGGGTGCCGTGTGAACATACCCTTAGGAAAATATCTGCGTGGAATAATGAGGATTTAAAATCGGCAGCATGTTCATTATCGCTTTGGATTCCGCCCTGGAAAGCCGTGAAATAGATCAATTAAATTACAATGGGGCTAACAAGTGTGTGGATTCACTGGCCAATCCACGGCAGAAATCAAGGTGTCCGCTATGGATTTCTGCTGCGGATTTTCAAAAAGATCCTTGGTCGATTTGCCTATGGGGAATTTGTGGCATGTAAACATAGCCTAGCTTTGTTCATCAGCAAAACTCATCTTTTTATCATAAGGGTATGTTCACACGGCCTATTTTCGGCCTTTTTTCGGGCCATAAACGCCCGAAAAACGGCCGAAAAATCGGAAGCAGACGGAGAGTTTTTTGTGGCGTTATTTTACGCGTTTAAAAAATGCCACAAAAAAGAAGTGCAGGGCACTTCTTGGGACTTTTTTGGAGACGTTTTGCATATACTCTATTGAAAAAAGCTCCAAAAATGGTCGTAAAAAACGCAGCGAAAATCGCGAGTGGCACAAAAAACTTCTGAAAATCAGGAGCGGTTTTCTCTTGAAAACAGCTCCGTATTTTCAGACATTTTTGCTCACTGTGTGTGAATATACCCTAAGGGCAGATTCACACGAGCGTTGCATTTTTGCGCGCGCAAACGCGGCGTTTTGCACGCGCAAAAACCATTTGACAGCTGCGTGTGTCATCCGTGTCTGATGCGCGGCTGCGTGATTTTCGCGCAGCCGCCATCATAGAGATGAGGCTAGTCGACGGCCGTCACTGTCCAAGGTGCTGAAAGAGCTAACTCTTTCAGCACCCTCGACAGTGAATGCCGAACACAATATCGCAAAACCTGTAGAAAAAAAAGAAAAAGTTCGTACTTACCGAGAACTTCCCGGCCGTTGCCTTGGTGACGCGTCCTTGGTGACGCGTCCTTGGTGACGCGCCTCTCTTGACATCGGGCCCCACCTCCCTGGATGACGCGCCAGTCCATGTGACCGCTGCAGCCTGTGCTTGGCCTGTGATTGGCTGGAGCTGTCACTTGGACTTAATTGTCATCCCGGGAGGTCAGACTGGAGGAAGAAGCCGGGAGTTAGCGGTAAGTCAGAACTTCGTTTTTTTTCCTACAGGTTCATGTATATTGGGATCGGAAGTCACGGTCCATGGTGCTGAAACAGTTTAACTCTTTCAGCACCATGGACAGTGACTATCTCCTGACGTCGCGTACCGATAATTTTTTTGCCGGGTTCGGCCAAAACGAGTTTGGCCGAACCCGGTGAAGTTCGGTACGCTTGTCCGGCTTCGCTCATCGCAAAGACACTCCGTTTGGATGTTCGGAAACAGAAAAGCACGTGGTGCTTTTCTGTTTTCATTCATCCTTTTCACTGCTGTTGCGCGAATCACGCTCGTCCCACGGAAGTGCTTCCGTGTGGTGCGCGTGATTTTTGAAGTCAATGGGTGCGTGATGCGCGAAATACGCAGAGTTATTGAACCTGTCGCGCTTTTTGCGCAGCAGACAAACGCTGCACAAAAAGCACGGACTGTCTGTACTGCCCCATAGACTTGTATTGGTCCATGCGTGCCGCGTGAAAACCACGCGGCCCGCACGGACCGAATACACGCTCGTGTGAATCCCCCCTAACAGTGATGAGAAGTAATACATCTCATCCTATAGGCAATCCCTGCATGGCATTAATACATACAGTGTCCACACAGTCACTGGTGATGAACCTGCCACATGAGAGGCATACTTTGGGACTTATAACTGGTAAAAGGAGGTTGTTTAAAATAATATAATTATTTTTTATTTTTACGTTGGAGAGTGAGCGTGGCATAGAAACCCGGAGCAAGAAAATCTGTTTAAGGGCTGATGCATACGGGAATGAAAACCCTATGTGAAGTTTTGTTGTTTGTTTTTTTTAAAGATATGCAGACATATCAATATTTGATCTTCATTTTAACAGTATATAAAGGTGATGTAATTGATCAGAGAATAAAAATAAATGGACTTTGCAGTGATTATTAACAATTTTTTTTTACTGTTTATTGTTCAATTACGTTACCTTAAGCTATATTTACTTTTTCAAATGACTGTATATTAGGCCTCATGCACACGACCGTAGCCATGTGCACTGCCGTGATTTTCGGGTCGGCCGGCTGCGGACTGTCAGCTACGAGCCGCCCGCAAATCGCGGGACATGCACATGGCCGCGGCCATTACTTTCAATGAGCCAGGACCGCAGAAGTCGGCCGTAATAAGACAGGTCCGTTCTTTCTGCGGTGCGGGCTCCCGGGCCATGCACAGGCCGTAAAAACTACGGTCGTGTGCATGACTAGATAGAAATGAATGGGGTCGCAATTCTCCCGTGGATTTTCGGGGGAATTGCAGCCGCAAAAGCACGTTCGTGTGCATGGGGCCTTAGTGTACCTCAAACAGCTGCCATAAAAACACATTGTGCAGTCATTAAAGGGTTATTCCCACCTTAGACATTTATGGCATGTCTGATAGATGTGGGTCCCGTTTCGCCTGGTGGGGTGGCCCCTGGCACATATGTGCAGCTCTCTCCATTAATTTCTATGGTAGTTACGGAAACAGTGAGGCCACCCCTCTATTCAATCTCCGCCTGGATACGGCGGCTGCCTCATCAGATGGGACCCACATTCTTGATATTGGTGCAGGTCCCAGAGCTGGGACCCACATCTATTAGATATTTATGGCATATCCTATGCATAAGCGATAAATGTCTCTGGTAGAAATACCGCTTTAAAGGGGGTTAATTACGTCCTCAGAGTATGGTGCAGCAGACACATACTATTGTAAACAGGCTAACAGGGAAGTTCCATGGAATTAGAATTTCCTGATGCCACCATTCTCTATTATCAGAAGGCTTACACTTGTACCTGGAGATATTGTGATAATGTGTAGATATTAAAGAATTCTATAATATATAAGTGCAGGATCAATAAAAGCATCTAATAAAGCTGATATACGCTATATGGCCAAAGTATGTGGATACCTGACCATCACACCTACATGAACTCATTGGACAACCTATTCTAAAACTATGGGCATTAAAAGGGTTGTCTCATGAAAATCATTTATCACCTACCTGGAGTGTTCGGCTATTTCCATCAGTCCCAAAGAAAATAAATGGAGAGGGAGTGAACATGCGTTTGTACCGATACTTTCCAGTTGGGGACACAGAAATCTCATCCTCGTGATCGCTGGGAGTCTCAGCGGTCAGACTTATAGCGATCATACATTTATTACCTATTCAGTGGATAACTTATAAATGATTTTTATATGAATTTGGGCTCCCACTCCTTTGTGCCCATCCTGCCAAAAGAGCAATTGTGCGATAAGGCACTGATGTTGGACGAGAATGTCTGGCTCACAATTGGAGTACTAATTCATCCCAAAGATGTTCAATGGCTTTGAGGTCAGGGTTCTGTACAGGACACTTGAGTTCCTCCACACCAGAATGGTTAAACCATGTCTTTTTGCAACTTGCTTTGAGCACTGGGGCACAGTCATGCTGGAACAGGAAAGGGCATTCCCAAAACTGTTGCCAGAAAGTTGGAGGCAGACAACTGGAAAGAAGGGGCCTAGCCCAAGCTCTGAAAAACAGCCCAGGACTGTTATACCTATTTCACCACATTTTACAGTAGGCACCATGCATTCCGATAGATAACTGTAGCATTGCCCTGGCACCCGCCAAACCCAGATTTGTCCATAAGACAGCCAGATAGTTTATCAGGATTCATCACTCCAGAGATCACGTTTACCCCGCTCAAGAGAAAAGTGGTAGTGTGCTTTACACCCTTCCAACATTTAAAATTGTGCATGGTGATCTAGACTTTTGTGTAGCTTCTAGACTATGGAAACATATTTTATGAAGTTCCCAACGCCCAGTTCTTGTGTTGATGTCATGTCAACAGTAGGCACTTTTGGAGCTCTGTAGTAAGGGGCGCAAAAAAAAAAGAATAGGCGATTTTTACACCCAATGCACTTCAGCACTCGGCTGCCCCCACTCTGTTAGTTTGCGTGATATACGGCTTTGTGGCTAAACTGTTGTTACACCTAGACGTTGCCACTGCACCATAATAGTACTTGTAGTGGACTGTGGCAGATCTAGTAGATCAGAAATTTTACAAACTGACTTGTGCCAAAGGTGGCATCCTATGACAGTGCCCCATTTAAAGTCACTGAGCTCTTCAGTACGACCCACTAACAATGTTAATCTATGGAGATAGCATGGCGGTGTGCTTAATTTTATGCTCCTCCAGTATTTGCAATGGGCGTGACAGAAACACCTCAACTCAATAATTAGGAGGGGTGTCCACATACTTTCGGCCTTATAGTGTATGAAACCCAGTACTAGCTGGAAGACTTTTCTTTTTTAACAATAAGTAGGATAGACAAAGAAGATAAGTCTTGCAGTACCTGTAAATAGACTTTCTTGACACCTGGAATGTAATCTGCAACTCTGCCAAAGACAAGCCTTCCAACCCCAGATGTAACACCGATACATAGCAACAAAACCTCTTCCTTTACTTCTGGTCCCAGACGCTCCTTAACATGTTTCATCTGTAAAGTAAAAAAGCAAACAACACAGAATTAAAAATGCACTCAAATAATTAGAATACCATATAATCACTTTTATATTCTACATTTTGCTCTATCCATTGCATTAGACATTTATCTTTTTCCAATGATCCAGAGCCCAAAACGCACAACGGGAAAGGTGGAATTCTCAACTGAATCCAATATAAGTGTGTATTTAAATGCACAAAAATTGTTAAATGTTTACGTTTCATCACGTGCTATCAAGAGTTGGCCAAACTACTGATGGTCTATGTAAGTGATTACCAGTATATTATTGACTACTCACACCAATGGTACAAACAAGGCAATATAGCTGAAGAAATATTCTACCTCAGTGTCGCAGATTTAGTGAATTGTAGGATTTTAAAGAGGCTCTGTCACCAGATTTTGCAACCCCTATCTGCTATTGCAGCAGATAGGCGCTGCAATGTAGATTACAGTAACGTTTTTATTTTTAAAAAACGAGCATTTTTGGCCAAGTTATGACCATTTTTGTAGTTATGCAAATGAGGCTTGCAAAAGTCCAAGTGGGCGTGTTTAAAGTAAAAGTACAACTGGGCGTGTATTATGTGCGTACATCGGGGCGTTTTTAGTACTTTCACTAGCTGGGCGCTCTGAAGAGAAGTAACATCCTCTTCTCTTCAGAACGCCCAGCTTCTGACAGTGCAGATCTGTGACGTCACTCACAGGACCTGCATCGTGACGGCCACATCGGCACCAGAGGCTACAGTTGATTCTGCAGCAGCATCAGCGTTTGCAGGTAAGTCGATCTTACCTGCAAACGCCGATGCTGCTGCAGAATCAACTGTAGCCTCTGGTGCCGATGTGGCCGTCACGATGCTGGACCTGTGAGTGACGTCACAGATCTGCACTGTCAGAAGCAGGGCGTTCTGAAGAGAAGAGGATGATACTTCTCTTCAGAGCGCCCAGTTAGTGAAAGTATTAAAAACGCCCCGATGTACGCACATAATACACGCCCACTTGGACTTTTGCAAGCCTCATTTGCATAACTACAAAAATGGTCATAACTTGGCCAAAAATGCTCGTTTTTTAAAAATAAAAACGTTACTGTAATCTACATTGCAGCGCCGATCTGCTGCAATAGCAGATAGGGGTTGCAAAATCTGGTGACAGAGCCTCTTTAAAAAAGTATTTAAGGCCACATGCAAACAAGTTCGCATTTGCGGCTCAAATTTTTCTGCTGGAAATCCGTAGCGTAATACAGTACTAAGCAAATTAAATGAGACTTCAAGTTAGCTCAACTACACGTTGCAGAATCATTCCGTAAATTGACCTTGGGTGCGGATTTTAAAATCTGCAGTATGGAAATTTATCTTGCGCTTCTGTATCAGAATTGTATCTGAAAAGTTTATTTTAAAAAACCGCGCCAAAATCCACAACATATAATCTGCACCTGCTCAGAATCAAAATGTAAAATCTGCATCTAGAAATGCATAAAAAAATGCAATATGAAATGCGGATTTTACCTGTAGAATTACCTGCTTATTTTCTGCATCATATTCAGCAATTTGTGCATGTAGCCTACATGGGTTAACTGGTTTAGAAAATCCATTTTTGATTATCCTAGTAGGGATTTAATAGAGGGGAGTCCCCTACTCAGGACCCTCCACTATTAGTCATAGAGGAAAGCCACTACAAACACTCCCTCGCTCTGAAAGACCAGCACATCCGTGTATTAGACCACATTCACATGGTTGCAATAAGGGCACATTTTCCCACCCGCATTATGGATGCAATAACTGTATTTAGATTGCCTTAGCATTCTATGGTAAACAAGTCGGGAACCGCCGGAGGTCCGGGTATTGCAGCCATAATACACGATCTTACGCCATATGAAAGCAGCCTTACACACACAACTAATTGCTTCCAATAAGAACTGTGTAAGGGCCAGTTCACACTGGGTGTTTTGGCAAGTTTTTTGGCGCAGAAACCACGCCGCAAAACGCGCCAGAAAATGGCCGAAATTCCTCCCATTGATTTCAATGGGAGGCGGAGGCGTTTTTTTCCCGCAAGCGGGAAAACCGGCTCACGGGAGAGATAGGGGACATGCCCTATCTTCGGGCCTTTATGCCTCTGACCTCCAATTGACATCAATGGGAGGCAGAGAAAGCGTATTTCGCAGGGTTTTATGCCCACGGCACACAATGGCCGCGGGCGAAAAACGCAGCAAAAATCAGTGTGCAGGCAGAGGAAAATTTGCCTCAAACTTCCGAATGGAATTTTGAGACAGATTTTCCTCCTGCAAAAAACTCTGTGTGTACTCAGCCTTAGGCTATGTTCACACGGAGTATTTTGGGGGAGGAATATCTGCCTCAAAGCTCCAAACGGAATTTTGAGGCAGATATTCCTCCCCCAAAATACTCCGTGTGAATAGCAATGATCGCGCCGTTTTTCGCCCGCGGCCATTGAGCGCCGCGGGCAGAAAACACGCTTTCTCCTGCCTCCCATTGAAGTCAATGGGAGGTCGGAGGCGGAAGCGCCCGAAGATAGGGCATGTCGCTTCTTTTTCCCGCGAGGCAGTTTTACTGCTCGCGGGAAAAAGACGCCGACGCCTCCCATTGAAATCAATGGGAGGCGTTCTCGGGCCGTTTCTGCCGAGTTTTGCGACGCGGTTTCCGCGTCAAAAAACTCGGCAAAAGACCCCGTGTGAACATAGCCTTATGCTGCATTTCCCATGGGATGGCACAGCAGGGAAACTAAACACTTGATGCCGGGTTCCCCAATACATTACAGCTCCTTGCTAAGGGTCCCAGTAGTGGAACACCCTGCGATGAGCTTCTTGTTGGGGTTCAATCCCTTTTTTTTGCCTGCCCATACCAGCTTTACCAGCCCGTAAGCCAAAAGGGCTCTGTTTTGGCATATGCTGGGTGCATGTGGGACTATTTGCACTTTGGAGTATATATTGGGGAATACTCCTAGCGTATACTTCCGATGTCCCTTAAAAATAAAATGTGAACTTCGTTCACATCTGCGCTGGGGCACCGTTCCGACGTAGTCGACTACGCTATTGATTCCGTCAAAACGACTGAACCCTTGCACAACGGAAACAAACGGAAACCATTGGCACTGGATCCGTCACCATTTAAATCATTGTGTCAGTCAGGGTCCCGACGGAAAGCTCAGATGGAACGGGACCCTGGCGCAGATGTGAACGAAGCCTAAGGCCCCATGCACACGACCGTGCACGTAATCGCGGCCCACGAAATCTATGTTTCCTGTTTGTGTCTGTCAGGGCTTCGTTCCGACGGAAAGCTCCGACGGAGTGGAGCCCTAGTGCAGATGTGTATGAAGCCTAAGTTTGACAAAAAGATACACATTCTTAAAGTTAAACCTATTCATATCATGCATATTGGTCCAGAGAAAGGTAAAAACAAATCCCTGAGGCCTCAAAGCGTTTATGGCAAGTGGTTGAAAACAAAAGCAAGCTATTGTATAGACCATCACTTACCAAATGAACATAAGGCACAAAATAGCCAAAAAGCGCTACTGGAATTCCAAATGCCCATATGCAATAACTCCTAGATTTGAATATGGAGAAATTGAAGATCTTTTTCCCCCTGTTGCTGCTCCTAGGCATTAGTGGCTTGTAGGTGAATCCAGCCAAAAAGAGCACAAACATGAGGATACATAATACACGCAGTGTATTATAAAGTCCTATATTTTTAAGCAAAAAACTGAGGAGGAAGGGCAGTGACACAGTAAATAGGCTGCTGCCTGCTGTGACAATACCATTCACTAGACCCAAGCGCTTCTTAAAGTAGTGTCCCAAGATTACCAGGGATGGCTGGTAAGCAAATGAGCAGCCACAGGCAAATAAAATTCCGTATGTAAAATAAAGAGGCTCCAAGCTCCTATGGAAAAAGAATAAAAAATTAGAAATAAAATTTTATTGCAAAATAAACACTTAAAATATAATTTTATACAGTCAGACAAAATCAGAATACAAAAAAGAGCAACGTTTGCAGGTCAGTAGTGTCTTTTGAAGCCAAGCCACCACTTACAGCAATAGAACGTACTAAGGTGTGAGGTATGGCTTCTGGTTCTGATCTAACTCTGGTTGAGAAAAGTAAAACAGGAGCAGTGAATTAGTGTACTGTAAGCATATATATAAGTGATCCAGGACTCATCTACAGTGCTGCTTGAAAGTTTGTAAACCATTCAGAATTTTCTATTTTTTTGCATAAATTTGACATAAAACTACATCAGATTTTCACACAAGTCCTAAAAGTAGATAAGGAAAACCAACTCAAACAAATGAGTCCAAAACATTAGACTTGGTCATTTATTTATTGAGGAAAATGATCCAATGTCACATATCTGTGAGTGTCAGAAGTATGTGACCTTTAGGATAAGCAGATAATTTGAAGGTGAAATTAGAGTCAATGGGATGATAATCTTGTGAGTGGGCAACCTCTTTTATTTAATACCTTAACAATCGTCCACCGTCTTTTGAAGGCAGGCGGTGCATGTCCTCAGTCTACAGCGACGTCTTTTGGCGTCGCTGTAGAAGAGGCTGATAAGCGCTCCTGTGAGCGCTCATCCTCTAAGCAGGAGCTGTAACTAACAGCTCCTGATGTTAGAGGAGCCTGCTGAATACAGCTGGGGTCGGAAAACATTCGGACCCCAGCTGTTTAACCCTTTTTTATCGCTGCGGTCCGTGACCACGGCAAGATCAAAGGGGAACTCCCCGCTTTGATCTCGTCATCGGAAACCCGGTGACGTGATCAAACACCGGTGAATCCCTCTGCAGTCAGCCCTGGGAACCTGCAAAGGACCCCAGAGCTGTCTGTTAAGTAAGCCTGCTGTTCTGGCACACTATGTGCTGCCCTAACAGCAACCTGTGTCATAGTGACACAGTATGATGTATTAGCATAAACGAGTATGCTAATACATTACAAGTAAAAAATAAAGTTATAAATAAAGTTATCCCTTAATGGGATTTTAAAAAAAAGTAACAAAAAAATAAATAAATTAAAAAAAGTCATTATTTTGCATAAAATATATTTTATTGCCCCTACACGAAATAAAAACAAAAAACCTACACATATTAGGTATCTAAATGACCGTAATAACCTGAAAAATTAACTTAATCTATTTAGAGTGAAACGTGTATGGGATAAAAAAAATAGACAATAAAAACTATGCTGAGAATCGCTTTTTCTTATATTAACACCGTAAAAATATTTTTTTTTCTACCTCCAAACTATGAAAAAAAAATAATACAATTTCTCCCGCATAAAACAAGGCTTCATACGGCCACATCAATGAAAAAATAAAAACGTTATGGCTGCTGAAATGCAGAGAGGTAAAAACTGAAAAATGTAGCTGGTCATTAAGACCTTTTGAGACCGGTCATTAAGGGGTTAAAGAACTGGGATCTATCAAAGTAGGATCTTCACAATATGTTTGTGGAAGCGTATCATGGCACGAACAAAGTAGATTTCTGAGGACCTCAGAAGAAGAGTTGCAGATGCTCATCAGGCTGGAAAAGGTTACTAAACCATCTCATTCAAACAGACTGTACAAATGGAGGAAATTCTAGACCATTGTTACCCTCTCAGGAGTGATCGACCAACAAGGATCACGCCAAGAGCAAGGGTTAAAATAGTCCGCGAGGTCACAAAAGAACCCAAGGTAACCACTAAGCAACTAAAGGCCTTCCTCACATTAGCTAATATTAATGTTCATGAGTCCACCATCAGGAGGACAAGGAAAAACAATGGTGTGCATGGCAGAATTGCAAGGAGGAAGCTGCTGCTCTCCAAATAGAACATTGCTGCCCATCTGCAGTTTGCTAAATATCACCTGGTCAAGCCAGAACACTATTGGAACAATGTTTTGTGGAAGGATGAGACCAAAATAGAGCTTTTTGGTTTAAATGAGAAGCGTTATGTTTGGAGAAAGAAAAACACCTCATATCATCTGTGAAGCACGGTGGTGGTAGTATCATGGTTTGGGCCTGTTTTGCTTCATCTGGGCCAGGATGGCTTACCGTCATTGATGGTACAATGAATTTTGAATTATACCAGCAAATTCTAAAGGAAAATGTGAGGACATCAGGTCCGTGAGCCGAATCTGAAGAGAACGTGGGTCATGCAGCAAGACAACGACCCTAAGCACACAAGTAGTACTACCACAGAATGGTTAAAGAAGAATAAAGTTAAAGTTTTGGAATGGCCAAGTCAAAGTCCTGACCTGAATCTAATTGAAATGTGGTGGAAGGACTTGAAGCGGAGCAGTTCATGGGAGGAAACCCACCAACATAATAGAGTTGAAGATGTTTTGTATAGAGGAATGGTCTAAAATTCCTCCAAGCCGATGTGCAGGCCTAACCAACAATTACCGGAAACGTTTAGATGCAGTTATTGCTGCACAAGCCAGATACTGAAAGCAAAGGTTCACATACTTTTGCCACTCAAATATGTGATATTGGATAATTTTCCTTAATAAATACATGACCAAGTCTAATATTTTTGACTCATTTGTTTGATTTGGTTCTCTTCATCTACTTTTAGGACTTGTGTGAACATCTGATGTAGTTTTAGGTCAAATTTATGAAGGGTTCACAAACTTTCAAGCAGCACTGTAGTCCCAGATTTGTATGCTTTTGTCACATTTGCTTGGAGTTTGTGCGAGTGCTCCATTTTCGTTAGACAATATAAAAACATATTACTAGCGATGTTTTACAATATAAGCTCATGCGATATGTTACCCACAATTGTAGTAAGTAGGGGGAGAGAATTTGGGAAATCACAGAGGCATGACATCACATGTACACATGTGATGTCATGCGTCTTGTAGACTTAGCTTACAGTGCACTGTGTTCTAACTTAATTGCACTTATGTGATTACTGAACTTGATATGTAGACCTGGAACCCTGGCCTTAAACTACACTTAGCATGTGTGTAACAAAATGCACCTAAGACAAGGAAACTAATACCATCTGGTAAGGAAATAATGTGAATTAAAGGGAGTCTGTCAACAGATGCTGCATGGTAATGTCTATTAGAGCCTATTTCCTACATGTAAATAAGAGAGGTGCCTCTTGTCCTGAAGCTCCATGTCTAGGGAGTCTTTCATCCTGGCAGATCCCCTTTAATGTAATTATTGCACAGCATAATACATGGATGTTATATAAATGCTTTATATTTCAAATATTTCTCATCTCATCATTATTACTATTGTGTGAGAGACTCGTCTAATATATACTTTTTATCTTAACCCTTTCCCGTCACTCCCCCAGAGATTTACGTTGGGAAAGGGTATTTAAAAATGGCCATAGCCGTCGGGTCTCTGCTGTATTACACAGCAGGAACCCAGCGGAAATGCTTGCGATCAGAAACATCTCTGATCGCAAGCATTTAACCCCTCAGATGCCGGTGTCAGATGTGACAACTGGCATCTGAGGGGTTTTACTTTTACTTTCTGTTTGCCAGCGGTCACCGGCTCCGGCGTGGTGAGATCGCGGGAGCCGGTGTGTCCACAAGGCTATTTTTGCCTTGACCAGTTCAGTTGTGAAGTGACTTTGAGGAGCCCATACAATACAAACTCCCATAAATCACCCCATTTTAAAAACTGCACCAGACAAAGTATTCAAAACATCATTAACCAGTTCAGGACCGGGCTATTTTGAGCCTTCAGGGCCAGACACCGTTTAGCCCTTTTTAGCACGTGTTAGTTAAATGGCTATAACTTTTTTATTTGTTGAGCTAACTACGTGATTTTTGCGACGTTTTTTCCGTAGACAACGCAGGTTTCTTTTTTTATCGTTTTTATACACACCTTTTTTGCTATTTTAGAAATTTTATTCATAAAGTTTGAAAATAATAGTAAAAAAATAAGCTTTTTTACGTTTCAGCAATTTTTTTAAATAATAACATAGTTTTACCCTAAAATAGACCTTTTATTTGTGATCGGCATTGTCTACCGTAAATTTTAATATATTACATCTCTATATTAGGGTAATTGGGTCAGCGCTAGCGTTACAAAAATAATTGGCGGGGGGGAACGTTTTTTTTTGGGGTGGGTATTTTATGTGTATTTATTATAACATTTTTTTTGCACTTGACTTTATTATTTTTTTATTATTATGGTCTGTCCCTCAAAAGGTCAAAAAAGACCTTTGGGGAACTTTATATTTTTTTTCTTTCTTTTACACCATGTTTTTCCACTGTAACTGGAGCCGCACAGCAGCCCCAGTTACAGGGGAAATCAGCCCTCTCATAGTGACGATTGTCACTAATAGGGCTGTGCTGGGTCTAGTAAGACCCAGTACCAGTCTGTCACTAACAGCACCCGGCGATCATGTGACCAGTCACATGATCACGGGGAGGAATAGAGACAGCGGCGCAGCCACTGCCTCTATTCCTATACACAGCGTTCACTGAGCGCTGTGTAAAAAGACATCGGAGAAGACAGAAGCAGCAAAAGCTGCTTCTATCCTCTCCTCAGGGTCCCCGGCAGTCACTGACAGCCGGAGACCCGACATTCAGCTGCCCGATCGCGCGGGCAGCAAGTTAAAACCCGAGCCGTAAAAAGTCTATGGCTCGGGTTTTAAGGACCCTGACCGCTGGCCGTAAAAACACAGCCAGCGGTCGGGAACCAGTTAAGAAAGTTTTAAGAATTAAAGCAAAGTAGGGGTGACATTTTCAAACTCACTCTCAACTACTCTACATCTCAAATACATTTCCTGGACATGACCATATACATGAAAAACAATGCCATACAAAACAACTATCTACCATAAACCTACAGCTTCCATCCGAGACACATAAAGAAATCCATAATCTACAGCCTGGCTCTGCGGTACATACGGATCTGTTCAGACAGTGAAAACAGAAAACAACACCTGCTATCACCGAGGCATACATTCAGGGATACCATCCAAGGATTATAGATGAACAGATCTATAGAGCCACAAGAATTCCAAGTAACAATCTTCTGGTGTACAAAAAGAAGGAAGACAACAGCAGGGTGCCCCTAGTGGTCATATACAACCCACAAATAAACATCTTGAGGAAAATTGCTGCTGATCTCCAACCTATATTTAACAAAGAAAATAAACTGAAGGAAATATTCCCGGATTTACCTCTCCTTGCATACAAACAGCCACCAAACCTAAGGAATCTCCTGGTCAGAAGTGCCCTCTCATCTCCATCAGAGACTGGCACCTGTCCTTGCAACAATAGAAAATGCAAGACCTGTACCAACATCTTGTCATCGAACACCATCCACATCCCAAACACGCAGCAGGACTATAAAATCACTGGCACGTTCTCCTGTACATCCTCCAATGTACAGGAGATACATGATACTGTACATGATCCTGTGTACAAGGTGCATAGATTAAGGAATCTACATTAGCGAAACAATACAAAAATTACAATCCAGGATGAATCTTCACAGACATACAATAAAACAGGAGGTGGATACACCCGTGGGAAAACACTTCTCTGGACCTGATCACAGTTTGGCAGATTTCAAGGTCCTAATTCTGAAGGGTCATTTTAAAAACAACAAAGAAAGAAAAATTTGGGAATTCAATATGATGATAAAATTCCAGTCATTGACACAAGGCCTCAATCTAACACCTGGATTTATGAGCCACTACATGGACACAAGTCACATCCCCCATCAGACTGACTCCAGAAGCCTTATCTCCTAAGTCATCACCCCTATAACCTCAGTTTTATTGCCCCGGCTTATCTTAATGATATATCACTTCATGTACTAATTATATTTGTGTAACATCTAAATGTTGTGCTAATTTCTAAGTCATTCATTTGTTAACTGGCCTGAAGAAGGAGCCTCTGCGCTCTGAAAGCTTGCATATAGAACTTTTATGGTTAGCCAATAAAGGTATCATACCTATTATACTTTTGTCTTTTTTGACACAAAAGTATTTAACATTTCATATTTTTTTTTGCAGAAATTTATATTTAATCCTTTTTTTCTGTAACACAGAGGGATTTACCAGAGAAACGCAACTCAATATTTATTGCCCAGATTCTGCAGTTTTTATAAATATCCCACATATGACCCTAGTGTGCTTATGGACTGAAACACCGGCCTCAGAAGCAAAGGAGCACCTAGTGGATTTTGGGGCCTTCTTTTTATTAGAATATATTTTAGGCACCATGTCAGGTTTGAAGAGGTCTTGTGGGGCCACAACAGTGGAAACACTCCCAAAAAGACATAATTTGGCAAACTACACCCCCCAAGGAATTTATCAAGGGGTATCAACCTGGGATCGTAAACGCCAAGACTGATGAGCTGGAGAAAATGTTCTATCTATCTACAGTGAAAATGAAAATCTAAGTTTTTTTCTAATAAAATGTAGTTTTAACTCAGATTTTTCCATTTTCACAATGAATAAAGAAGAAAAAGAACCACAACATTTTTAAACCAACCTTTTCTGAGCATAGCAATACCCCAAATGTGGCCATAAACTTCTGTTTGGACTCACGGCAGGGCTTAGAAGGGAAGGAGCACCATTTGGCTTTTGGAGCTCAAATTTTGCTGGAATGGTTTGCGGCGCCATGTCACATTTGCAAAGCCCCTGCGGGACCAAATCAGTGGAAACCCCCAAAAGTGACCCCATTTGGGAAACTACACACCTGAAGTCATTTATCTAGGGGATCATTTTGACCCCACATGTTTTTTTTGCCAAACTTAGTGGAATTAGGCCATGAAATTGAAAAGCTATATTTATTTTGATAAAACATATTCGTTCGCAATTTTTACAAGGAAAAAAGGAGAAAAAGGACCTGGGTCCAAAACAGTCGGAGCCCCCCAAAAGTGACCCCATTTGGGGAAACTACACACCTTAAGGAATGTATCTAGCGGTATGGTGAGCATTTAGACCCAACAGTTTTTTTGCGTAATTTATTGGAATTAGGCCATAAAAATTTATATCAACATTTTTTCCACTAAAAAGTTAAATTCTTTCATTTTCACAAGGGATAAAGGACAGAAAGCAGCCCAACATTTGTAAAGCAATTTCTCACGGCTAAGGCAATACCCCACATGTGGTTATAAACTGCTATTTGGACACACAGCAAGGCTCTAAACGGAAAGAGCGCAATTTAGTTTTTGGAGTGGAGATTTTACAAAATTAGTTTTCTGACACCATGATGCAATGAGCTAAGGTAGAGGCGTAGCTAGGTTCTCCAGCACCCGGGGCAAAGATTCAGCTTGGCAACCCCCCCCAAACCTCTTTCCCGACATCTCCTTCCCGCTCGCCATGTTTGTTTTTTGCCACCACTCAATGAGGTGTCATGATTTTTTCCACATTTTTTTTTTATGTAACTTGAGCATTTTACAAACAATATAGTTATATATACACAACACCAGAACTATCTCATTACATATATACAGCCACAGAACCAAGCTCATCACATATATACAGCTCCAGAACAAAGCTCATTACATATATACAGTACCAGAACAAAGCTCATTACATATATACAGCACCAGAACAAAGCTCCGTACATAAATACAGCACCAAAACCAAGCTCAGTACATACATATAGCATCAGAACAAAGATCAATACATATATACAGTGCCAGAAGCAAGCTCAGTACATATATACAGCACCAGAACCAAGCCCAGTGCATATATACAGTATCAGAACCAAGATCAGTACATATATACAGTGCCAGAACAAAGCTCAGTACATATACACTGCCAGAACCAAGCTCGGTACATATATACAGTGCCAGAACCAAGATCACTACATATATACAGCACCAGAACAAAGCTCTATACATATATACAGTACCAGAACAAAGAACAGTACATATATATAGCGCCAGAACAAAGCTAAATACAACACCAGCACAAATACAGCTCAATTTAGTGCAACCCCTGCTACATAGGTCTGCACTAAATTGTATACAGCTCCCAGCATGACCCGAACAATGGTAAGGATATGCTGGAAGTTGCTGTTTCACAAAAAGAAAAAATCATCCCACCCATCATCTCGCTGAAGATCATACAGTGACTACAGTGCAGATTAGAAGTAGAATTAACATTTACATTAAGTGACTCACAGGTGACGTCAGATTCAAGTTGTTCTTTTTGTCTTTTCTTCTCCACCCGGTTCAGACCTCTATGACGACTTCTCCAGGCCACAGCCCATTTCTGCAGTTTGCAACTCAGATGTCTTCAGCTTCTCACTTTTCAAACATTTCTGCACCTACAAACAAAGATAAAGTTCTCATGGTGCCAGACACTGCGCCCATAAATATAATAGCACCATACACTGCACCTCTAATTATAATCGCACCATACACTGTGTCCCACACACACACACACACACACACACACCGTGCCCCCTGTAGATAGTGATCCCCATAGAGCCCACTGTAGAGAGTGCCCTACATAGATCCCCCTGTAGATAGTGTCCCACATATAGCCACCCCTGAAGATAGTGAACACATATAGCCACTCCTGTATATAGTGCCCCTCATATTGCCCCCTCTGAAAATAGTGTCCCACATGTAGCCCCCCCTGTTGATAGTGCCCCACATATAGCCCCCTGTAGATAGTGCTCCACATATAGCCCATCCCTGTATATAGTGTCCAACATATAGCCCACCCCTGTAGATAGTGACCTACATATATCTTCCCCTATAAATAGTGCTCCACATATAGCCCCCCTGTATATGGTGCCTCACATATAGCTCCCCCTATAATGCTCCACATACAGCCCACCCCTGTATATAGACCCCCTGTAGATAGAGCCCCCCTTAGATAATGTCACTCACATTTTTATTAGGAAAAAAAACAACAACTTTACATACCTTAATCCCGTTCCCGTGCCGTGCGGTGGCAATGCAGACCTGCTCTCTTCTGAGCAGGTCTGCTGGGGTTGAACGGTGCAAGCGGCGCGATGACATCATCGCGCGGTTTGAGACTTTGAAGGGCGCTGATTGACAGGGCACTATGACTTGCTCTGTCAATCAGTGCCTTTCAACGACGCAAAGAAGTAATCGCGCCGTTTGAGTATTTGAAAGGTGCTGAATGGCCGGGCAGAGTGAGTGCCCCCTTGTTTTTTGAGGGGGTTTTACATGGAACAGGATTTCACCATATTTTTTGTATGTGCCATTCATATATTTATATAAGTTAATCATGTCCCCCATTAGTCGTCTCTTTTCAAGGCTAAATAGGTTTAATTCTTTTAATATTTCCTCATAACTTAGATTCTCCATGCCCCATATTAGCTTTGTTGCTCTTCTTTGTATTTATTCTAACTCCAGGGCATCCTTTCTATGAACTAGAGCCCAGAACTGAACTGCATATTCTAGATGAGGCCTCACTAATTTGTAAAGTGGTAGTATTATATACCGGTCCCGCGAGTCCATGCCTCTTTTAATACACAACATTATCTTGCTGACCTTTGAAGCAGGTGATTGACATTGCTTGCTGTTATTTAGTTTATGATTTAGGGTATGTTCACACGCAGTGACCAAGAACGTCTGAAAATACGTAGCTGTTTTCAGGCAAAAACAGCTCCTGATTTTCAGACTTTTTTTAACTCGCGTTTTTCGCGGCATATTTTATGGCCGTTTTTGGAGATGTTTTTCAATGGAGTCAATAAAAAACGCCTCCAAAAACGTCCCAAGAAGTGTCCTGCACTTCTTTTGATGAGCCGTCATTTTACGCACCGTATTTTGACAGCGACGCGTAAAATAAAGGCTCGTGGGAACAGAACATCGTAAAACCCATTGAAAGCAATGGGCAGATGTTTGTAGGCGTAATGGAGCCGTCTTTTCAGGCGTAGAACGCCCGAATTACGACTGAAAACACTGCGTGTGAACATCCCTTACAAGTACACCCAGATCCTTCTCAACAAGTGACTCCCCGAGCATAGCTCCCCCTAGGACATATGATGCATGCAGATTGTTGGTACCCAGATGCATAACTTTACATTTATCTACATTAAACTTAATTTGCCAAGTGGACGCCCAAACACTTAGTGTGTTAAAAATCAGCTTGCAATTTACGAACATCTTCCATAGACTGAACATTACTACATAGCTTGGTATAATACTATTTTTTGTCACATAATCCTGTATATAGTCCCTCAATAGCCCATCAAACATTTTCCCCACGATGGATGTTAAGCTTACTGGTCTATAATTACCCGGGGAAGACCTAGAGACATTTTTGAAAATAGGCACCACATTTGCCCTGCGCCAGTCCCTTGGCACTATACCAGTCACTAGATAATCTCTAAATATTATGAAGAGGGGGACAGAAATAACTGAACTGAGTTCTTTAAGAACTCTAGGGTGTAACCCATCTGGTCCCGGGGTCTTGTGTACATTTATTTTATTTAACTTAGCTTGGACCATATCTACATTCAGTCAATTGAGTATATCAACTGATATATTAACAGCACTGGAACCGGCTACATCAGCTGTTCTTTCTTCTGTTGTATATACAGAGTTAAAGAACCCATTTAGTAACTCTGCCTTCTCTTGATCCCCTGTGACCAACTCCCCATTACCACTATTTAGGGGTCCTACATGTTCAGACCTTGGCTTTTTTCCCATTTACATACTCGAAGAATTTTTTGGGGATTTGTTTTACTATCATTGGCCACCTGCCTTTCATTTTGTATTTTTGCTGATTTTATTACCTTTTTACAGATTTTATTAAGCTCTTTATGCAATGTTAAATACTTCTGTGTCAAAAAAGACAAAAGTATAGTACGTATGATACCTTTATTGGCTAACCATAAAAGTTCTACATAATCTCTTTATAATTTACAAAGTCTAGAGCTGTACCCTCAGATTGTCATATATTGCCCTTTTTACAGAAGGTATAAGCCATGTGGGGTTTAATTTTAGTAGTTTATACTTGTTACCTATAGGAATAAATTTTGCATTATAATTACTTTATTTGCACTATAAAGTCGATTTTAAAATCTCCCATTTATCATTTGTACCATTATTTTACATTAGTTCTTCCCAGTCTATATCCTGAATTGCAGCCCTAATCCTGGGGAAATTGGCCTTCTTAAAATGAAGTGTTTTTGCCCTCCCAGCCTGTGTTTGTTTTTTACAGTATAGGTAAAATATAACTACATTGTGATCACTGTTACCGAGGTTTTCATGAACATTGACGTTCCCAACAAGCTCTGCATTATTACAAATTACCAGATCCAACAGAGCTTCACCTCTAGTCGGGTCTTCCACAAACTTGCCGATAAAATTTTCCTACAACAGGTTGAGGAAATTTCTCCCTTTTGCAGTTGAAGCCGAACCATGACCCAAATTAATATCCCTGTAATAAAAATCTCCTATTATCACTACAGTACCAGCCTATGCAGCCCACTCCATGTGTTTATATATTTGACCTTCTCTCTCCTCAGTTATATTGGGGGTTCTATAGATTACACCAAAAGTAATTTTTTCAGTGTTTAACTCCCTTTGTAATTCCACCCACAAGGTTTCAACGTCCTCACAATCTTCACCCTCTAATGACTCTTTCACACTTGCCTTCATATCACTTCTCACATACAGACATACACCACCGCCTTTCCTATTTGTCCTGTCTTTCCGAAACAGTGTAAAACTCTGTAGATTTACAGTCCAGTCATGTGAAGAGTCTAGCCATGTTTCAGCAACACCAACTATATCTATATATTCCTCCAGTGCCAAGGCCTCTAGCTCCCCCATTTTGCTTGCTAGACTTCTGGCATTTGTGAAAATACTCTTTAACTTGTCTTTAATTTTTCACTTTAAGTAACAGAAATGTGATTATTTGACATTATTTGGGCATTTTTATTTTCACTGCTGTTTTGTAACGAAAGGATCTCCTTATCTTGTTGCCTAGTCCCCTCCCCACAGTCTGTTTCTCCCCCCCACCAATATAGTCTGACCCCTCTCTAACTACCCCTTTATATTCTACATTGACCTCCCTCCTCAGTCCTAGTTTAAATACTCTGCCACCCCAGCTAGAATTCTCAGCACAGCGGACCCCCTTCCATTTAGGTGCAAATGAAAAGTCAGCCCAGTGTTCTAGCTAGGAACCCAAAGCCTTTTCCTCTACACCAAGACTTAAGACATGCATTTAACTCCCTGAACTCCCGTTGTCTTTCCTGTGATGCGCATGGCACAGGTAGTATTCCTGAGAATACAACCTTGGAGGTCCTTCCCTTCAGCTTGTAGCCTAGTTCTTTAAAATTATTCTTAAGGCTTCTCCACCGACCATGTATTCTAGCGTTGGTAGCCACATGGACCACGACAGCTGGATCATCACCAGCCCCTCCCAGTAATTTCTCCACCAGGGAGACAGCAAACCATTCGGTTGAGACGGTCTTGGCGACAAATTATTCTATCCGTCTTCCTGATTATAGAATCCCCTACAACTACTAATTGTCTTACCTTACCTGCATTACCATCCCGCCGACTACTAGCTGGGCTGTTCTCCCGGCTGTTAGGGAGATCAGTATCCACCATTTCTGAGACCAACACCCTTGTATCATCATCCAACTTTGCACTTTTGCTTGGAATATCAGAAACAGGATTGGCCTTCCTTTTCTTGGACCCCTTTTTACTGCCCCTAACTACATTAACCCAGCTACTTGCCTGATCCTGCTGACCCATGTCTTCACCTTCCAGTTCTACCCCACTAGTTGCTTGCTCAGTGAGCAGCATGCTCCGCTCAAGATTGTCTATCGCCCTCAGTGTTGCATTTTGCTCCTCTAGATCTCTAATGCGAGCTTCCAGGTCAACAACACGCTCACATCTGCCACAGAGGTATTCACCCTGGAACTCTGGCTCCAGTCGTGCATACATATGGCAAACTGTGCACTGAAGAAAACCTCCAATCTTGCTATTCATTATCCCAGTTACAAAAAAACTGTGAACAATTGAAAAAGTAAAAGAAAAGAAGAGTACTTACAGGGACTTTAACTCCTCTTTTTAACTCCGGTTTAATAACTCCACTTATATCACAAGCTACTTAATTCACCTAGCCCAAAAGAGAGCAAGAGTTGCACTCGGGGCACATGCCCCGCCTGCCCCCCTTGTTATGCCCCTGGCTAAGGTACCAGTACATTGGAAAGCCCCGAAAAATTACCCCATTTTGGAAACGACATCACTGAAGAAATTCATCTAGAGGTATTGTTAGCATTTTGACCCCGCAAGTGTTTTGCAGAAGATTGAAAATTGCCATTTTTCCACTGATATGCCATTTCAGTGACCAATTTGTTGTGCCCAGCTTGTGCCACTGGACACACACCCCATACATTGTTAAGCGGGTTCTCCAGATTATAGCAATACCCCATATGTGGTCATAAACTGCTGTTTGGGCACACTGTCAAGCTCAGAAGGACCGCCATTTGGCTTTTGGAGCATAGATTTTGCTTGGAAGTAGTGTTGTTTGGGGTTTTACTGGTATTTCAGTTTATAATTTGGGGGCATATGTAATCTGTGCGGAGTACATCAGGGTATATGCAAGCAAGGCAGAGTACATCAGGGTATATGTAATCTGTGCTGAGTATATCAGGGTATATGTAAGCTGTGTGGAGTTCATCAGGGTATATGTAAGCTGTGCGGAGTACATCAGGGTATATGTAATCTGTGTGGAGTACATCAGGGTATATGTAAACTGTGCAGAGTACATCAGGGTATAGGTAAGCTGGGCGGACTACATCAGGGTATATGTAAGCTGTACGGAGTACATCAGGGTATATGTAAGCTGTGCAGAGTACATCAGGGTATATATAAGCTGTGCGGAGTACATCAGGGTGTATATAAGCTATGCGCAGTACATCAGGGTATGTGTAAACTGGGCGGAGTGCATCAAAATATATGTAAGCTGTGCGGAGTACATCAGGGTATATATAAGCTGTGCGGAGTACATCAGTGTATATGTAAGCTGTGCGGAGTACATCAGGGTATATGTAAGCTGGGCAGAGTACATCAGGGTATATGTAAGCTGGGCGGTGTACATCAGGGTATATGTAAGCTGTGCGGAGTACATCAGGGTATATGTAAGCTGGGCAGAGTACATCAGGGTATATGTAAGCTGGGCGGAGTACATCAGGGCATAATAGGATGATGTAATAATGGGGTGAATGAATAATAAAATGAATAATCCATGGATTGGTGTGGTACACTTTGAACCAATCCTTTATGCACAGGCCGGGTTTTTTGGGTATTATACAAAATATCTGCGCTCCAGTATTGCCTATTCTTTGACTTCTTCACTAGCCCTATAAGCAGCACAAGGCCCTAAAGTTTTCTCATCTCCGCTGCATCTATGGGGTCCACCTGTGGGGTCTAGCAAATGACGATGTGGGGTATTTAGTGAAATTCTACTAGACCTAAAAAATTTGTCTGGCCCGTCATTTAGCATCACTTTGCTTCATTGCGTTTTGAAAGTCATAACGTGTTATTTTTCCGTTTTATTGGTTCCTTTTGGGGGTAAAAGCAATTTTTTTTATCACTATTCATACAATTTTTTGGGAGACGAGGAAACAATAAAACAGCAATTCTCGCACTGTTTTGTTTCTTCTTTTTTACAGTGTTCACCGTGCGCTATAAACAACATGTTTACTTTATTCTGCGGGTCGATACAATTACAGCGATACCACATTTATATTGTTTTTTTACGTTTTACTACTTTCCCACAATAAAAATATTATTTTCTAAAAAAAAATCATGTTTTAGTGTCATCATTTTCTGACAGCCAAAACGTTTTTATTTTTCAGTTGATATCGCTATGGGAGGGCTAGATTTTAGCGTGACGAACTGGGTACCTGTACCATTTTGGGGTTCCTTTGACTTTTTGATCACTTTTTATTAAAAAAAAATTGTGAGACAAGAATGTATTTTGTCTAATATTGTTTTTAACATTTTTTTACGGTGCTCGCCGTATTTTTATAGATCAGTTTTTAATTTATTTTTTTTCAAATTATAATGGACTTGATCAGGGAAACAGGGCGATTATTGTTTATTATTACTTAAAACTATTATTTATTAATTTTTCTTCAACATTTTTTTTAAACTTTTTTTTCACTTTTTATTTTACACTTAGGCCCCATGCACATGAGCGTAAAATCGCCTGTAATTACGGACCCATTCGTTTCTATGGCCGGCCGACACTTTCCCATATATATATACATAGAAACTTTCCCAAAAAAAATAGGACATGTCCCATTTTTTTATTTTATAGACCGTGCTCCCATACTTTATAATGGGAGCATGGCCCGTAAATATGGACGGCTCTCCGCAGCCGGCCATGCCCGTAATTACAGGTCGTAATCACGGGCACGGTCATGTGCATGGTGCCACACTTGGGGACTTGAAGATCTGGGTCTTCTGATCCCCGGTACAATACACTGCAATACTTATGTAGTGCAGTGTATTGTAACTGTCATTCTTCATCTGACAGTTAGCCTATTAGCTCCTTGGGCAGGACCTAATAGGCTTCCGTACCTGGCCGACCAGGAAGCCGGTGCTAGGCTTCCTGGTTGCCATAGCACCATCGGCAACCGCGATCGCTCGCGGGGTGTACAAAGGGAGCCCCCTTTCCTTTGTCAACCACTTCAATGCGGTGGACGGCATTGACCACTGCATTGAAGGGGTTAAACGGCGGCGATCGGCGGTAACTGTGATCGCCAACGTTGCAGCGGGATGTGAGCTGTATATTACAGCTGACACCCGCTGAAGATGAAGCGAGCACAGCTCCTGTAAGTTACTTGCAATGCCGACGTACCAGAACCGTCATTTTGCGGGATGTGTGAAGGAGACCTAAAATGTAAATTGAGGAGCTCAGGTCTAGTGTCATATGGCATCTTCTAGAGAGATTGCATGAAAACCAGAGATTTTAGCACTTAGGGCCTGTTCACATCAGCGTTCGGTTTCTGTTGAGGGGTGCTGTCAGACCTTTCCGTCGGGGGGAACCCATCAACAGAAAAGGCGAACGGAAACCATAGCTTCCAATTTGCATTACCATTGATTTCAATGGTAATGCATCTGTTGCAAATGGTTTCCGTTTGTCTCTGTTACGTAATGATTCCGTTTTTTTGACGGAATAAATAGCGCAGTGGACTGTTGTTCCGTGTTTTCTCACCCTTATGTAATGTTCACTAAAACAAGACAACTGAGGTTTGATTGGTAGCTAAAGGCAATACTAGTTTCATAAATTAGCTGGGTAACAAAAGATAAAGATCTTACTTCACAAAAGAGCTGGAAAGAAGGCCAATAATCCCAACTCCGGCACCGATAACTGCGGTCTTTCGACATCCGAACATGTCCGTAAATATGCTGACCACAGGGGAACAAAAGAATATCATTCCCATTGATAAGGAGTTCACCCATGCTGTGGGGGAAAAAGAAGAACCCGTGTTATAAAAAATAATATGCAAATACTACTATGCAGTAAAAATAAATGTATGCCAATCATGAGCAAATGTGTTTATTTATTTATTAGGGAAATATCCTCCTATACTAGTTTATGAAACAGCAAGAATTCTAAGATTGGAACAACTAAAAATATAATTATCCTTTTTCTGTTCTATGGAGATTTCAATGATCACATGAGACTGTCAGCCTCTACATTTCACTCTTTACTGATTGTATTGCGCTACAGTGCTGGACTCTGCCGTGTATGAGACAACCATCTGGTATTTTAGTTATAGTTTAATGAAAAAATAATAATAAATGGACATTTTTGTGTTGGTCACATTTTTCCAGTCACGCTGTCCTATGAGAATGAGTGAGTTTTGCCTAGAGGGTGTCCTAAAGAGTTCTTGCTCTGGTGACTAAAACAGCTGCCAAATAGATGAGAAGAGAATGTTGAACTCGTGCTGATCACAACACAATCCAATGAGAATTGGGAATGAATAATTACTCTATGTGTAGCCACAAAGTAAAACAATAAACAACAAGAAAGATAAAACACACAAATTTCCACCATAATCTTTACAGTATGTTCACACTGGGCAGATTAGCTCCGCAACGTATTACTGTAGCCGCATCTCAAAGTGGATGAGACTTCAACGAATAGCATCCACACGCTGCAGACAAAATCTGCTGAGAAAACGTGCATAAATTGACCTGCGGTGTGTATTTTTAATCCGCAGCATGTGAATTTATGCTGACGAATTGTTGCAATTTTATTGAGATTTTTTCCCCATTGAATTCAATGGGAGGTAAAAGTCGCAGCAAATAGCAAATGTTGCAATATTTTTTTTTGCGGTGGAAAGGCTGCGATTCCACCGCAAAAATCGTAAATCTGCAAAAAAACTAGCTTTTTATTGTTTTGTTTTCAAATTCAATTTTAAAAAAAAAGTCCATGCTTACCACCCTGGCGTTGTCATAGCGACGGCTCCTTGTTCCCCTGGCTGTTCTCCGTGC
Source organism: Rhinoderma darwinii (assembly GCF_050947455.1). Classification (NCBI taxonomy): domain Eukaryota; kingdom Metazoa; phylum Chordata; class Amphibia; order Anura; family Rhinodermatidae; genus Rhinoderma; species Rhinoderma darwinii. The sequence continues at coordinate 232,661,016 of NC_134690.1, read as the reverse complement.
AGCCCGGCCTACTGGGTTGACATTTCAGCCCATGTAACTGCTGCAGCCAATCACAGGCTTTGGCGCTACATAGGGTTGCAGCGTCATCCCAGGAAGCGCGACTGTACGGAGAAAAGAGAGACGCAAACCTATGGCAACGCCAGTGAAGGTAAGAATTTTTTTTCAGCTCTGTTTTCCGCAGTGGCGATTCCAGATGGACTTCTGCACCCCAATTCCCTGCAGGTTCTAGGTCAGATACACTGTACTTTTACTCAGACTATCCGACCTGTGTGAACATACCCTTAAGAAGCTCTTCCTTAATCAAGATGAGCTGACATTTTTATGTTTGTTTATTCTGTTTTTTACAATACTCTGCTTGAAAAAGAAGAATCATGACAGATTGGTTGATGGATCCTATAACATTTTTTGGGACTCAGACAGATGCCAAACTGAATTAATTTAAATCAGTTTTGTAATCAGTTAATATTAGTTTCAGAGCAAGAAAAAAGGGTCGTCAAAATATTAAAAAATGCGTGAACAAACCCTGACTGGTATAGAAAGGAAAATTTACATATTCAACTTAGCCAAATGTCCACAATTCACAATCCATATGCTGTAAGAATGCCTAGGTTTATGCTTCTTCTGACCAGAAGATGGCGCAATAACTGCACAGCTGTGAAATATACTTTTAAAGTAGCTGCGCATAATATATATCCCTACACAAGTAGTCCATAATGTTTATCGCACATTATCCCCGCTAGTGTCAAGGGGGAGCATAAAATTGCAGTGTCAAAGGGGAGCATAAAATTACAAATGTATATGATGTTTTATGCAACCCTAATTTTGTGAGTGCAAACAATAAACGTTTTATTTTGTATGATCGTAAACTCACAGACGCAAGAGAGTATGTAAATGTGATTTTTATATTTTAACACTTGTGTTGATATAGTGACATAGTGATACCACGATTGCAAGGTGCGATATTTGCCATGTGGAATGTTTGCATGGAGCTAGGCCTAAGAGCGTAAAGAGTTTAAAGTAAAGCGCCACCTTCAGAGCCATTACAATGTGATATCAGCGAAATCCATAATATAATCAGAATCGCTACAATAATACAAATCTATTTACAGGGATAGTGGTGTAAAGTCAGTTTATTTTAGTATCCATATTACAACACCTGGCCCTTTACTATTCCAGGGTAATCTAAGTTCGGTTTAGTACAAAAGCGGCCTTATAAAGTTTTGATGTATTTTGTGTTTGCTTTATTCCAGGACTGCAACTTTTTAAAAATATGTAGTAGTATAGAACACTCCTGTAGGCCGGGTTCCCAAGTAACTTCCGCAACGGAATTCTGTGTGGAAATTCTGCAGCATTTACAGTAGCAGCAAAGTGGATGAGATTTAGAAGATCTTATGCCCACGCTGCAGAAAAAAAGATGCGATTTTTCGGACGGAATGTACTGCAGGTTCCAGGTCAGACACGCTGCGTGATTTTTATGCAGTGTATCCGACCCGTGGGATCCCGGCCGCAGGGTGCAAGGTTTATTCGTGACAATGTGGTAGCATTTGCCGACATCCTCTCCATCATATGATTGAGATGAGGGGTGATGACTATATATTTTAAAAGCATTGTGCTATATCAAAAGGATGCAGTACATTCCAAAGGTCAATGTTAGACTTTGTAGTATGAACGTAAAACCATAAATACACTATACTGTAAGGCATTGTGTCTTGTGCTTGAATGAATGGTAATGGTATCTTTCATGTCTATATCCCTGAAGCTAGTTGCTTTAAAATGGAATTCTACTAAGCTCGCAAGATATGACACCTAAACATATCAAGCAGCAAAAATCGGAATGAAAACAGTCTATGAGATTTATGAGGGTGTGGAGAAAATATAAGATAGGTGTACCCTGGTAACCTGTTGCTTGATGTGATTTGACTATCTAGAACTGCTGTTTTCATACGTGGAATGTATAATATATTTACTTGGCAAATGTCATTATCTGGAATCCTTAAAAAAATAAAAAATTTGCCTGACTGCCTAAAACCCTAAATATACTCTGGCAGGTCAAATGCACATGCTGTGAGATATAATGCAGCTGAAATAAAGTACATATAAAATATTTTTGTTACATTTTTTTTGCACATATGGGTTCAAACCACAATATCTAGAGCAGTGGTCCCCAACCTTTTATAGACTCTTTTAAATATGACAGGTGCTCTTCAACCCAGAATTTACTGCCCCATACCATTAGACTTGCTTCTAACATTACCAGTTTTAAACGTGCCTAGAAAACAAATTTCTTCAAGAAAACTTTTGTCACATATCCATATTCCATGGCCCATTCACAAACTGACCTGGTCACAGATATAAGCACTCCACCCTGTCCTCAACTAGTTACCCTTTTTGCATTACTTTGCACTTTATATCCGTGTTTATATCTGTGAAATACTCCCAACTTGACTTGTCCATGGCATTTTTTTAGCAGATTTGTCCTCTGCAGGCTACATCTCCAATTGTCAGTTTTCCCTAAACTTAACTCAGGTTGGGCTGAGACTAGATGTTATGATGTTTACCATACATAGCACAGAGAGAAGAGAAGACCCTGCTCCCCTATCCCTCTGTAGAACAGCCTCAGAAGCAGCAGCAACATGGAGGACATTATACAGCATTAATGAGCAGTGTAGCTGTGAATCCAGCACTGAGGTAATATAGTAGAACACTTACTAGAAGCAGTGTCTATGTGCCCCTCTCTCTCTCTCTCTCTCTCTCTCTTTAGCTGCTTCCTCTTCCCCATAGACATCTATGGGCAGCAACTGTAAACTGATCCTTAGTGAGCTGAAAATCCATCTTATCTCTGCCTCACTGGGAAAAAAAATTGAACCGACAATTACACTTTAAAGGGCCAAAAATCAATTAGGCCTACTATAGACACTCTTTTTTTCTGTATTTTTTTCTATGGCGAAAAATGCCAGGAAAACACTATTGCTAAAGAATGCTGCATTTTGATTAAAACGGCACTTACCCTAAAAACACCAAAATGCTGTGTATGTAGGCATTCTCATATTTCACTATAGATTTTACAGTGGCATCGGGCTGCAGTGTTTTTGACCCAAAAATGCTGTGTGTAAAAAGATGACTAAGTGATATGACTGTGTTAGCTGCCTGTAATAGGATTTTGACCCTGGTATAAAGTTCTACGCTATGATAGTATCTAGGGATCACATGCAGGAGAACCTCTGGTTTGGGAACACTGATCAACCAATGTTTTGCATTTGCTCTAGAACACACCATACAGGATCTCCTAGGTTCAACTTTAAACACCATGTTACAGTTTATATTAACAAAATGTCTATAAAGTTTGCAAATGTTGTGCATTATTTGTTACATGTCTGATTTATCATGAGTTACAGCTGCACCCACAACTCTGAAGGCCGCTAAGCTGAAATCCCACAACTTTCTTTGCTAGGGTCTATAGAGATCTTGTTCTGGTAAACTGCATTCGAGGAAGTGCAGCCTTTACACTGGAGACAACTAAACACATTAGCACAAATTACTTGTCCTGAGGGTTTGCTACATTGTATCAGTGTAGGTAAAATGCATCCACTTGGAGCTAGGACTGGTCAATTAATTCACCGTTTGTTTTCATCACGATTCTGTTATCATTAAATTAATTCTCGCCGCCTCCCCCACTATTGGCCCAGCCCCGACGGCAGCTGGGTGCTGCTGCTGACGGGGTGCCTAGTTCCAGATGAGGAGGCTCAGCAGTTGTTTCAGCCAGGCTATGTGACACAGCCGCAGCGGGGTGTCCCGTACATTGCACAGAGAGTAAGAGAAGTGAAGGGGGCATGAATGGATCTAAACGCTGCTTCACTATTTACATTCACCGGCGCTCAGATCAGCGGACACTGTAGGGAGGGAGCTTAAACACTGGAAAGCCCTCTTATTCGTAATATATTTGGGTACCTAGACTTTACTCCTTTATGGCAATCTTTACGCCTACAAGAGTTGTGAAATATAGATAGTAATTTTTGGGTAACCAGAGGGATTGTTCAAGTCTCCCATATTCTAGATAAAGGGGATCTGACATATGGGTATTTTCTCCAATATTTACAACTGAAGTCTGCCTATGATCATTTACAGGGGAAGAAGAGAACTTGTGTTAAACCAAAGGGCATACTGCATTTAATATTGAATATGATTATTAGACGAGGAGATATCTCGAGTTTATATAAGTTACTTTTGAGCCAGCTGTCTAGCTCTAAAGATGGGAAACAGATATAGGTGAACAGCCTGAAGAATTTTGATCTAGAGTATACCAACAAATCCCTAAGTTTCCTCCAAGAGTAACCATAGAATTTCTCAATTCATGATGCTCCACAGACTATTTTTTATTTTAAAAAAGTATAGCGTTAAGGCAATCTGATATATGCCCAATAAGCCCAAAATGTTTGGGACCTTAAGCTGGGTGGATCCAACTTACATGGCGATGTCTAAAACTGGTTACATACTGAAATGAAGTGAATACTTATAGAGAGAATATTTTCCATAGTGCAATTCCCTTAGACCCTAGGATTTGTCTATTAGGAGATACATCCCTGATACCCCAAATTAGGTGCAACTCCCACTCCATCAGTCAAATATTATTTATGGCCAGGCTGGAGATCGCAAAGAGATGGCTTTTATCCGTCCATCAGTCAAAGCCTGGGGAAAAAAGTTTATAAATTTATCTCTAATGAATTTAGATTGTCCTGCGGAAAAGGGAAATCTTTATGAAACAATGGGATCTTTGCACTAAGGAATTTCCAATCATAAAGCTATAGTGATTAGTTTGGGCTTCCTTTTATTTTTCCTTAATTTTTGTATTTTTTTTTTATTTTGGCTGGCAAGGGATCGGGGTGGGAGGGATTTGAATGGAGGGATTATGTATCTATTATTAGATATTGAATATTTAATTTACGTTTCTAAAAAAACAACATAAGAGGGCTAAATTAAAAAAACGCCCTGGCCCTTTGAGGCCCACCACCCCCCTCCCCCACAGAACACAATGGAGTGGAGTATGGACCAGTCCCTGACACTCAGCAGCCAGCCACTGCAGCCTGCCAGATATAGAACCCCTTCGTCTCAGAGACTCTATTTAGGCCCTAGTGGACTGTCCAACTGAGATAACATTTGCATTCTTCCACAGACTAGCCCTATAAGTATATATACGGCCCAGTCTGTGCAGAAATATGTTTGTTGTCCCAAGGGAGCCAAAGATCCCTATGGAACTGATAGTGGTGGTTTATGGGTTAATCTCTACGCAAAGTAAAATGGTAGAACTTCTATCATTTTACTTTGCAAATGCATAGAGATCAGGTCAAATACCAGCACCATCAGTTTCTATAGGGGATACGAGTCCATAAACATACCATTTATTATGGTGTAATCATGTAAAAGCATGGGTTTCAATAAAACAATATATAGTACACATAATATATTACAGGTATTAACGAATTGCTGTGCTTGCAATTCTTCATGTAAAAGAATGGGATTCAATAAAGTAATAGACACATGATCATGTGTCTATTACTTTATTGAATCCTATTCCTTTACATAAGGAAATTGCATGCACTGCAATTCCTAATGGCATAGCCTGCCATGTCACCTATAACATGGTGCCCTACTTTTACTTAATGGGGCTGCATCACGCTCCGATGCTACATACACAGTTCAGTGACCTAGTGCCGAGAGAAGGAGTCTGATATATTCCATGCAGGCTTCCTACTCTAATTAATCAGAGCTGGGTGTTTGGACGAGGATCAAATATATCCGACTCCTTCTTCCCTCGCCAGCTCACTGAAATTTTTTGAAGTTTGTTTTAGCACAAAAAGAAAATCGAGACTAAAATCGAGAATCGCACGTAAGTTTGAAAAGACTTGATAGAGATTTTCTTTGTAGGCCATATCGCATAGCCCTACCTGGAACCAGGATATTCATCTCACAGAGGATTGTCTAGACCAGTGGTCCCCAAACTTTTTTGCACCGAGGACTAGTTTGATGCAAGAAAATTTTTCCAGGGACCGGCAGGGCAGAGGTCAGAGTCAGTTCACACGTTGTGTAAATACGGCGTATACCTGTATTATAATACTTGTATTATGCTGCGGAAAATCCGCAGCATAATACAGTAGCAGCAAAGTGGATGAGATAAAACAAGTCTCATCCACACACTGCGTAAATGCTGAGCGGAAAAAACGCTCAGAAATGGACCTGCGGTGCAGAATTGTATTCCGCAGCATGTCAATTGTATTTGCGTAAAAGCTGCTTATTTGTTGTGGGTTTTCCCCATTGAATTCAATGGGGAGGTAAAATCCACAACAAATAGCAGCAGGGGCGTAGCTAAAGGCTCATGGCCCTGGTGCAAGAATTCAGCTTGGGCTCCCCTACCCCTCCCCAACACCACCAGACCCCTGCCCGCGCCTATGCCCAGCCGCCTTGCCCAACAGTCCCCATGGATGCCCCCACAGTATAATGCCCTCATAGCTGCCTCCACGGTATAATGCCCCCATAGCATCCCCCACACAGTATAATGCCCATAGTTTAATGCTCCCCATAGCTGCCCCCACAGTATTATGATCCCCATATCTTCTCCCACACAGTATAATGCCCCATAGTATAAGGGTATGTTCACACGGCCTATTTACGGACGTAATTCGGGCGTTTTAACCCCCGAATTACGTCCGAAATTACGGCTTGAAAGCGTTGACAAACATCTGCCCATTGAAAGCAATGGGCTGATGTTTGTCTGTTCACACGAGGCGTATATTTACGCGTCGCTGTCGAAAGACGGCGCGTAAATAGACGCCCGCGCCAAAGAAGTGTCATGTCACTTCGTCAGACGTAAATGGAGCCGTTTTCCATGGACTCCATGGAAAACCAGCTTCAGTTACGTCCGTAATGGACGCGGCGTTAAAGCGCCTGCACATGCCGTTACGGCTGAAATGACGGGGCTGTTTTCTCCTGAAAACAGCCCCGTAATTTCGGCCGTTACGGACGCTGCCGTGTGAAAATACCCTAATACTCCCCATAGCTGCCCCACACAGTATAATGCTTCCCACAGCTGCCCCATACAATATATGCTCCCCATAGCTGCCCCCTCACAGTATAATGGCCCCATAGCTGCCCCCACAGTATAATGCCCCCATACAGTATAATGCCCCCTATACTACAGTATAAGGCCTCCCATACAGTATAAGGCCCCCCTTAGCTGCCCCATACAGTAAAATGCTCCCATAGCTCCCACCATATCAGCCCCTCTCCCATACCCAGCATAATGCCCCCATATGTGCCTAATAAGAAATAATAACATAATTACTTACCTATCCCTGTTCCCACGACGGGTGGAGGATCCTTCTCCTCCGTTCTGTGCTATGAGTGACTCGCTCACGGCAGAGTGATTGTTGGAGCAAGGAGCCGTCACTCTTGCTCCATCATTCAATTTAACTGTATCTGCATCCAATTCAACTGTATCTGCCTGGATGACGTTAGAGGGTCGGCCACCTGGGATGACGTTTCATCCCATGTGACTGGGTTGAAAATTGATCCCATGAGGCCTGCTCGGCAGTTTTCCACAGTGGCGATAAACTGCACCACAGTTTGGTGCGGTTTTTCGCCCGAAATTCCCTGAGGACACGGGGCGGATACCAGATACCGTGGCCCGGTACCTACTGATCCGCGGCCCGGTGGTTGAGGATCACTGGTCTAGACCACTGTCAATTACCTTAAAGGAAATCATTTTTATGTAACCTATAATTATCTTCTAATAGGCTCTGTACCTTTATTATTCAGTTTTTTAGTGTTCCCGCACCGTATGTTATTGAGCATAAAGGGTCATATCTTAGTTCGAAAAGAGTCTTATCTTCATTCCTCAAGCCTTTCAGAGTTTACCCCGTCTCCTTACTTTTGATTGACAGCTCCTCACCTCCCCCCAGCACACAGGAAATCCCACGATTGATGTCCTGTTCTAGTGTATGCACACAATGGGACACCATAGCGGCACATGCGCAGTAACTAGATTTGAGGCCTGGGCGAACAGTGCAGGGTGTAACGTCTATGGCCAAAGGCCATCGTTCAGACTTACCCTCTAACGGCCCGGGCCATGGACATCTGTGTTCTCGGCGACATCTCCCTCCAGGGAGACGCCGGCACTCACTTCCGGGTTCTGGGACTGTTTCCCGCAGGGTGCGCATGCGCCCGAGCGTGCACGGCCTTAAAGGGCCAGTACGCGTCCAGCTGTCATTAGTCATTAATTAGCCAAGAATGCTGCTGGACTATAAAAAGGGCTCTGCCCACTTGATCCTTGCCTGAGCGTTGTTGTCTACCTATAGTTTGTCTTGCAAATGGTCTCCCAGTGTTTTCCAGTTCCCAGTGTTACACGTTCCTGCTGCCTGTACCCTGTATCCTGTGCTACCGTGCCATCTACAGTGAAAGTCAAGTCGTGTCTTCCGCTCCATCTACTGTGTCTTCTACAGTGAGAGTCAAGTTGTGTCACCGCTGCTGTCTACATTGCCTCAGGTACCTGTTCTGGACTATAGACATTGTTTTGTACCTAGTTGGCCAGCTGCTATCCCGCTACGCGGTACGGCCCAGTGGGTCCACACCCTGCGCCGTGACATAGGGTATCGGGCCATACATGACGGGCGCATGCGTGCCATCTCAGACGAGATTTTGGCATTCAGGGCTGGCCAGTTTTCGGCGGTGGGCGGGCAAAAGAAGAGGAACGAACGAGACTGCCAGATTATTAGAATAAAAGGCGCAAAATGTTTGCAGACCGCTATTTACGGTCGGAGGAGGAGTTTAGGAGAGGGAATAACACCAATGAACTTTTGACAGCAGCGGCCAGCGAGGGGTGAGTAGAGTTCAATAGGTGAAATGCTGGCGACAGGTTCCCTTTAAACTTCTGTCAATTACTTTGACACTAGTATATTACACTTCATTTAGCAGGTCTAATACACTTGCTAAATCTCTAAGTGACATGTTATTGTATCTTCAAGTTGTTTCATTGCTTTCTCGTAGAAAGATTAGAAAGCTGTGTTCAGGCATAATAACTCATCTCACAGTACACAGTACACAGTCTTCACATTTTCAAAGTTAATTTTTCTGGCTATAATATGGCAAAGTAAGGCTGGTCATCGCTGATGCCAAACAATTGTTTACTCAATGGGTAACAGTCTGACTGACGTATTAACATACACATTCAGCTCGGGCGAATCTGCCGCCACTTATCTCAGGTTATCCTTGTTTCTCCTAACAACAGATCTCATCAAGCCATAAAATTATTGGTAGATCTCATCAAAATTTGTGTAATCTGCTGACTAAATTCGAATTTCTATAACCAGCTAAAAGGTAATACATGTGAAAAAGAAAACGTGTTAGGCCTCATGCACACGACGGTAGAGGATTTTACTGTCCGCAAATACGGTTCCGACGTCTACGGACACACATCCGTAGCCGTCAGCAATTGTGGAAGCGCCTATAGACTTCTATGGGCGAATTCGTGCTGCAATTGCGGACAAGAACAGAACACGTGCTATATTTTGTGGATCATTTTTTCGGCCCGGACACATATCCGTAAATATACGGAAAGGTATCTGTGGTCAATAGAAATTAATGGGTCTGCAATTTCATTTGTGTGTATGGGGCCCCATGGAACAGAAATAAGACATTAGAAGTGTATGAATGCACTTGTATACATAATGGCATTCCTTCCTATACTGAGCTCCAGCAGCAGTGTATGCTGGTCAGCAGATGATCTTGCATTTTGTAGAGAAATGTACAAGAACAAAATTCTTCTATTCCAACAACAGCCTATTTGCATCATGCTGAGCACTTGACGCCCAGATGTCTTTAAAGGGAATGTGTCGCTAGAAAAACATTTTTTTTTGTTGTTAAACAGTTAGTGTATAGGTGATTAAACATTGTTCTAATTTTTAAAAAATTTTCACGAGTCAGGAAATATTATAAATTAGATTCTAATTTATAACATTTCCCAGCGCTGGTCACTAGATGGAGCAATTCTCAAAATTGCAGCATTGCATGTGGTAAAGCAACCACATTGCTTTATGCTGCAAAATTTGAGAAAACTCACTCGCTCTAGTGAGCTCTCAGAATACCCCCTCCTTTATCCTGGCTAGTGCCGGGAGAAACGAGGGGATTGAACGGTCAAACCTCCTACACTGTGTGTCGCCATTTTTTGAGCTAACACACATTGTAGTAGGTTAACATACAGTAGTAAACACACAGTAAAACACGTACATACACAGACCTAACTTACCTGCTCCTGCCGCCGCCGCTCCCTCCGGTCCGTCCGCTCCGTCTGCTACCTCCGCTCCAAGTGCACAAGTCTGGAAGCCGCGACCGGAAGTAGTAATCTTACTGTCCGGCCGCGACTTCCGGTCCACAGGAAAATGGCGCCGGACGTCGCACAGTTCAATTTAGACTGTGTGGGAGCGGCGCATGCGCCGTTCCCACACAGACGGCGTACAGCATAGTGGATGGAACGGGCCCCGTTCGCATTCACTATGGGACTGTATGTGCCGTATTCCATGTCTGTATGTGTCGTTAATCGACACATACAGAGATGGAAAACAAATGGCAGCCCCCATGGACAAGAAAAAGTGAAAAAATAAAAAAAAGTAAAACACAAACACACAAATAAATTTTTTTTTTTTAATAAAACACTAAAAGCAAATTGATATAAAACATTTTTTTTTCGTGACACTGGTCCTTTAAGGGGCTTGTTTCTCCGTTCTTTTTTCTCCTGCTGTGCTCATTGCCTTTCACATGGTGCAAAGTCATTCCTGCCAGATGCAATATCTCAAGTTTAGTTCAACGGCAATTACTCATATAAAATGCTGTGCTCGCAAACTTTGATATAACCAACAGTGGTGGAGGAAATATTGCACAATAATGTAACCGCAATAGAGAAAACTATATTCCATTCTGTTTTGTTTTTTACTGTATGAAGTTCCTAACCAATTTACATTATCATATTATCATCAAAAGATGGACCCAGTTATGGCCTTTTAACCATGGCCGAGTTTTATTTTAGCTGCCTATCTGAGTAAACTTCTTACTGTGCTGTTAGGCTGGGTTCACACGACCTATTTTCAGGCGTAATGGAGGCGTTTTACACCTCGAATTACGCCTGAAAAGACGGCTCCAATACGTCAGCAAAAATCTGCCCATTGCTTTCAATGGGTTTGCCGATGTACTGTGCCGACGACCTGTCATTTTACGCGTCGCTGTCAAAAGACGACGCGTAGGGGGGCGTGGCTTGGACATGGCGCTGACCAGACGTGCTGCTTGAGAGCTCCGCTCCTGCACTCCTTTAACCCGATCATAAGCTCATTAAAAAGCATCCTTTTACTTGCCTAATGGTCAGGAAATCCAAGGCCTCCACGGGGACTCCGTATTGCACTCGGCAGATGTCTGCAGCCGGCTCCATCCAGCGATTTCTGACCGACGTTGCTGCTGGAACATCTTCTAAGATGGCGCCGATGGAGGAGAGGCGAGATGCACCGGGACCTTGCTTCCTGAGGGGATATCATCTGCGGCTGGCGCTGCTGCATCAGGTACCGTTAGTACCTTCTCCTCACTATCCGGTTCGTCTGGGCGGATTCCCTCCCGGCTGGATGGGGTAACACCGAGCTCTTCTGGGGCTGTGATGGCGCTGCCTGCGCGGGACTGCTCGCCACGTGGTGCCTGTCATGGCGGCCAGGTCTCTCCATCATCCTTCCCTCATGTGCTGGGGCCTGCATTGCTGCCTTCTACCTCTCCTACAGTTATGGCTATTCATCCCTCATCTCCACTGGGAGTTTCTACTGTCCTAGGGGATGATTTACAGGGCTTGAGACGACAGTTATCAGCATTACCCACTAAGCAGGACATGGAGCGTTATGTTAACCGTCTTGAGACGACGTACAAGTCAGAGATATAATCTCTTACCACCAATCTATCCCAATTGTCCGATCAAGTGCAGCGTATGGAAAGCGATGTTTCAGTTATTTCACAACAGCAAGTTTCTCATGACGCCCGATTGGATCAACACTCTCATCAGATTCATGCGTTATTTAACCTTGCTGAGGATCATGAGAATCGGAACCGCCGCAATAATATTCGGCTTCGGGGTATTCCTGAGGATATCTCTCCGGGTCAACTCATCCCTGCTTTACAGTCTCTATTTAACACCTTACTGGGACGCCCTGCTGATGACCCTCTGGAGCTGGATAGAGCCCACAGGACCCTGGGCCCTGGAACCCGGATCCTGATAGGCCTAGAGATATGCTATGCCGTGTCCATTTCTTTTCTCTCAAGGAGCAGATAATGAGGAAGGCCCGAGATAAAGGCGAGGTTTTATTACAGGGGGTCAAGATTCAGCTGCTATCTGATTTGTCCAGGATGACTCTGGATAAGCGCAGAGTGCTACGTCCTTTGCTGGATGTATTGAGGGAGCATGAGATCTCTTATTCTTGGGGTCACCCCTTCCAGCTGCAGGTTCGCAGGGATGGGACATTGCTGAGTGTCCGGGACCCAGGGGATGTTCCGGACTTCTGCGCTGCTCTCCGTTTACCTCGAGTCTCCATACCTGATTGGCCTTATGTTCCCGTTCCGCCACCGCGTCCACGGTCGCGCAGGCGAGGTCGTTCTCCTGCTTCTCCTATGCGGCGTCATGAGGGTCGCCCCGCTGAGCCGATATGATATCCTTCTTATGTCTCCTTGCGGTCTGTTGTCAGAGTTCAATGCAACAGCTATTGTGTTCCTCATCTGAAGCAATTGCATTCTGTGTTTCTTATCGCCATTGCGGTCTGGGTTTACCTCTCGTTATAAATGATTGCTGCTGGAGATCTGATAGCTAATTGGTGTAGGTTGATTGCTGTTAATGCGCTACAAAAGCGAATGCTTAATATTTCTATAAATTCCATGTATTGCTAACCTGTATGTGTACTTATGATGACATTGAATGTATCCAGGAATGTTCTCCACTGAGGTATCTTTAGGTCTATACTAATGCTGCATACCTTTGTCTCACTACTATTGGGTAACATGCTAAGTGCCTTGGTTTTCCTTTCTTTTATGTTCTATCGTTATTTGCTTTATTGTAATTTGCCGGGTTGGGGGGTGCGGGGCACTGGCTAGTCCTTGTCCTGACACTTCTCCTTTTAGGGACTCACTGGTTGACTCCGGTGTCTATTAGATTGTTTCTCCTTGAGTAGCTTAAGGAGTGGGTGATTATTTTGCCCGTTCGTCTGTCTTTGTTGTCGTGTCTCCCCTCCTTGTCTGTCTTGTTCTATTCACCACTGCTTTAGCGCATTCTTATTTTGTGTTCATCTGGCTGGAGGAAGTGATGGCACAATTGAAAGTCTGTACCTTTAATGCTAGGGGGCTTAATGTCCCGGAAAAACGCTCGCAAATTTTATATAACATGCACAAAGAGCGAGTACATATCTTGTTCCTACAGGAGACTCACTTCCAGGTGGGCCATACGCCACAATTTACAAATCAATATTTCCCGACTTGGTTTCACAGTGCCAACCCGGAGTCCAAGTCCAAGGGCGCTAGTATATGTCTCCACAAGTCACTCTCTCATAAACTCATTGATGTTTTGGTTGACCCAGGAGGTCGGTATGTTTTTCTCAAATTGTCCATACGCAATAAGATTTTTACTCTGGCTAACTTGTACCTCCCCAATCAGGACCAGGCTAGAGTGGGTCGCTTGTTTTTGAAGAAATTGGAAGAGTTTACCGAGGGCGTTTTAATTGTGGGAGGAGATCTTAATCTGACTTTTGATTCCAGGCTTGATACCTCCTCGGGCAGGTCTACTGTTCCTAAATCACACTTGGGGGCACTAAAGACTATGATGCATTCCATGCAATTGATTGACGTGTGGAGGATTCTGCACCCTCAGGTAAGAGAGTATACTTACTTCTCCCCATTGCATAATATGTACAGTCGGATAGACGCTTTTTTGATTAGTCACCATTTGCTTACCTGCCATCCTACTACTAATGTGGGTCCCATGATCTGGTCAGATCATGCCCCGGTGTTTCTGACTCTTACGTTTCCTGACTCGGTCCCGAATTTTCAGTCTTGGAAACTTAATGACAATCTATTACGGGATACAGTGTGTGTGTCGGCTCTTAAGGACTCGCTTTCCGGGTTTCTCGAGGTCCATGAACATGACCCTACCCCCTTGCCATTCCAGTGGGAGGCACTGAAATGTGTCATTAGAGGAGTCCTAATACAACACGGGGCACGTTTGAAGCGAGAGAAAGGGGTAACTATTGCGCGTCTCCTGACTCAGATTCGGGATTTGGAATCATGTCATAAACGAATTCCATCTTCACAGGTTTTTGCGGATCTTACTACAGCGAGAGAATCCTTACGCTCCCTCATAGATCAGTCCCACGCCCGGTTTAGGGATCGGATGAGGAAGCACTCCTACGAATTTGCAGACAAGTGTGGTAGGTCTTTGGCGCGGATATTGCATCCCCGTACACAAGCGTCCTACATCCCTAAAATTCTATCTCCCTCGGGCAACGAGGTTCATGACCCGGCGGGTATTACTGATTGCTTTAGACATTATTACTCGGCCTTATATAATATTAAAGGTCAATTTCACGATATGCAGGCTGAGGCGTTGCGGGATAAAATCGATCATTATGTGCACAATACTGCGTTGCCGTCTTTGGAGGATGGGGAGGCTTCGGGGCTCGAGGAAGATTTTGTGGAATCAGAAGTGGAGCGTGCTATTGGAGAATCACCCATGGGCAAGAGTCCAGGGCCCGATGGGTTTAACAACAAATTCTATAAGACATTTAAGGCTCAACTGGCTCCCTTTTTGACGAAAGTCTTTAATTCTGTGTCTTCCTTGTGTCCCTTTGCGTCCCAGTCCCTCGAGGCTCACATCACCCTTTTACCAAAGCCAGGCAAGGATCCAACATCTTGTGCTAACTTCAGACCCATTTCACTAATTAATGTAGATGTAAAACTTTTCGCGAAGTTGCTTGCCTCTCGTTTGTCACCGTTGTTACCTGGCCTGATACTGGATGATCAGGTGGGGTTCGTATGTGGTCGGGAAGCGCGGGATAACACTAACAAAACTCTCCTGTTAACATCATACTGCCAATCCCGTAAGATACCGATGTGCTTACTCTCGGTAGATGCCGAAAAAGCCTTTGACAGAGTGCACTGGGTGTTCCTCGGCAGTGTCCTGGCGCAGGTTGGCCTTGGCACTACTATGGTGGATAGGATAATGGCATTATACCATAGACCTACGGCTCGGGTTCGTGTTAATGGACTTCTATCTGATTCCTTGTCTATTGCTAATGGGACGAGACAGGGGTGCCCACTCTCGCCTCTATTATATGTTCTGGTCATGGAACACCTGGCAGTGGCACCGCGGAGCAACCCTAATGTTAATGGTGTACGTGTTGGATCACAGCATCATAAACTGGCGCTTTATGCAGACGACCTCCTTGTATATATCACAACTCCCATGATTTCTTTGCCATCTTTGACTGAGGAATTTGAGCGTTTTGGTCATCTAAGCAATTTTAAAGTTAA
The DNA here is from genome assembly GCF_050947455.1 of Rhinoderma darwinii. Lineage (NCBI taxonomy): Eukaryota > Metazoa > Chordata > Amphibia > Anura > Rhinodermatidae > Rhinoderma > Rhinoderma darwinii. The sequence continues at coordinate 232,645,431 of NC_134690.1, read as the reverse complement.
CTACTCTAAATCTGAGGCCTTGAATATATCCCTTGATGCTCCTCTGGCTACCCATCTCGCTCGGGTTTTCCCATTCAAATGGCAAACTATGTCCTTAAAATACCTGGGGGTGCATGTTCCCACGCAACAGGCAGACCTGTTCGCCTTGAATTATACGCCTATTCTGCAGCGTACTTTGAAGGAATTGGCAGAGTATGGTGGGAACCGTATGTCATGGTTTGGGCGTATCAACGCGGTCAAAATGGATATTTTGCCCAAATTTTTATACCTTTTCTAGACCGTCCCTATTGTAGTACCATCGGGCTTTTTCAAGACCTTACACAGGGCCATAACTAAATTTGTGTGGGGCTCCTCTAAGCCTCGCATCCGTTTTGCTGTCCTTAGTCGTCCAAAAGTAGATGGGGGCGCGGGTCTTCCAGACTTTAAACGATACCATCAAGCTGCATTGATTATGAGGGTAGTGGATTGGTTCCGCTCGGAAACAGGTAAGCAATGGGTGCGCATCGAAAGAGACATGTCTCCTCTTGCATTGTCCTCTCTGCCGTGGTTGACTGTCCTACAGCGCCATGTGCTATCTTTGCCTTTCCTCACACGTCAGTTTCTTGTAGTCTGGGAGCGAATCTTTGGTGCTGCGTGCCTTGTTCATCGCCCGGGTCCTCTGACTCCTCTCTTTGACAACCCCTCCTTCCCTCCGGCGGTGGGTGTTGATACATTCCTCTGTTGGGAGAGAGGAGATGGTGGATATTTGGCTGAGACCCTTACTCCTGACGGGGCCATCTTATCAATGAATGTTGTCTCTGAGGCCTGCCCGGGGAGACGATCAACCTGGTGGTCATACTTACAGTTGCGTTCCTATCTCTCTTCCATGGAAGACTGTCTGGTGTTGTTACAGGATAAGACTCCTTTGGAACATTATTTGTCTTTATCAACTGCTCCTTCTCATGTCTTGTCCTATTTACATGGGATTCTCTTACCCAAATTTTCTTTCTCTCAACTGTCCTTCACTACTGCATGGGACGAGGAAATGGGGGTTCAACATTCTGAAGAGGAATGGAGTACTTTTTTCTTTTTAGCTCACAAACTACCAACGTCTTGCTTTGCTCAAGAAAAAAACTACAAAATACTCACCCGGTGGTATCGTTGTCCTGGTTTGTTGCATAGGATATTTCCTGATGTGTCTGCTGATTGTTGGAGGTGTGGGGAGGCTCCTGGAACCATGTTGCATATTTGATGGGACTGTCCCAGGATACGTCCCTTCTGGGGAAAGATTTTTGACTTGGGCAACAAGCTCTTTCACACTGAGGTCCCGACCTCGGCTTCTATAGGATTACTCTCCATGGTTCAAGGATCACTCCCACACCTCAAAAGGGGTGTCTTTAGGCATTTCCTGACTGCGGCGAGAACGGTGATACCTCGTCACTGGAAGTCTCATACTGTTCCTTCTTTGACGGAATGGGTAACAGAGGTGAACGGGATTATGAGGATGGAGGAATTGCTGTCCGCTGACAGGGGCAAGTCTGTGCTCTTCGTCCAAACTTGGGCAGTGTGGTCTGGATTCCGGGGTGGTACTGATCTACCTCTCTGGCTGGATGGAAGGTTCTGAGCAACTTCTGTGATCTCACTCCATGCGCTATGTCTGTTTGTGTTTCCCTTTGTTGTCTGGTGTCTTGTGTTGGTGTTATAATATCTTTGTGGCTCTTATACGTACCAACGCTTACTTCACTGGGGCCTGGTCCCCATGTTTATTGCACTATCTTGATGTGAACATGGTACAGTTAGTACCACTGTATTTTGATTCATATGCACTTTTGATGGCTGGGAGGTTACCTCCCATTGATGTTCATGCATTTTATATACTGTTTATATACTGTAAAAATATGTATTTTATATTGCGTGCACATTTTTTGGCAATATTGTACAATGTTTTATATACTGTAATCTTTTTTGCAAAATAAAAATCTTGATAAAGTAAAAAAAAAAGACGACGCGTAAAATTACAGCCTCGTCAAAAGAAGTGCAGGACACTTCTTGGGACATTTTTGGAGCCGTTTTCTAATAGACTCTATTGAAAACAGCTCCAAAAACGTCAGAAAAAACGGCGCGAAAACGCGAGTTGCTCAAAAAACTTCTGAAAATCAGGTGCTATTTTCCCTTGAAAACAGCTCCGTATTTTCAGACGTTTTTGGCTCAGCGTGTGAACATACCCTCATAGCCATGATGCTGTGGTTATTACATTATCACTCTCAGAATTCTCAGTACTTGCCATACCTGATTAAAAAATTTCTAGACATAAAGAAATGAATCATCAAACTACAAAAGTCAGTAAGCGTTGATTTAAGACTAGAAAAATGAAGGGTTCATGCACACACCAATGCCACATGCAAGGACCCTGTACGGTGGCACACAGACCCTACAGGTCCATCTTTCGGAGCCATAAGCACTCCATATGTGACTCTGTGAGACACTGTGTTCTCCCCTAAAAGCAATGCTTGTGTATACACCGAGGTACAGTATAGGCTCATAGATGACCATGGGCGCTGTATTATAGAGCCATACAAAATTGAATCCTTAAACCGTTCCTACCCACCACACGTAAATTAACGCGCCAGAAGCCTATAAATTTATGTGCTACCTTTGATGGCACTACACGCACCTCCAGAATCCCACAGACACACCCGGTATGGTAACAGGGAATAAAAATAATCAGTTCCCTGTTAGTAAAACACCTGAACACAGCCACTTCTGCATATGGGGGTTGCTAGGAAATCCTGTGACGTCATTTAGGGCATGTTCAGATATGGCGGAATTGCTGTGGAATACCACTGCGGACAGTCCCCAGTGGAAGTTCACAGCAGACCTTTTTTCATTACTTTCTATGGCTTTTTAGGTAACTTAGTGCAGCCGTTGCGGAAAAAGCCATTGCGGAAAATAGGATGCGGTGCAGAATTTTCATTCTGCAGCATGCATGGCCGCCAGCGGAGAAGCAGAGGATTTTCACTGAAGATTTCATCCTTTGCAAAGCAAAGGCTAAAATCTGTGGCAAGTCCATTGTGAAATCTGCAATGTCTGAATTACCTGTCAAATATTCAAATTTTGCAGCACACTCATTTCGTAATTGGCGCAAATTTGCAGCAAAATCTGCAGTGGAAAATTTCCGCCACGTCTGAACAGGCCCTTGGAATGCAGAATTCTAAAAGGGAAAATTACGATTGCGATTACGCTGCAAAAGTTGCAACACTTGGCTTTCTGTTGCGGGTTTTGCATCCCTATTGAATTGAATGGGGAAACCCCACAACAGAAAATCGACAAAAACGCAGCATGAATCGTCATGCCGTGGAATTAAATTCTGCACCTCAGGTCAATTTAACGTTTACGCTGCGTTTTTTTCCCCGCAGTGTGGGCATTCGATTTTCTAAATCTCATCCACTTTGCTGCTACTGTAAATGCTGTGTAATTTCTGCTCAGAAATCCGGCCTTATTCTCTCTCTGATTTTAGCTTGGTTTAAAGTTAAATATGGTAAAAAGTATAAGACAGAGTATATGTAGTAATGGTGTCTTCATTGGTGTTGTAGTGATCTCTTGACAGTACCTTAGAAGAATGGGGAGATTTACTAATAAAATAATACAAATAATCACTGTATGTGACATCTGTTACGAAACCCACCATGGATTGTGCCCTGCAATGGTGCGCCATTTCATATCATGTTTGAAGGCCTAATTCCCCTGTTGCTGATCTCTCAAGTACTAGACCAGTAGCTAAAAGCACCTAAAAGTTCCTAAATACTCGCTGTGACCAAACAAGACGCAGCAGCAACAGATGGCTGGAGTCACTAGTAAATGAAGGCAGGTTGTGTTGATAATGACTAGTCGTCATCAAAATTGCCTCCTGTTATCTGTAAAGCACATGCCAAGTACATTAATTCATGTTGCCCTGAGATAATGGGTATGGCACAAACAGTATTAGCTACGAATATAACTCTTTTTGGCTTATTAGACCATGTACTGCCGTAATTATTAACTTAGAAATATGCACAAAGTAGACAACTCTAGATCGACCTTTGGTAGTTCATAAGACCTGTAAACACAGGACAGTACAAGAGGACTCCTCCTTACCAATCGTACATAGACATCCATGCAATGTACTCGAAGACTCTTCAGACTATTATGTGTAAATGTAAGACATTCTCGTTGTACTTAGATCAGCACAACATAAACCCACACGCTTACTCAGCTAGTATGATTTCTAAAACAGAGGTTATTGTAAAATTAGGAACTAAAACTAATGACAATCAAAGTCTGAAAGTCCATGACTATGAGATAAAAGTCAGACGAGCTGGCGCATTTCAGCAGAATTGGAAGACAATATCATGTATGGGGTCTTTTGACTCTCCCCCCGACTGCAAACCCCATGAGAAATAAGTATTGGGCATGAAGAAACTCTGCAGACATGGCATCCCCCAGAGGCGTAGCTAGGTTCTCCTGCACCCAGGGCAAAGATTCAGATTGGCGCCCCCCCCCAACTTATTTCCCGACATCTCCTTCCCCCTCGCCATGTTTTCTTTCCCTACCAATCAATGAGGTGTAATTTTTTTTCACAACTTTTTTAATGTAACTTGAGTATAAAAGCATTTCTACATTTTACAAGCGATATAGTTCTATAATGTAATTAACATAAAAATAAATTAACAGAAAATAAATTAAAGAGGCCACACACAGCCCCCTGTAGATAGTGCCGCACTCCCCCCCCTTTGTAAATAGCGCCACATTCTCCCGTTTTAAATAGCGCCACACTCCCACCCCTTGTACTTAGCGCCACACTGTGAACAGACCGGTGAGCGGTAGCCTACCACTCTCCGCTCTGCCTGGTGTGACTTACCGGAGAAGCTGAGGAGGTCATGCGGCGCAGGCAGCGGCGGAGTTCCTTCTGACTTAGGTCGGTGACAGCCAGGGCCGGCCTTAGCTTGGATGGTGCCCTGTGCGGGACTCTCTATTGCCGCCCCCTACACAAACCAAAAATTAACCACATATATGGACACACTGGAACATATATACTGTACATACATAAAGACATATATGTAGATACAGACACACAGAGACACAGACAGGAACATATACAAATACATAAAAGGCACAAATATACAAGCACAAAGACACATTCACAAACAGACCCATATATACCCACACAGGCACATATGTACACAGCACAGATAATGTAGTAGATGTTACCTGCAGTCCTATGTAACACCACGGATAACACAGTGATAACTCTCTGTGTACAGATAATGAAGTATGTTACCTGCAGTCCTATGTAACAACACAGATAACACAGTGATAACTCTCTAAATACAGATAGTAGTGTTACCTGCAGTCCTATGTAACACCACAGATAACAGTGATAACTCTCTGATTACAGATAATGTAGTAGATGTTACCTGCAGTCCTATGTAACACCACAGATAACACATAGTGATAACTCTCTGAGTACAGATAATGTAGTTGTGTCCCCTGGAGTCCTATGTAATACCACAGATAACACAGAGATAACTCTCTGAGTACAGATAATGTAGTAGATGTTACCTGCAGTCCTATCTAACACCACAGATAACACATAGTGATAACTCTCTGAGTACAGATAATGTAGTTGTGTCCCCTGGAGTCCTATGTAACACCACAGATAACACATTGTGCTAAATTACAATCTCAGCTCTGCTACACAGTACAAACATAATGTAGTAGATGTTACCTGCGGTCCTATGTAACACTACAAATAGCACACTGATAACTCTGAGTACAGATAATGTAGTAGATATGAGACACACACACACACACACACATCATGTCTCCTTGCTGACAGGTCAGGACGGGCTGTGAGCGGAGCTTCCTCTCTGCTTCTAGGCATGTGTAACTTCAGATGCTGGGAGGCTGCAGCACGGGAGTGGACCTGTCCCCTGACCTGAGTCATCTGACCTCATGTCACTGATGTGAGGTCAGGTGACTGGACTGGTCCACTCCCTGGCCGTCACAGACCCCAGTCAGAACGCCCTAATTTCCTGGCTCTTCCTAAGCTGCTGCAGGTGTCCCACATACGGGGCGCCTGTCAGCAGCGATCAGCTGCTCTTTGGCGCCCGCCCCTTCCCTTGCGCCCGGGGCACATGCCCCGCCTGCCCCCCCCCCTAGCTACGCACCTGCATCCCCCTATGCAGGCACTTGAAGCAGGCAAGGAAAACCATGTTGCATGAATTGGGCCCCTGAACACGGGTCGGAATTGCAACAGTGAATTCCGGCCAAAAATCTGGACCAAATTGTGGTTGATTTAGTGCTGACTTTTAGCCAGAATTACTGCTGTAGACACAAGATTAGTGGAGAAAAAAAAGGAAAGTCAATACTTACCTCCTCCCAAGGCTGCCGGCCTACTGGGATGACCGTTGCAACCTGTGATAGGCTGCAGCGGTCACATGGGATGCAAAGTCATCCCAGGAGGTTGGCAGCTCTGACACCAGCCCTGGGAGGAGTGACGCAACGCTATAGGAACGCCAGGAGCTCTGAGTAACAAAACGGACATCTTGCTTGTGACTTTTGTTGCGAATTTGCAGTTTTTCTGCAGCAAAAATTGTAAGGCTTGCTTTTTGTTGCGGAATTTCACTTCCTAATTGAATTAAATGGGGATATTGCTGCGGTTTTATAAATCCACACTGCAGGTCAATTTCTGAACAGAAATTGTCAACATTTTTAAAATCTCATCCACTTTGTTGCTGCTGTAAAACGCTACAGATTTCTGTCCGCAAATCTGGAAGGGAAATCTGCAGCAATGACGCAATGACTTTTTTAGGTCAGCAAAAAAAACTGAAGAAGGTGTTTTTCTTTTCCTCATCACTTCTTTAGCAACTGTTGCATGAATCACGGAGAGCACACGGATGACGTCCGTGTGCTGTCCGTGATTTTCACGCACCCATTGACTTCAGTGGGTGCGTGATTCGCAAAAAAACGCACAAGAATAGGACATGCAGTGAGTTTCACACAGCGGACACACACTGCGTGAAAAACACAATGTCTTGAATTGCATAGGTCCGTGTGACGTCCGTTGTTTTAATGTGCGTAACACAGACGTGAAATATGCTCGTTTGAATAACGCCTTACTCTAAGGGTATGTTCACACGGCTTATTTTCGGCTGTATTCCGGGCCGTAAATGGCCGAAAAAAGGACAAAAAATCGGAAGCAGAACGCCTCCAAACATTTATTTCAATGGGAAAAACGGCGTTCCGTTCAGATGGGCTGTTTTTTTACGCAGCTGTTTTTCAAAGAAACGGCCACGAAAAAGAAGTGCATGTAATTCTTGAGACATTTTTGGAGCCATTTTTCATTGACTCTATGGAAAAACAGCTCCAAAAACGGCCGTAAAAAATGCAGCGAAAAACGCGACTTTGAATAAAAAACTTCTGAAAATCAAGAGCTGTTTTCGGATCTCTCTATCAGAAAAATGGAGCTCCTACCACTATAAAGAGAGTTTATGAAATTATTCAGCATAGCATTCTGGAACTATTTAGATTTAGAAAGGGTGGACATTCACTAGAGGTTTGAGCAGATACAGTTGTTGTATAATGAACACTTATCTGAATTTGCAATGTACTTTCTGTCTCAATCCCTCATGGTTTTCAAGATCTCTGATTGCTGTCATTTAGCCCTCACCCACCACAGCCATTTTACAGATTTTCACTTTCGTTTTTTTCTCCCCACCTTCCAAAAGCCATAACTAATCGTTAAGGGCATGTTCACACGTGGCAAAGTTTTTCGGCTGCAAATGTTGGTGCAGATTTGGGGCAATTACGCAACGAATCTGCACCAGCATTTGCATATTTGACAGGTAATTCAGACATTGCAGCAAAGACAGCGGACTTGCCACAGATTTCAGTTTTTGCATTGCAAAGGCTGAAATCCGCAGTGAAATTCCGTTTCTTCTCCGCAACAGACAGTGCGGAGGGAAAATTCCGCACCGCAGCCTATGGTCCGCAGCGGAGTTTTCTACAATGTCTGAACTAACTTGCCTAAAAATGTATTGAAACAAATGTAAAAAACGGCCGCAGGAGAATTCCACTGTGGACTGTCCGCAGCGGAATTCCGCAGCAATTCCGCCACGTTTGGCCATGCCCTTAAAATAAAATTTGTTTTGTGCTGCCAAATTCTGACAGCCATAACTTTTTTTTATTTTTCCATCGATTCAGCGGTATGAAGGATAATTTTTGGAGGACGAGCTGTAGTTTTAATGCTACCATTTTGGGGAACATGCAAGTATTTGATCACTCTTTATTCCATTTTGGTGGTTTCATTTTTTTTTACCGCGTACACCGTGCGGGTTAAATAATGTTACGTTGTAATAATTTGGACGTTTGTAGACGCGCCGATATCAATTATTTTTATTATTATTTTTTAAATGGGAATTTTTTTTTTTCTAACTTTTTTAATTTATTTTTTTTGTACGTAAAACTTATTTTATTAGTCCCCCTAGGGGACTTGAACCACTGATCGTTGGATCGCTTGCACGTAATAATGCAATACTTATTTATTGCAGTATTTGTGATTCTGACTTTCTTATATTAAGGGCTTAATAGGAGTACAAAGATGGCAGACATGGGAGCCTTCAACCATCAGACCATGCAATCGCGTCAATGGGGGCCGATGGGCTGTCAGGGCGGGTCGTCCCCTCTTTCTAACGGCGTAAATGCCACGGTTGCTTTTTACTGCGGTATCTAAGGGGTTAAACAAGAGGGATCCTGCTCATAACAGTGAAGTGTCAGCTGTATCATACAGCTGACACCCACGTAGTAGGGAGTGGTCTCAGCACGTGAGCCCGCTTTATACTCCCCCCATACGAGCTATAACGTAATTATACGTCAAACTTTGGGAAGAGGTTAATAGGAACCTCCATTGTTTACTTCCAGTGGATGAAACTCTGTCCTGGTCATGTGATGGACACACAAGTGCAGGCAGATTACAGCTGTGTGTTCTAACTAGCCGGGACCCTGTGTGATCATTATATGACCAGGACAGAGTTTTAGCCCCTGAGGGTAAACAATGATCGCGGTGGACCGATGAGCTGCTACGGCAGTTGGGGCCCTAACAATGGCCTTCCAGGCAGGGGCGTAACTAGGAAAGACTGGGCCCCATAGCAAACTTTTGACTGGGGCCCCCCCTCTGCTGGGTATCACACAACCCCCCCCCCCTTGTAGATAGTGCCTCCCTATAGATTCCACCACACAGCGCCCCCCTATAGATAGCACCATACACAGCCCCCTGTAGATAACGCCATACAGACCCCCTCTGTAGATAACACCATACAGAACCCCTCTGTAGATAACGCCATATAGCCCCCCCCCCCAAAAAAAAAAACGGCCTATAGTTTGTCCTACAAAAGACATGCATCCCCTCTCCACAGGATCTCCACAGGATAGGGGATACATGAGTGATCGCTGGCAGCGATAAGGAGAACGGGGGACCGAAAGTCCCCCGAAGTTCTCCATGACAAACCTCGGACTTCCGGCGTCTGCGCAGTTCAATAAAAATGAAAGGAGCGCTGGTCACGCATGCGCAGAAGCACGACCGGTGCGCAAGTCATTTCTACGGAGCTGCCGACACAGACCCCGGAAGTCCGAGGTTTGTGATGGAGAACTTAGGGGGGACTTTCGGTCCCCCGTTCTCCTCATCCCAGCGATCCCACATGTATCCCCTATCCTGTGGATAGGGGATGCATGTCTTTTGTAGGAACAACCCCTTCAGTGGCGTCGCGCTGTAGCAGCCATAGCGGCTGCTAGCGGAGCCTGCGGCCATCGGAGGGGGCCGTGCCGGCGGGTGGCACGGGCCCCCTCATGCTGCAGGCCCTGTAGAAGTCGCTACGGCTGCTATAGCGGTAGTTACGCCACTGCGTATAGGTTTGTACGGTGTAAAACTACAGCTCCCAGCATGGCCGGAACAATGGTAAGGATATGCTGGGAGATGCGGTTTCACAAAAAAATCCTATCACCATCATCTCGCTGCAGATCATACAGTGACTACAATACTGATTAGAGGCAGAATAAACATTTACATTAAGTGACTCACCGGTGACGTCTCAGATTCTAGTTCTTTTCTTCTCCCTCCGGTTCAGACATCTATGATGGATTTCTCCCGCCATGACCCACTTCTGCAGTTTTCCTCTCAGATGTCTTCAGCTTCTCACTTTTAAAACATTTCTGCACCTGTAAACAAAGTTAAAATTCTAAACACATCTAAATATAACTGTCACACACACACACACACACACACACACACACCGTGCCCCCTGTAGATAGTGACCTACATAGAAGCCCCTGTAGATAGTGCCCACATATGGACTCCAGAGCTGCAAGGCAATAGTGCTAACCACTGAGCCACCGTGCTGCCCTACATATAGCTTCCCCTATAGTTAGTGTTCCACGTATAGCCCACCTCTGTAGATAGTGTCTCACATATAGCTCCCCCTGTATATAGTGTCCCACATATAGCCCACCCCTTTAGACTGTGCACTACATATAGCCACCCTGTTGCTAGTGCCCCACAGGTAACCCAACCCCTGTATATAGTGTCCCACACATAGCCCACCCCTATAGAAAGCACCCTAAAAAAATAGCTCCCCTATAGATAGTGCTCTCCATATAGCCCACCCCTGTATATAGTGCCCTACATATAGACCCCCCTGTATATAATGGCCCACATATAGAGCCCCCTGTATATAATGGCACACACCCCCACATATAGACCCCCCTGTATATAATGGACCACATATAGAGCCCCCTGTATATAATGGCCCACACCCCCACATATAGACCCCCCTGTATATAATGACCCACATATAGAGCTCCCTGTATATAGTGGCCCACACCCCCACATATAGACCCCCCTGTATATAATGGCCCACATATAGAGCCCCCTGTATATAGTGGCCCACACCCCCACATATAGACCCCCCTGTATATAATGGCCCACATATAGAGCCCCCTGTAGCTACTGGCCCACATATAGACCCCATATATATATATATATATATATATATATATATAATAGCCCACATAAAGACGACCCCCCCCCTGTAGATAGACCCCCCCACTATAGATAATGCCTTTCACACTTTTATGAGGGGGGAAAAAAAAAACTTGACATACTCACATGATCCCGTTCCCACGCTGTTCACTGGCGATGCAGACATGCTCTCTTCTGAGCATGTCTGCAGGAGCTGAACGAGCATCCTCCAATGACGCTCATTGGCGGGGCAGAATGACTTGCCCCGCCAATCAGCACCTTCCAAGCATGGAAGCGGCGCGATGATGTCATCGCGCCGCTAGCCAATCAGTGTCATTGTAAGGCACTGGATGGTCAGGCACGGAACATGCCCGGCCATTCAGTGCTAATACATGTATTTGGCTGCCGCTAGCACTGGGGCCCCCTCCGGTGCTAGCGACACCTACAGGCATGTGTAAGGCTCGGCGGCGCGGGCCCCACAGTAGCGGCGCTACCGCTGTAGCAGCCATAACGGCTGCTAGCGGCGCCACCGGGCATTTGGGTGTGCGTGTCGGCTGGCGGCACGGGCCCCCTCAAGCCCCGGGCCCCGTAGCAGCCGCTACTGCTGCTACCGCGGTAGTTACGCCACTGCTTCCAGGTCTGGAAGCTGAGTAGAATAAGGGCGTAATAGGATGCATATCAGCGTTAGGGTATGTTCACACAGCATATGTTTGAGGTAGAAAAATATGAAACTAATTTTAAGTAAAACATCTGCTCAATTCCAGGTGTTTTTGGAGATAATTTTTAAAGCGGATTTCATTTTTGAGTACTTGTGTAAAATTTTTTTGGTAGTGTCATTGGAAAATATTCTTGTAAAACTATTCAGGAAGTGACATTTCAATTATTTTTTACACGGCGTATTCTTACGAGGATTTTTTAAGTTCAGCAACATAAAAATACGCCTCTTATGAACTGCACAGTGCATTTCCAACTAAAATGAATGGGAAACTTTTTGCAGGCGTATTTGAAATGCATTGTAGAGCAGAATACAAGCGTATACGCCCTGAAATACGCCTGAAAAGAACCAGTGTGAACATAACCTTATGCTGACAGGCATAATACACTGCAATACAGAAGTATTATACACCGATCAAGCAATCGCATAGTGAAGTTCCCTAGACGGACAAGGGTAAAAAAAATAAATGTTAAAAACAAAGACTAAAAATGCAAAAAAAGATCTCTGTCCTGCTATATTATGTAAAAGTATAAACATAATTGCTATCGCCACGTCCATAACGACCTGAACTATAATGTTATTATGTTACTTATACCGGAAGACAAATACGTAAACAAATAAATAGAAAACATTGCCAGAAATGCGTTTTTTTGCTCATCTTGTCTCCCAAAAAATGTAATAAAAAGTGATCAAAATGTCTTATGTACTCCAAATGGGGACAAATAAACTGCAACTCGACTGGCAAAAAGCAAGCCCCAACAGCTACAGTGGCGGAAAAAAAAAAGATTTTAATTTTGTATCGCCGTAATAGTAATGACTCCTAGAATAGAGTTAACATGTTCTTTTATACCTCAATGTGGACGCCGTAAAAAAATATTTGCAAAATTGCTGTTTTTTCCATTTCCTCTCAAAAAATGTAATTACGTTTTTTCAATACATTATATGTGCCCCAAAAATGTGCCATCAAAAAATACAACTCATCCTGTAAAAAACAAGCACTCCTACAGCTACGGCGACAAAATAAATTATTAAACTAAGAAAATTGCTGCGTCACTAAGTTCAAAAGTGGTTTGCGGCGCCAAGGGGTAAACTTAAGTGACAATGTTTTTTTGCAAATGTTGAAATTTTTAGTTGATGCCCAGGATTTCACTTTTTCTAATATATAGGCTATCGATGTGGTCCCAGCACTTCCGCCTATGTTCTGTGTAGAAGTTTTGTGGAGTATGGGAACTGAAGCAGTTAAGCAGATGAATTGCATGGCCTTGACAATGTATAATATTTCAAGACTAAGTCTTAGCTCTCTTTCTAAGAAATAGCCATACCATGTGAAAAGCTCTGCTTACATGCAAAATCGTACTCTTCCCAGTGACCTGATATCACAATGCGCTGATACGTTTTTCCAAACCTCAAATAAATAAAGTTATAAAAGGCAAATATATATTCATACGTTGGCCACTTGTTCTGCTTCCTGACCGGCTCAGTCATTTCTGTCATGAGCCTACACCAATAATGAACTTCTTGTACTGAGCGGAAACTGTAACCAGCAGTGTTTGTGTTTCCGTATTTGCGTATGTATTAAGCCTTTGTTCAAAAGGGGAACGAGTCATATTTATGTACCTATTATCTGAAGATTTCATTTATTTTTCCCAATCAATTTTCCAGTCTGGCATCTGTATCCTCTTATAGACGTCAGTTTCTGGCAATGTAAGGGTCAATGTTCCGTTCAGCTATCTCTTTGTTTTACTAATTCTACTAACGTCTAATTTTCTGATGCTGACCTAAAACAATGGAATCCATGCCCGAGTTACATACTTTGACTAAAAAGTTCACTTGTGCATGTGCACATTCCTGTGCACTTTTGCAACCAATTTTTGTTTTTGCTCCAATACATTGAAAATAAAAAAAACTCCGTAAATTTGCAAATAGTCTTGATTGAAAATCTCCTACAGTTTTGCATATACAGATCCTACGCAGACCTATGCATCCCAAAGGTTAGCTATGTTTACACTACAGAATTTTCCTGAGGAAACATCAGACGAGGATTTGGCAGAGATTCCGCGGCAAAAATCCAGGGCTGACCCTTGGATTTCTGTTGTGGTTTTGCAGTACAAACAGCCGTGTTTCTGCACGCAGATTAGCCCCATCCGTCTGACTTGTTTTTTCCAGCGAGCCGGTTTGCAATTTCACCCGCTGAAAATTCTGACCTGTATGAACAACGGGGCGGTTTCCGATTGAAAGCAATGGTGGGCTTTTTTTTATTTAAGCAGAATTCACACTGATTCCAAAGCGGAAAATGTGTCGGAATCAGCGTGAATTTTCTGTTGCGTGAACAAGACTGGACAGACTACACATAAACCATGTGTAGTCTGATCCTTTAGTCGTGTTACTCGCTTCCCTCTGTCCCCTACTCCTTCCTAATTTACACACATATAAGCAATGCCTACTCTAACATTTCCATGAGGCTTCTTGAGATTTTATGCACATGCCTATTGTTTGGAATAGACAATTTTCAACAGCCATTATTTGCAATATAATGGAAGTGAACAATGAAAGGTGTATCCAGCACTCGGTATAAAAGTTAAATGGTTTATTCGGTCATTTAAAACAAAAACATTAAAACAAAAATCCCGGGACCACGCTTACGCGTTTCAGACTGCTAGGATCCTTAGTTAAAGCTATGACTAAGGACCCTAGCGGTCTGAAACGCGTAAGCCTAGTCCCAGGCTTTTTGTTTTAATCTTTTTGTTTTAACTTTTATGCCGAGTGCTGGATACACCTTTCATTGTTCACTTCCATTACCTTGTATACCTGCTGTCGACACAGGACTTGGTTGGGGTATTTTCAAGCACCTGGACGAAATTAACTTGAACCAACTAACACATCGGAATTGCATTGGAAACACGGTGAGCGAACTTTCTGTAATACATTTCTTATTATTTGCAATATGTTTAGAATTGTCATTATTGCTTTGAACGGCAGATAATAGTTTGTCTGATAATTAGGGCCAGGTTGTTTTTGTAATAACACACAACTAAAAACCAAGAGAATATGAACAGCAAGAAAGTCCTTATAAAAACGTAATGTGAACACATAAAAATGTATTAGCCATAAGCAGAATAGAAATAAACATTACCTCAAATGCTTAGCAAAGTGAGTTACATGTACTGGGAATTCAAATAGGGTTGAAGAAAAGGTGAGCCAGATGTTTCTCGGTAATATTTCCGATAGCACAGATATCTGAAAGAACAGCTGGACTCCAGAAACCAATTATTCCAGTCAAGAATATTTACAAGTTCGGCATTAGTGGCTACCTGCTGCCTGTATCAAATATTAACAGCTTATTATGGGAACATGAAAGCCGGGTCCTCCTGCTGAGTTAGGCATCTCTGGTGCTCTAGTAACTCACCCGTGAGGGTTTGAAGCCTAAATTACAACAGTAAAGTACAATGAACTAATACAATTACACAATGTAAATTCTACTGCCATCCATTGTCCTCACTGAACTGAACTCCTTAAAGAACCTTTGTCAAATGACAGCTGTGCTTGAAAACCTGCTTACCGTTAATTAATATTAATGTCATTGTTATCCTAAAGGGCCTATATGGCAGAACATGGCACAGCATCTTACAAGCCTGTAGTATAGAGGTGTAGGCACTCCGCATGCCGTCATATGGTGTTTCCGTATACTTATCTAGAAGCAATACTGCTCCTAGAGGAGAAAACCTGCATAATACTGCATGCCACAAAAAAAACCTACAGAACAGCAGTTTATAGAATAGGCCCATCGCAGGCTATGGACACCGTATTACAGAAGGAGCAGAACACAAATCCATAATACAGATGGTGTGCATGAAGTTTAGGACAAGAGACAGAAGTTTTCTATTTATTTATTTCTGTTACTTATATAGTGCCAACACAGTGCTTATTCTTACTTACTGCCTCCATTGGGGCTCACGATCTAAATTCGCTATTGGTATGTTTTTGGGGTGTGGGAGGAAACTGGAGTACCCAGAAACATACAAACTCAGTGCAAATGTTGTCCTTGGCTGGATTTAAACCCAGGACCCCAGCGCTGCAAGGCTATAGTGCTAGCCACCATGCTACCCGCCTTCTCTTATCTATAACCAGCAGTACAACCGCTGTCTTTTCCAAACTTTCAAAATCATCACTGGCTTTTGCCAAATTAGGCCTCACCCCCAAACCTTTAGAACCCCAAGTCCATCAATTTATGCCCAGTTGCGATAAATTCATACTGACTTCTTCTTTTAACCTAGACATCTTCTGCCATCAGAACATCCAAATGGCTCCGTCATGACTCGGGTAAAAATAGTTAGACATGACACCAATGTGGCAGAGCCCACAACACAAGTTAGGGTATGTTCACACGGCAGCGTCCGTAACGGCTGAAATTACGGGGCTGTTTCCAGTAGAAAACAGCTCTGCAGGCGCTTGAACGCCGCGTCCATTACGGACGTAACTGAAGCTGGTTTTCCCTGTAGTGCATGGAAAACGGCTCCATTTACGTCTGAAGAAGTGACATGACACTTCTTTGGCGCGGGCGTCTATTTACGCGCCGTCTTTTGACAGCGACGCGTAAATATACGCCTCGTGTGAACAGACAAACGTCAGCCCATTGCTTTCAATGGGCAGATGTTTGTCAACACTTTCAAGCCGTAATTTCGGACGTAATTCGGGGGTTAAAACGCCCGAATTACGTCCGTAAATAGGCCGTGTGAACATACCCTAACAATGTGATGTATGTGGTGCAAGTTTACTCCGTAGCTCAGCATTTATCTGCTCTAAATTGTATAAAACTTTTCAGACTCTAACAAATACCAGAAAGGACAAAAAAATAAACTTAAAAATCCTTGAGTAACACAAACTGTTCAATGTTTACCCGCAGTCCTGCCAATAACACTTAAAAAGAACCCGCTGGATGAATGAAATGAAACACAAGTTTCATTGACATATTATAAGCAATACAGGTGCTCGGTACTAACTATTATTTACTTTAAAAAAGAGTCAATGTGTGTATGAGAATGCAGTGCCAGTCGTGATCGCAGCTCCGTTCCACCCATCTCTCCACCAATCACACTGGGGGATGTTCTGTTGATAAACCACATGTGAGAAAGAAACAGCCGAAAGAGAACTAAAAACAGCTGATAGCTCATATGTTTGAAAGCTTTAGGCCATGTTCACACGGCATATGATGCAGTCTAAAACATACGAGGCTGACATCAAGAGTAATCAGCTCCTGAAATTCCGGTATTTTGCAAGTGTACTTGACCAGTATTTTGAGGTGTATTTTCAGAGCTTTTTTTGGAGCAAATTAAAAAAGACTCTCATGGCAGATATCAACACGAAACAGCGTTTTGTTTTTTAATTCAGCGGCATAAAAATATGCCTCGTATGAACTACTAGGCGTATTTGCAGGTGTATTTCGGTGCATAATATGGCCAAAGGATATACTTACATGAATTGTTTTTTTTTTGCAGTTTGCAACGCATATTTTTGTTACATACGTTTTTAAAACGCAATTAAAAAAGACCGCCATGCATGTCAAACTTTTTTAATTGTGTTAGTAAAGTTTGTTTTTTGTTAAATGTAATTTTGTATATGCATTTTGCTGGTGTTTTCGAAGTTCTATAAAGAAGTCTATGAAGAAATATGGCAGAAAAAAAAAGTCATACCAAGAGTATTCTGCATTTTGGTAAAAACCCCACTGACCCCAGAAATGCAAAAAATCGGGCAAAAACCAAAACGCTGTACATACAGCCTTTCACAAGTCCATAATAAAGTATGAGAAAGCCTGGATAAACAGCGTTTGGGTTTGAGGGGTTTTGCAGCTTTTTTGGGTCAGCGCATGGTCTAAGTATGGTGTTTTTTTTTTCTTGTACAAAATAACACAAAATAAAAACCGCCACCAAAAATACATGTAGAAATCTGCAGCGTTTCACATTTTGTCTCAAAAATGATTGCTTCTAGTTTATTTATTTTTATATTATTTGTTTTTATTAACATTTGTTTTCAAATAGTGGGGAGAAACATATCAAGAACCAGAGCGCAGTTGACAAAATTATCCTCACCAGGAAGTACAGTAATATAGTGAGTATAGGCTTGGACAGACCTGTGAAGGGAAGAGTCTAGAGGTGTATAGGCCCATAGGAGTTGTAAACAAGCAGTTGAGCAAAAACATAATTTCTGTACAAAAAAAACAACAAATCGAGCCCATGGTGTGCACTGAATTTATTATGTTTAATGTGGCGTACTGTTGGAGTATACACCGATGTGTCAATACACTTTAATAGGCAAACATATGGCAAAATACCACAGCCTCAACTATATTGAAAGAGCATTTGACTGTATACAAAAAAATTATAGTTAGTGTCATCCAGTTGCGTACGTCCGGCTATACCAGAGGCATAGCTAGGTTGGGGACAGGCGCCCCGGTTGCAACTAGGAGGGAAGGTAGGGGGCATCGGGAAGGCACAGGCATAGTTGCCAACAGTCCCGAATTTGCTGAGAAAGTTCTGGCAAATACGTGCCCCGCCAACTGCCATATTATTCAATTGTATCTGCGTCCTCAGGACAGAGCAGGAAACTATCCTCTCCTGAAGAAGCACCTGACGTCACTGATTATATATGGATGGTGATGTCAGGGGCTTCTCCAAGAGCGGAATCACTGGCAAGAGAATTTCCGATGCTCTGGCCGTGGATTCCGCTCCTAGAGGCGCTATCTAAAAGGAAGGGGTGTAGCGCTATTTACAGTGGGGTGTGTGTGCCACTATCTACAGGGGCTGTGTGCCACACTATCTACAAGGGGGGCTGTGTAGCTTTATCTACAAGGGTGTATGTGGCACTTTCTACAGGGGGTGTTTGGCACTATCTACAACGGTGTGTGTGTGTGTGTGTGTGTGTGTGTTTGGCACGATTTACAAGTGGGGAGTGTGGCAATATCTAGAAGGACCATGTGTTTGGCACTATCTACAGTGGAGGAAATAAGTATTTGATCCCTTGCTGATTTTGTAAGTTTGCCCACTGTCAAAGACATGAACAGTCTAGAATTTTTAGGCTAGCTTAATTTGACCAGTGAGAGATAGATTATATATAAAAAATAAAAAAAACTGAAAATCACATAGTCAAAATTATATATATTTATTTGCATTGTGCACAGAGAAATAAGTATTTGATCCCCTACCAACCATTAAGGGTTCAGCCTCCTCCAGACCAGTTACACGCTCCAAATCAACTTGGTGCCTGCATTAAAGACAGCTGTCTTACATGGTCACCTGTATAAAAGACTCCTGTCCACAGACTCAATTAATCAGTCTGACTCTAACCTCTACAACATGGGCAAGACCAAAGAGCTTTCTAAGGATGTCAGGGACAAGATCATAGACCTGCACAAGGCTGGAATGGGCTACAAAACCATAAGTAAGACGCTGGGTGAGAAGGAGACAACTGTTGTTGCAATAGTAAGAAAATGGAAGACATACAAAATGACTGTCAATCGACATCGATCTGGGGCTCCATGCAAAATCTCACCTCGTGGGGTATCCTTGATCCTGAGGAAGGTGACAGCTCAGCCGAAAACTACACGGGGGAACTTGTTAATGATCTCAAGGCAGCTGGGACCACAGTCACCATGAAAACCATTGGTAACACATTACGCCGTAATGGATTAAAATCCTGCAGTGCCCGCAAGATCCCCCTGCTCAAGAAGGCACATGTACAGGCCCGTCTGAAGTTTGCAAATGAACATCTGGATGATTCTGAGAGTGATTGGGAGAAGGTGCTGTGGTCAGATGAGACTAATATTGAGCTCTTTGGCATTAACTCAATTCGCCGTGTTTGGAGGAAGAGAAATGCTGCCTATGACCCAAAGAACACCGTCCCCACTGTCAAGCATGGAGGTGGAAACATTATGTTTTGGGGGTGTTTCTCTGCTAAGGGCACAGGACTACTTCACCGCATCAATGGGAGAATAGATGGAGCCATGTACTGTCAAATCCTGAATGACAACCTCCTTCCCTCCACCAGGACATTAAAAATGGCTCGTGGCTGGGTCTTCCAGCACGACAATGACCCGAAACATACAGCCAAGGCAACAAAGGAGTGGCTCAAAAAGAAGCACATTAAGGTCATGGAGTGGCCTAGCCAGTCTCCAGACCTTAATCCCATCAAAAACTTATGAAGGGAGCTGAAGATCCGAGTTGCCAAGCGACAGCCTCGAAATCTTAATGATTTACAGATGATCTGCAAAGAGGAGTGGGCCAAAATTCCATCTAACATGTGTGCAAACCTCATCATCAACTACAAAAAACGTCTGACTGCTGAGCTTGCCAACAAGGGTTTTGCCACCAAGTATTAAGTCTTGTTTGCCAAAGGGATCAAATACTTATTTCTCTGTGCACAATGCAAATAAATATATATAATTATGACTATGTGATTTTCTTTTTTTTTTTTTCATATAATCTATCTCTCACTGGTAAAATTAACCTAGCCTAAAAATTCTAGACTGTTCATGTCTTTGACAGTGGGCAAACTTACAAAATCAGCAAGGGATCAAATACTTATTTCCTTCACTGTACATGGGGGAGGGGTGTTTGGCAGTATCTACAAAGGAGGGGTGTGGCACTATTTGCTAGCTGGGGTGTGTGGCACTATTTTCTAGGGGGGGGGGGAGTGTGGCACTATCTACAAGAGTAGTATGTTCATTATGTCACCATATAGTCTCATTAGCCTCCGTTATACAATCTGTTTTAGTCAGGCACACTGAACTCTTTAGTTTATTTTCTTTTACTTTATTGTTATGTTAACTACCTTATATAACTATATTGCTTGTAAAATGTACAGATGGTTTAAAGAGAACCTTTCACCTGCCCATACATGTGCAGCTGAGTGCAGCATGTTATAGGCAGGGCTTCACAAACCCTGGGGAACCTTAAATTTTTTTCCTATCTTCCACCTTTATTTACATATCGGTGCTGTTATATTTTGCGCCCAATATGTAAATAAGCTCCTGAACTGTCAATGGGGCATTGCTATCTAACTAAATGGCAAGGGGGCATGATCTCTTCGCTCTGACACTGTCCAATCAGCTATATGTATGGGCAGGTGAAAAATTCTCTTTAAGCTCGAGATACATTAAAAAAAAATGTGAAAAGAAAATTACATCTCACTGATTGGTAGAAAAAGCAAGCATGGCGAAGGGGAAGGAGATGTCGGCAAAGAAGTGGGGGTGTGCCAAACGGAATCTTTGCCCCGGTGCAGGAGAACCTAGCTACGCCTTTGGGCTATACGATCAGAAAAACCGTTTGATACGCAATGTGAACCAAGCCTAAGACACTTTTTACAGCTGACGGTGACTGTTCTATAGTGCTGGAGCACGGCTATCAAGTATTCTTTTTTTGTTGCGGTTTGTTTTTTACTACTACTATTATTATTATTTAAGCTCACATACATGTAGGAGCACAGTGCGCCATCCACCCACCCCAAATCGCTCTTCTCTCCCTATGTCCCCTCAGGCTTACTCAGCGTGCGGTGGCTCATGCAAGGTCCTTATGCCGAGCAGCGTCAGGACCTTATATGCGACACAGCACTCTGCGTCAGTGCTGTGTCACATATGTCCTGTCGCTGCCAGGCGTCTTGACTTTACATGAGCCGTCACACGCTGAGCGAGTCTGAGGGGACATGGAGAAAAGAAGAGGGTCAGTGAAAGGACTTCTAAGGGTAGTGTCTGCGTGTCTCCCTCTGCTCTTGCTCTCCTCCCCTTCCCCTCTCCATAGACTTTAATGGGCAACGTGTCTGCGTCTCCTCTGACCCCCCCCCCCCACTTCCTGTAGTCCGTCTCCTCTGCTCTGCAATTAGGGGTGGACAGCAGATTACAGTAAGGGAGACACCTAGTGGCAGTAACTTCACACAGAATTTGCATCCTTCTCCCTGTCTTTTTCTGTCTAGGGATGTAGCTGTGGATCGTGTGGGTGTCGGGTAAAAAAGAGCCAGCTGTAGATTGCAGCCTACCAGCCTGTATCTGCTCCCTGCACCGCCAGCAAAGAGGCGTATGTTTCCCTAAACTACTGAGGAATGGTAAAAGGTGGCACTAGCTTAGGGCCCCACGTCTCCGCTTCACCGTTTGTGCACGAGACTGTCGATAAATAGGGTAAGTTGCCGCTTTTGTCACTGAAAAGCCTGTTTACTCTGCCATTGCCTAAACACACCCATGCGATACCAAGTTTATATAATTTTTTTTATGATGTACCACTTTTACAAATAAAAAACAGTTAAGAAAAAACGATGTGTCGCCATATTTTGGGAGCCATAACTTTATTATTTTTCCATTGATGGTGTGGTGGGAGTGCTTGGTTTGCAGGGCAAGCTGTACTTTTCATTGGGACCATTTTGGGGACTTTTTGATCACTTTTTATTCCATTTTCTATAGAACGCAAAATAACAAAAAAAAAACAACACTGGCATTGTGAATTATTTTTTTCCAACAGCGTTCACCCTGTGGATTAAATAACGTAATATTTTAATAGTTCAGAATTTTATCGATGCGGCAGTTCCAATTATGTTTATTTTTTTATTGTTTACATATTTTTATGTGACAATAGGGAAAGAGGTTGTTTTAACTTTTAATATTTTTTTGTACATTATTAAAAGTTTTATTTAACAGATTTTTTTTTTTTTTACAGTCCCCCTAGTGGACTTGGACAATCGATTGTTGAATCGCTGGTAGAATAAACTAGAATACCTCTGTGGTGCAGTGTATTGTGCTATTTACCGGCTAGAGGCAGGGCTTAAAGGGGTTTTCCCATGAAGGACATTTATGACATATTCACAGGATATGTCATAAATGTCAGATAGATGCGGGTGCCACCTCTGGGACCCGCACCTATCTCTAGAACGGGGCCCCCTAACAATGTTCCCTCTAAGTCTTGGCAGCTCCTGAGTGAAGCAGTTAGGGAGCAGGGCAAGTCGCCATCAATGGTGGGCGATCTGATGACCAAAAGTAATACCCCAGTAAACGCTAATATAGTGGACTACATAAGAGAATAAGAAAACATATTTTAAATTAGTTTTAATTACTTTTTTAAATACTATAATATTACAAGTACACCAGTAAAATTGACAGTTATAAACACCAATTATGGACATTAATGAAAGAATCCCTCTCTTACACCACTGTCCCTATAGATAGCGCCACACAGACCCCCTGTACATAGCATCGCACACAGCCCCTGTAGATAGTGCCACACACACCCACTGTAGATAGCACCACACACAGACCCCCTGTAGATAGCACCACACACAGACCCCCTGTAGATAGCACCACACACAGACCCCTTGTAGAAAGCGCCACACACAGCCCCTGCAGATAGCACCCCACAGCCCTCCCACTCTTGTAAATACTGCCACATAGCGCCCCTTGTATATAGTGCCACATAGCCCCTATTGTATATACTGCCACACAGCCCCCCTTGCATATAGTTTCCTCACGCTGACTCCCGGCCACTTCCTAAATACATGGTCGGGAGTTACAGAAACAGCGTAACTCGCTGAGCTATGCTGTTTCCGTGACTCCCATAGTAGTGAATGGCAGTTACGAAAGCAGCGTAGCATGTGAGCTACGCTGTTTCCGTAACTACTATTCAGTTCTATGGGATTTAGGGAAACAACGTAGCTCAGCGAGACACGCAGGACGAGCTTTCATCTAAGCCGTCAGGTCAGCTGAACTGACGGCTCAAGTGACAGCTGGTCCCATGTCTCTGACACACAGGATCCTGCTAATAATGATCACATTTAAGTTCCTATGATAGAAGGATAAATCTTCTATGTATACAGGATACATAGGAGCTGTATCTTAACCTCTTAACAACATACCAAGTACTAGTACGTGGTAGCCGTTAAGGGGAAGCATGGAGCGGGCTCACGGGCTGAGCTCGCTCCATACTCAGCGGGTGACGGCTGTGTTACACAGCCGACACCTCACTTCAACGGGCGGAATCAAAGATCACTTTGATTCCGCTCATTTAACACCTTAAATGCTGCGGTCAATCGAGACCTCGGCATTCAAATTGTTAGAATCAGGGGGCGCCCCTTCAAACACGCCATCGCGCCACTCGTGATGGGATCGGATGGTGACTATGGTTGTTATGGCAGCCTGGGAGTCTAATGAAGAAATGCATGAAGAAAAAAGTGTAGTTTCCGTAACTTCCATAGTAGTGAAAGGCAGTTACGGAAGCCGAGTAGCAGACAAGCTACGCTGTTTCCGTAACTACCATTCAGTTCTATGGGGCTTACGGAAACAGCGTAGCTCAGCGAGGTACACTGTTTTCTTCTTCATGGTCGGAAATCACACGCTTCAGCCGCAACACAGAGAGGTCGAATGGGGTTTAGGGGGACCCGTTCTAGAGGTAGGTGCGGGTCCCAGAGGTGGGACCCGCATCAATCTGACATTTATTACATATCCTGTGGATATGTCATAAATGTCCCTGATAGGAAAACCCCTTTAATAAATGCTAATTTTTCCTAAAGTTACTTTTACTGCACTTCGTGGGAGGTATTTATTCGTCCATGAAGGTAGCGGAGGGAAATTAGATTATGAGGCTGTTATAAGAGAGTATTGCAGTCTACATACTTTTCATACCACAGTTGTCCCTAACTTCCTAGACAGGAGGAGTGGTATTTGGGTTCCTAGTTTTCATAGCCCTAGTTCCCTTTCCTTGTGCTGAAGGGAGATATTTGAATGGGGCTACCCAAATCTACAGGTTTTACTGGGGGTTTCTTAGTTGGGTTAGGGAGGGGGAGGAGGGGGGTTCGCCGGGAGGGTATTTTACAGAGTCTTTGGGGGATATATGGTTTGTGGTCCTAATGAACGTAATGGAAGGGTACAGAATTGCATATCCTAGTTTAATACGATACATCTATCCTAATAGCTAATCCCATATCGATTGTAACATGGAATGTGAATGGTCTCGGGATCCCAATAAGAGGAGAGCGGTAAGGGATTTATTAAACCTGTCCAGCCTTTGATCCTGTGTCTACAAGAGACACATATGACCAAAGACAGGATGCACCTTTTAGATGGGCCATGGGTAGGTCAGAAATTTCATGGGGTGCACATGGCTTACTCTAGAGTTGCTAGTATTCTCATGCATTTTTTACGATCTTGTACATGCGGCCTAATAGATTAGAGGGGGATCATGTGTGTCCGACCCGCTGTCACTGAAGCTGTCAGTCCCGCAGACTTGACGGGAACAGGATTTAGCGCTACATTACAGCTGCTCTGTATACAGAGTACAAAGCAGCTGTATCTAAAAAAAAGTAAAATGATAACCCTTACTCAGTGTGGAATGCTCACAAGGCAGTGTTGAGGGGAATTCTGATTCAGCAAGGAGCTCGCTACAAGAAACAGCAATTAGCTAAATTCACCTCCCTGATGGATCAGATACGAACTCTTGAGGTACAACAGCAGCAAACTAAATCTGTGTCCGTTCATGATGACCTTATGTCTTTAAGGCGTCAACTTAAATCTTTATTACTAGATGATTATGATAGAAAGGTAACTGCTCTCCGCATGACATATTATACCTCTTATAATAAAGCTAGTAAACTAATGTCCCAAAGAATTAAAGGTCGACGTCTAAAATCCATTATTCCTAATTTGATCTCACCGGAGAATAGCTCCAAGATTATACATCCACAGGACATAGTTAACCAATTTGGTTCCTTTTATTCTAAGCTTTATAATCTTAAAGAAGATTCTTCTGTCCCTCAACCCACCGAATTAAACATTAATGCCTTCTTAAGCTCGGTGCAACTACCCTCTCTAACGCTAGATCAATTGTCCCTCTTAAATGCTCCTATCACTCACCTGGAGGTTTCCAAGGCTATAGGTGTATTGAAATCAGATAAAGCTCCGGGCCCTGACGGCTTCTCTAATGAGTATTACCGCACTTTTTCTCCTATTCTCTCCCCACATTTGTCAGCGGTATATAATCGAGCTTTGGAAACAGGCAGCCTCCCTAGCGAAATGTTACAGGCCACAATAGTCACTATCCCTAAACCAGGAAAATCTCCCACTACTCCAGCTAATTTTCGACCAATATCCCTCCTTAATTGTGATAAGAAAATATATGCTAAAATTTTAGCCACTCGCTTGATAGATATTTTACCTACGCTAATACATTCGGACCAGGTTGGATTCACGAAGGGGCGGCAGGCTTCTGATGGCACCAGACGCATCGTCAACCTGTTGGCAAAGGTGGGAGGCAGTCGGGCGCCTTCTCTCTTCCTTACCCTGGATGCGGAGAAGGCGTTCGACATAATACATTGGGGATTTGCTTCTGCTACTTTGCATAGATTTGGTTTTGGGGGTCCTATATTACAGGCTATTCAGGCCCTTTATACTTCTCCCTCAGCTAGGGTTTTGTCAAATGGATCTCTTTCCACGCCCTTTAATATAACAAATGGGACGAGACAAGGGTGTCCACTTTCACCATTATTGTTCACGTTAGTTATGGAGCCATTTGCGGAATCTATTCGCTCTAATATAAATATAAGGGGAATACCTGTAGGATTCCGATAACACAAACTGGGCCTATTTGCAGATGATGTCATCCTGACGGTTACTGATCCCTTATCTTCTCTACGAGAAATAATGAATGTCATATCGCGATTTGGTTTGGTCTCATATTATAGGATCAACGCCACAAAATCACAGATATTAGGGCTTTTCATTAACCATACTTTGAAGAGAGCCATTCAAGCTGAGTTCCCTTTCAAATGGGAGAATACTTCTGTCCCCTATTTAGGGATCCAGATTGGTTTTCCTCTTACTCTGATGCCTAAGCTGAACCTAGAACCTTTGCTGTCCACTATTCAGGAAGATCTTAAAAGCATATCGAAGCATGAACCTTCCTGGTTGGGTCGCAATGTATGTTATAAAATGTTTATTTTACCTAAAATACTGTATTTTCTGCGCACTCTATCTGTTCCCATACCATCCTCTATTCTTATGAAGTTTCAAAAACAACTCAGAACATTTATTTGGGGAGGCCGACATCCGAGAATAGCTGCAACCACTCTGATAGTAAATGCACGTAGAGGGGGATTGGGAATGCCAAATATTATTTCCTACCATAAAGCCTTGATAGTTAAGCAATTATGTACATGGATTTCCCCGACCTCATTATCTAACTGGGCTTCTATCGAGCAAAGTCTTACGGGCAGTAAATCTCTTAGAAGTGTTCTATTGGCTTCTGCTATAAAACCATCTCTGCCCCTACCAGTGGCTCCAACAATAAAGGTTTCTGTACAAGCTTGGTTATCTCTTCTGTCAGCCACCTCTACCACTAAAAGGGGGGCACCTTTTCCCTTACCTTTAACTGTTCTTGAACTACTGATCCCAGGCCTGAAGGTACAGACATGGATGGGGTGTGGTATCCATTATATTTCAGAGTTATACCGTGGAGATAGACTGAGATTGTTTCCAGATCTTGTTGCCACATATCATGTACCATGTGGTGACTTGTTTCGATATGTTCAGATTGTACCTTATTTGGCTTCTTTTCCTACTATTACGGCCTCTTTACCACGATTTATTTGTGATCATTTTTCTAACTCCAAGGGGGGCCTGAACTTTACTAAGTGTATATATGACTACCTAAACGGAGACGTGGAGGTGACTAAGCGGGCTCATTTTCTGGGTTGGGAGTGGGACCTAGGACGAACGTTTACTATCGAGCAATGGGCTGAGGCAATGAAGTGGACTATGAAATTCTCATGATGTATGAATCTCTTGGAAGTCTACCATAAAATGTTGATGAGATGGTATTATACACCTTCCAAGCTAGCCAGTATCTATCCCCATTCGTCGGCCTTGTGTTGGAGGGGATGTGGCCAGATAGGATCTCTTTATCATATTTTTTGGAATTGCCCTATTATATTAAAGCTGTGGGAGGATGTGTTTTACCTTCTATCCTCAGTACTGGGGACTTCTATCAAAAAAGATCCAGCTTTAGCTCTCCTATCATTGGGAATAGAGGACCTTCCACATGATTTTAGACGTCTGGTGGGCTTCTTACAACTAAGCTTTTGATTGCAAAGGCTTGGAAATCCTCCACATCTCTTTCCTGTATTGAAGTGATAGGAAGAGTGTCTAACCATTGTACCTATGAACGCCTATTTTATCTAAGAAATCACAGATATGTTTTGTTTTCTAATGTATGGAGCCCATGGTTGCGTCATTTTGTGGACTGTAGAGACCAATTGCCTACGTCAGACTGATTTTTTTTCTCCCCCCTCCCTTCCTTCCCTTCCCTTCTTTACCTTTTGATAAGAAAGAACTTGTTTGGTATTTACCACTTGAATGGTTGTACATTTATTGGATATCACGCTGTTCGGTCTCTGTGCACTGTGTATGACTGATAATGTACTATATGATGTTGAAAATTCAATAAAAATTTATTGTTCAAAAAAAAAAAAAAAAAAAGTACAATTATTTTTTAATATAGACTAATTAAAAAGTTGCACAAATCACACTGACCTGTATATAATGCCCATCAAAGGTTTACATAGCCTTCAATGATCTCCTAAGCTAATTATGGATTAAATGAAAGTTGAACTTTGATTTATCTTAAATCAGATTAAAAGATCATTCAGGAGCTGAAGGGGCTGACGAATGAGCTGTCAGACAAACTATCTGACGGATTTGCTACTGAACAGCATTCTGCAGCTTGTTATGTAGTGAATATACATGCCAACTGCAGAACCCAAACGAAACAACATAAAACTCATTCAGAAAAACGCATTGTTTTTGGGTTTTTTAGCACAAAATACATGCAATTCAATAAAAAAAAATGGCTACAAAAGTGTCCATAGCCTTCAAATAGTCTTTGCATGACATACACACATCTCTCACAAAGGACGTGTGAGGTTATTTTATTAGTTTACCACTTTGCTGGTGGTGAGACATTTTTATAGTAAAAGCAAGCTTTTCCGGAGGGTACAGTATGTATACGCTGCAGAAATACATAGTAAGTATGCTACATCTGACTGCACCTAAAGCCTTGTTCAAACAGTGCAGATTTGCTATAGATTTTACATGCATTTTTTAAAGCCAAAACCAGAATTGGATGCAGGAGGCCTTCCCTATATATGTCTTCTGTTTAGGTTCCGTTCCTGGTTTTGGCTTAAAAAAATATATACAAAATTAGCATCAAATAGGCCTAACGGTGAATATATTTTTTTTCTTTTTTTGCGGCACAGGTGAGATTTTAGTGGTACCAAAACAAAAGCAGTATCTTTAAATTTTTACGTTTTATATAAGGTAAAAATATCAAAAATGGAAAAAAAAAATCTAAATTTCCTCCTTTTATAATTTAAAACTTTTTACCTTAACCAAAAAACGTTACAGCATAATATAATTCATTTTCTCTCACGTGTATTGCGATACCAAATATGTGTACTTTGCCCAACATGCGTAGTTGCTATAACGCCCAAGAGCAAAAATCCCCATATTATTTCTAGCTTGTCCCTCACCGTTAGGGCATGCCCCCACGTGGCGGATTTCCTCCGCAACTGTCCGCATCAATGCCGCACAGAATCTGCGTTGCAGATTCTGCGGCGGATCTGCCCAAAATGTGCAGTAAATTGATGCGGACTAGCTGCTGCGGACTGTGGGAAAAGTGCTTCCCTTCTCTCTATCAGTGCAGGATAGAGAGAAGGGACAGCACTTTCCCTAGTGAAAATAAACAAATTTCATACTTACCGGCCGTTGTCTTGGTGACGCGTCCCTCTTTCGGCATCCAGCCCGACCTCCCTGGATGACGCGGCAGTCCATGTGACCGCTGCAGCCTGTGATTGGCTGCAGCCGTCACTTACACTGAAACGTCATCCTGGGAAGCTGGACTGGAGACAGAAGCAGGGAGTTCTCGGTAAGTATGAACTTCTATTTTTTTGACAGGTTGCTGTATATTGGGATCGGTAGTCACTGTCCAGGGTGCAGAAACAGTTACTGCCGATCGCTTAACTCTTTCAGCACCCTGGACAGTGACTATTTACTGACGTCGCCTAGCAACGCTCCTGTAATTCCGGGAGCCCCATTGACTTCCTCAGTCTGGCTGTAGACCTAGAAATACATAGGTCCAGCCAGAATGAAGAAATGTCATGTCAAAAAAGCAAGACGCATCCGCAGCACACATAACATGTGCATGACAGCTGCGGACTTCATTGCAGAATTTAGAATCTCCATTGAAGTCAATGGAGAAATTCTGCCATGAGTCCGCAACCAGTCCGCCACTGGTCCGCAACAGACAGAGCATGCTGCGGACACCAAATTCCGCTCCGCAGCCTATGCTCCGCAGCGGAATTTTACGCCTCGTCTAAACGAACACTTCTAAATAGAAGTGGAAGTCAATGGAGAAACGGCTCCGCTGCAGATTAACGCTGCGGAGTGTCCGCAGCGGAATTCAAGTGAAATTCCGCCACGTATGAACCCAGCCTTAGCTGGTATACGGGATCTGTAAATGGGTGTGTTCACAAATACATTAATTTTAAGTGTTAAGAGCAGATGCAATGGGCTTTAGAGACAGAAAATAGCGACTGTTAATTATTTGTGTGGATTTGGGTTAACATATTTTGCATTACGTGGACACATTAAAAGGGTGCCCGTCATAGAGGATGCTCCTGATGATACAGACTAGTAAGGAGTATGGATTTAAATATAGTATTTTTTTTAAACCTGTGAATGTTTATGTTATTTTCATATATATATATATATATATATATATATATATATATATATATATATATATATATATATATATATATATATGTTTTTATTTATTTTTTGCTAGTTTATTTGTTTATTTAATCTCACACTTATTACACTGGGCTGGAGAAAGCTAGGATGACATGATCTCTGTCCCCCCAGTATTCTCCTCTGTATGCAGATTACATATAATAGTGATCTAAAAGCCTGCTGGCCATTAGATTACTATTAGCAGTGATCTGTATACAGGGGAATGCTGGGTGGACACAGATCATGTGCTCCCAGCATGCTCCTCTCCACTATGTCACAGTTGGGAACCCCTTGACGTATGTAGCACGATCTGCCATTAAAGTGAGGACTGTAGATATACGCCCTGGCTGCACGGAGAATCGTCAGGTAGGATGTATATCTACAGATTGGTGGGCAGAAGGGGTTAAAAAGCTTGTCTGGTTTAGGAAGCCCATTTTCAAACACTCTAATCTATTAGCTACAGTGGAGAATGGCTACAAAGAGTTTCTCTTGCTCTGGAGGACCCATTATGTCCATGTCTTACATGGACAGCTTATTGATTTCAACGAGAACTGTGTAATACTTTAGTTGTCTTATGGTGGCATTACCCAGGGATAGAACACTTGCTGCCATGTTCCCCTATAAACTACACATTATGGCTGGAGGTCCCAGCAGCAGACACCCTGTGCTTATCATCAGAGGACTCCTCTAAAAAAAAAAAGAGATGTCTAAAGCTGACAACCCTTTTGAGCATGTCACAAAACAAGCAAAATCTATGTCTGTCATCATAGTAAAAAATAAGCAAATAAAAATAGTAATTGCAATTTGTCTTCAAAACCATGTAATAAATTTAGGAATGTGCCAAGTAGATTTCCTAGTCGTGTGATGCTGACACTGCCGTGTAGGGAAATATACAGTCAGCTTTCTTGTCGCAGGGTCCGGATCAATGAACACGCAGTAATAGGATCTGCCGCTGTTACACAATGATAACAACAACAAAAAAACAAAGTACAAGCAGAAACGTGCTGGTAAAGTTCAAATGAATGTTAGCCTGAGCTCTTTCTACAAAAATGATTACACTTGCAAAATAAAACGCCAAGCTGCAAGTTCATCACAGGAAAGGAAAGATAAGTTTACATTTGTGGAATTTGTGGAATTTGATGTAGTGAAAATATACTTATCAACTACTTTCTGGTTTAGAGACCTACTTGAAGGGCTAGACCACACATAACGGAATTGCTGCAGAAAATGTTTGCAGCAATTCCACAGAAAGTAGGAATTTTTTTTTACTGCAGAAAATGATGCTGATTTTGCGGAGTTTTTCTCAATATTGGGAGATTGTGACATCTCCTCTGAAAAACACAGCAATTCAGCCCACTTTCCGCAGCAGGAATTGACATGCTGCGGTACGAAAAATACGCACCACAGGTCAATTTGTGGTCAAATACTTTACGCATGTGGGTGAGATAAATCTCACCCACTTTGCTGCTACTGTATATTTTCCGTCCGCAATTCCAGACGAAAAATCCGTAGCAATTCCGCTACGTGTGGACAAGCCCTTATAGTATGGGCGGATTTGGAATAGTCAGTAGTTAGGTTCCATTTTTACTGAGGCGTCAAGGCCAGGATAAAAAAACAAACACACACACACACACACAATCTCTTTTTATTTGTGTCCAGTTCTGTGTTGGCTAAAAAAAAAACTGCATCAAAACTGCGTGTGTGTTCCTGGCCCTATAGGGCCGGGTCCACACATAGCATAAATACTCTGGCTTTTCCGCAACAGATTTCACTGAGTAAAATCTGCAGCATATTACAGTAACAACAAAGTGGATGAGATATGAACAAATCTCATCCACACGCTGTGTAAAAAACCCACCGAAAAAACTTTTATAAAATCACCTGCGAAGTGTTTTTTTTAATCCGCAGCATGTTAATTTATGTGGAATTGCTTGTTTTCTGTTTCGGGTTTTCCCCATTGAATTCATAGGGGAAGTAAAACCCACAACAAAACGCAGATGTTGCGATTTTTATGTTGGAAAAGCTGCAATTCCTCAGCAAAAATCGCAACAAAAAAGTCTATATTTACCCAGAACTATATGCTTCTGAGTCCAGTCCGGCCTCCAGGGATGAGGTTTAAGCCAATCACAGGCTGCAGTGGTCACATGGGATGAACCGTCATCCCAGGAGGGCGGGCTGCAGGACGTCAGAAAGATGTGTCGCCATGGCTATCGGTAAGTATAAAGGTGGGGGGTATTTTACGTGCTGTTTTCCGCAGTGGACATGCCGGACGAAAAACTGCACCACAATTTGGTGCGGTTTTTCGACCGGAATTTTGTGCGGGCTCCATGGCGGATATGCATTATACTTTTACACAGCGTATCCGCCCTGTGTCAACATGGCCTGGTAGCCTGCATTTACAGAACTGATAATTTATTAAGTTGCATACTAATCTTCTCAATAACCATCTTATTCATAATTTTAAATGTGTTTTTGGTAAAATATCTATAGTTTAAAAGAATATCTTACAAATGATTTCGCTCATTATTAGATTATAATAGTAGAAAGACCCCCCCTAACCAAAAGTTGTCAACCAAATGGCTTGTACAATAGCATTGCCTCCACTTCTAAGAAAAAAAAACAAGTGGCCCCAGCCGACAGCAGCCTGACAGTAGATTGAGTCTCTTTGAACACAGACATTGCTCATCTGTTGATATGTCAGATAACATAGTTACAGGAAGTGACAGGTCTTATATATGATATATAATCAGTACAAGTTAAAAATAAATTAAAAAAATTTATGTTATCAGAATCTATATTTATGTTATAGAAACAATGCGTCGACCAAGGTTCTGCTCACATTTGTGCTTGTATTTCTGCTATTCTGCTCCGTCAAAGGAACAGAATAACGAAAATAACAAATGCCAGACACATGACGGACCACAATGGCGCCTAAATCAATGGGTTGCGTCGAGTTTCCGTCATTGCATACTGCGCTATTTTTTCCAGGATTTTCGACGGAATCTGTGACAGAGGCTCTTAATAGAGCCTCTAACACAGATGTGAACACAGTCTAAAAGGACATGATGTAGGGCAAAATGTGTTAAGGCAACTTCAGGGGGAAGTACACACTGAATTTATCAGTGAACACCAGGAATGGAATGGTGTTTATAACACATACCCCCAGGGATAAAACTTTTTAAAAAATTATAACCACTATGGACTAGACACTTATCATACCACTTAGGTGTGTAAATATTTAAGTGGGGCATACTTTTGATGCTAGTTGACTTGGACCGGAGGACTTATGCCAGCTGCACACGACCGATGTGCCACTCAGGCTGTTTTTAACGGCATCCGAGTGCAACCCGATAGTCTTCACGAACCCATTCACTTTAGCGAGTGAATCGGGTCTGTGAAAACTGACCAGAGTCTCCAATCCGTGGAAAGATAGGACATGTCCTATCTTTCCACGGATCACTGACGGGACACGTCCGGCGCACACTGTCCTGTGCATGAGGCATTAGTGCTTGTTTTCCCCATGATCTCCTTTCCATGAGCCTTGGATCAATTCTCTACACAATACAGGAGGCAGTACTGAAATCTATAAGGTACATCTGGAAAGCATTTTGCACATACAAGAATTTACCTTCCCCAAAGTAGCTATTAATAAGATATAAAAGTACATGTGGAAATAATCTTTGTTTCTTTTAGGAATGTTTGGCAATACCTCTGAGGTTTCTGAGGCTCGCCCCCTCCTCACCAATTAGAATTTTTGCTTTTTCTTCCCTGCCTTCTAAAGCCATACATTTTTTATTTATCTGGCGACATAGCTTATGAGGGCTTTTTTTGTCTGGACAAAATGTAGTTTTAGTGGCACCATTTAATTAACTATATAATGCACTAGGAAACGTAAAAGTTATTGTGTAAAGAAATGGAAAAAATACAGCAATTACGCCACTGTTTTTTTTGGTTTCGTTTTTGCGTTCACCGAGCGATAAAAATGACATGTTAACTTTTTTCTGCAGGTCAGTACGATTCTGATGATACCAAATTTATATGTATTTTTTTTTTACCATTGACTATTTTGCAAAAATATACAATTTGTTAAAAAAAATATAGTTTTGAGTCGCCATATTCGGAGACCCCAAATTTATTTATTTTTTCTTCGATGGAGCTGTGTGAGGGCTTGTTTTTTGCAGGGAAAGCTGTCATTGGTCTTTTATGTAATTTCTGTGTGCATACGACTTTTGATCACTTCAAATTCCATTTTTTGTTGGACGTAAGTTGAACAAAAAGTGCTATATTACACTCCTCAACATTGAAATTGCAAAAATCGAGGAAGTAGCAAGTGTCGCTAAAATCTGAAAATGTTCACATTTTAAAGAGTCTCTGTCACCACATTATTGTCAGGTCCGTATATCAGGGAAGCTCCTTTCTCCCTGTCATTTCACACCGAATAACCACCTCTGTAAATTGAAAGCTGAAGGCATGCCTGGAAAGAAGTGAACGAGTCAGAAATGTTCGCTACACACTTTCCCTTCATCAGAAAAGAGGAGAACTGAACTTTATTCAGAACAAAGAAACAGACAGAGGAGACACATGCCCCTCCCTCGAGATGTGGGACTTGCTTAAGTCACATTGGCTCCTCTGTTGTAAGTTTTCCTGTACATTCTTCTGCACACTCCTCTATGCATTCCAGGGGGCGGTGTCTTCCATAGGCATGTTATGCAGGCTCTTTGTGCTCCATGAATCCAATCTCTTTGTGTAATATACTGAATATATATATATATATATATATATATATATATGTAAGGATATTTTTCAAACAATATACATGGTAATGATCCCTGACAGTCCCCCCTAAAAATATTATTCTATCCCTGAGTCTTGCCTAGCAACCTACCACTGACCACTCGAACCAGGCGGGTAGGGGTTTTGGATTTCTTCACCAGCTTGAGACGAGCCACTCCTGATGAGTAACCCCCCTTTGTACCTGGACTTCCAAGGTGTCGGAGTGGTCCTAACTTTCCCTATTCTCCTCTGGATACAGGATGGTTGTCTTGATATAATCTACAAACCGCTGCTGGTTGTAATATATATATAATTAATCCGGTCTACATTGTATTAATGGTAACAACTGTCGCACTGTCACTTACTGTCCTAATGGGACTTTTACCCCTGCAGATATAACAGGTCATGGGCAGCACTGTGACCTTCACCTCACACCTCCACATAAAACTCCTCAGATTGTAATTTGCAGCACCATGGCATATTTACACACATTATAATTATAAACCTCAGACATTATAAACAATAGGGCCTCAACTAATAATCATAATGCTATCACCCTCAGGTTTCGGGTCCCATCAGTTCATTGCCAGTCCTGTACACCATCGTCTTCTTCTTCTCCTGTCTTCTGCTCTTCACTGACTGTCACCCTCAGGGTAACCCACACAATTGTGGAGTCAGACTACGTTGGTGTCCAGTGGGGGAGTTATTATTACCCCCTCCTAGTCACTTACTTATCAAAACACTTGATCCTGCTGACGGATTCACTCAGGTCTTTGGTCTTTACTTTGATCTTTGCTGATGTCATCAGGACTTGGTTTGGTCCTTCTCATCTGTCCGACACCGTCTCCTTTAGTTTACGTCATCAGGCTGTACATAGCACCTCATGTTGTGAGCCTGGGGTGAGATCCCACTAAGGAGATGGGCGCTATAATGTAGGTGACAGTAATGCTTTTTATTTAAATAAACAATCTATTTTTACCACTTTATTAGCGTTTCAGTTGCTTAATGCCCAACTGGGCGTGTTTTTACTTTAGACCAAGTGGGCGTTGTACAGGGGAGTGTATGACAGTGAATAGACATTCCACAATCTCTGCACTTGGTTACTGTTTCTATGGTAGTTACAGCCGAGGAAGCGTGATCTCGTTGTAACCTGTCATTTAGAGCGTAATCTCGCGAGAATACGCGTCCTCTGCTGTAACTACCACAGACAGAGTAACAAAGTGCAGAGATTGTGAATAGACATCCCGTGGAATGTCTATTCACTGTCTAAACACTTCAGTATCGTTAATGTGTTAGTATAAGACCGCACATAAGGATCTAACAGGATCCCTATGCGCTGTGTAAATGAATGGAGAGGAGTGCATGATGCTGATTGGTCAGCGTCATACACTCCCCTGTACAAAGCCCACTTGGTCTAAAGTGAAAATACGCCAACTTGGGCATTAAGCAACTCATTAGCATAAATCTAAAAACGGTAATAAAGTGGTAATAATAGATCGTTTTTTTTAAATAAAAAGCATTACTGTCACCTACATTACAGCGCCCATCTCCTTATCTAGGAGACAGGGCACTTATAATGTGGTGACAGAGTCTCTTTAAAGAACCTAGCTCCAATCTGTGACATGTGGGAGGGGCATAAAAGCCAGATTGAAAGCAACGTTTTTAAGCCACATGAAACCTAAAAAATCAAGTGTTGTGGGATGATTGCGCGATGCCTCCTGTTCGACGACGTGCCAGTTATTGCCACTTGTCGCAAACTGAGAGGGAAAGAACCCTTGTACTGAGAGACCTTGGTTAATAATTCTGGCAGATCGCTACACCCCTAGGCCGAGATGTCAGCACTGTTCAACATTGCGTGTCCCGTAGATTGGGGGAACAAAAACAAACGGAATGACAGCAAGAGGTGCGCGGAGGTGAACCTCTGCACAGTCTGATTGAAAGAATGGTGCGTAGTGATCAATTCTGTACTGCAAGTGAAATTGGACATCCCAAGCCTAGGACGGCAACCAGTGTGAACATAAACCATCAGAAGGCATTTGCACAACATTAGGCTACGAGCCAGACGTCCAGCTACAGGTGTTCCACTGACCACACGCCACCGCTTTTAAAGACTATCATGTTGCAAAGCAATGCGGCAATGGAGGCTGGAAGGGAGGTCTATCCTCTTCAGCAATAAGTCCCACTTTTGTCACGGAAGCAATGATAGCAGGAAATTGGTCTGGAGAAGATGTGGGCAACGCCATGAAGAAGCCTTCAAAAGGGAACGTCACACCAGTCCTACTCTCGGGCTTATGGTGTGGGGTGGCATAATGTACAGTAGACGGAACCCTCTAGTCTTCATTTCCAGTACATTAACAGCTCGACACTACATCAATTTGGTTGTGGAACCAGTGGTACGGTGATTTCTCCAGTGATCCAGAAGCCATTTTTCAAGAAGACAATTCCAGGCCGCATGTTGCTCATTCCATTGTGAGCAGCCTGCGTGGGCTAAACGTGCTACCATGGCCTGCAGTGTCTCTGGACTTGTCTCCCATCGAGCACATCTGAGAAGTCATTGGTTGGCAATTGAAAAAGGAGCTGCCAGCAGCCAATCTTGATGATTTGCATGATCAAGTGCATTCAGCGTGGCATAATATTCCTCAGGCCACCATTAATAACCTCATTGATAGCATGCCAAGGCGTGTAAGTGTGTGTATTTCTGAGAGTGGTGCTAATACTCGATACTGAATAAATCAAGATGTTTGGAATATTTTATTTATATTATTTTATCATTTACATATAATTAACATGTTTATCGATCCTGTGATTTCCATAATTGCAAAACTTTTCCTTCTTGGCGTTGCAATTTCAATGTTAAGGAGTGTATAATAAATCACTTTTACCAATCATGTTTATTTATTCACTGTTTACATTACTATAGCGGAAAAATTAGTTAAAGAGGCTCTGTCACCAGATTTTGCAGCCCCTATCTGCTATTGCAGCAGATAGGCGCTGCAATGCAGATTACAGTAACGTTTTTATTTTTAAAAAACGAGCATTTTTGGCCAAGTTATGGCCATTTTTGTAGTTATGCAAATGAGGCTTGCAAAAGTCCAAGTGGGTGTGTTTAAAAGTAAAAGTCCAAGTGGGCGTGTATTATGTGCGTACATCGGGGCGTTTTTAATACTTTTACTAGCTGGGCTTTCTGACGAGAAGTATCATCCACTTCTCTTCAGAACGCCCAGCTTCTGGCAGTGCAGATCTGTGACGTCACTCACAGGTCCTGCATCGTGTCGGACACATCGGCACCAGAGGCTTCAGTTGATTCTGCAGCAGCATCGGCGTTAGCAGGTAAGTCGATGTAGCTACTTACCTGCAAACGCCGATGCTGCTGCAGAATCATCTGTAGCCTCTGGTGCCGATGTGTCCCCGCTCGTCTGACACGATGCAGGACCTGTGAGTGACGACACAGCGTGATCTCTCGAGAACACGGCTGTGTCTGCACTGCCAGAAGCTGGGCGTTCTGAAGAGAAGTGGATGATACTTCTCATCAGAACGCCCAGCTAGTAAAAGTATTAAAAACGCCCCGATGTACGCACATAATACACGCCCAGTTGTACTTTTACTTTTCAACACGCCCAGTTGTACTTTTGCAAGCCTCATTTGCATAACTAAAAAAATGGTCATAACTTGGCCAAAAATGCTCGTTTTTTAAAAATAAAAACGTTACTGTAATCTACATTGCAGCGCCTATCTGCTGCAATAGCAGATAGGGGTTGCAAAATCTGGTGACAGAGCCTCTTTAAGCATGTTTTTTTTAAATTTGTATCTTAGAATGAGTTAGGGGAGGGGGACTTTTAGTAATTGGGAAAAATAGATTGAATTCAACTTCAAGGGACAGCTGGAGAACACCTGTCCAGAAGTCCTAAACAACATTATATAGGCATATGGTCGTCATAGAGCGAGTCCGTCTCTTCCCCCATCAATTAGCTTGAGGTGTCTAGCAATGGCTTATTCCATGCCTTTCCTCAGTCCCCACTGAAATAAACATGTACACACATTTATGGGGGTGTTGCGAGAGACGGATGTGCAAAATTTATGTGTATGGCCAGCTTTAGTGTCTCTTTAACGGGGTCGTCTCATCAGCAACAACCCCTTTTAGATAGAAACAGATGATTTTGCCAGGGGAAGCTATGACAAGCCAGACATTTTAAAAGAATAGGGCTTCTTACTTAGCGGCTATCTGTTCTGGCTCATAGAGGGGTGTCCCCCTATATGAGGTCATTATGCCCTAATAGTTCATCATGAGACAACCCTAGAGCTGCACAGCAGACAGTCTGATGCAGCTAAATATTTTCCCAATCTGAATATTTTTAAATGCATCAAATGTATAACCCACCGTATTCTCTCATAAAAGCACTGTTTTCAAGGCTGACTGCAATGCAGTGTTCATTAAAATTCTGCATTGAGAACCAAAATTCAATCATGCCTATGGGTATGTTCACACGCAGTGTTTACAGGCGTATTTCAGGGCGTTTACGCCTGAAAAAACTGAAGCTGAACGCCTACAAACATCTGCCTATTGAAATCAATGGGAAAAACAGCATTTAGTTCATACGGGGCGTCTTTTTACGCCGCTGTTTTAAAAAATGTAGCGTAAAAAGACGCTCTGTAAAAAGAAATAGGGTATGTGCACACACACTAATTACGTCCGTAATTGACGGACGTATTTCGGCCGCAAGTCCCGGACCGAACACAGTGCAGGGAGCCGGGCTCCTAGCATCATAGTTATGTACGATGCTAGGAGTCCCTGCCTCGCTGCAGGACAACTGTCCCGTACTGTAATCATGTTTTCAGTACGGGACAGTAGTTCCACGGAGAGGCAGGGACTCCTAGCATCGTACATAACTATGATGCTAGGAGCCCGGCTCCCTGCACTGTGTTCGGTCCGTTACTTGCGGCCGAAATACGTCCGTCAATTACGGACGTAATTAGTGTGTGTGCACATACCCGTAGCATGTCACTTCTTGAGGCGTTTTTTGGAGCTGATTTTCCATTGAACACTATGAAAAACGCCCCATAAAACGCCTCAAAAGAAGCTCCAAGTATGATCACACGGCCTATTTTCAGACGCACGAAAAACGGCTGAAAAATCGGAAGCAGAACTCCTCCAAAAGATCTGCCCATTGAATTTAAAAAAAGGCTGCGTAAACAAACGGCCGCGAAAAAGAAGTGCAGGACACTTCTTGGGACGTTTTGGAGCCGTTTTTCATTGACTCCATAGAAAACAGCTCCAAAAACGGCCGTAAAAACCGCTGTGAAAATTGCGAGTGGCTTAAAAACGTCTGAAAATCAGGAGCTGTTTTCCCTTGGTTAAGCGTTTGGTTAAGCGTGTGAACATACCCTAAAAGAAGCTTCATTTTCAGCTTCAAAAACGCCTGAAGATCAGAGGCTGTTTTCTCTGAAAACAGCTACGTATTTTCAGAAGTTTTTGAGTTTTTGTGTGCACATACTGTACTCTTACATGCAGCAAACAGATTTATCAGACAATCACGTTCCAGAGACATCTGCAACTTGACAAGCTAACATGACGCGCAGAGATAGATCTTTAAAGGAAAGGTCCACCTTCAAAAACCATTTTATTGTATTGTTACAATGTATCTAAAATTGCAAAGTTGGCTAATTTTTAAATAGCCTTAGGGTATGTTCACATGTGCACGTCCGATACGCCTGAAATTACACAGCTGTTTTCAGGAGAAAACAGCTCCGGCATTTCAGACGTAATGGCAAGTGCAGGCGTTTTTCGCAGCGTCTATTACGGACGTAATTGGAGCTGTTTTTCTATGGAGTCAATGGAAAACGGCTCCAATTACGTCCCAAGAAGTGACAGGCACTTCTTTGACGCGGGTGTCTTTTTTACGCGCCGTCTTTTGACAGCGGCGCGTAAAAAAAATGACCGTCGGCACAGAACATCGTAAAGCCCATTCAAATGAATGGGCAGATGTTTGCCGTTGCATTGAAGCCGTATTTTCAGACATAATCCGAGGTTAAAACGCCCGAATTACATCCGTAAATAGTGTGTGTGAACCCAGCCTTAATTAAAAATCCTGTATCATTTTCTGTGTGTCTCTCTGTGGTAACAGACTGCAAACCAACACTGTGCAGTCTGATCCTATACTCCCCTTCATCTGTCTCCTACTCCTTAGGGAGGATTTACACGAGCGTGTAATAAGTCCGTGCAACGCGCGTGATTTTCACGCGCGTCGCACGGACCTATGTTAGCCTATAAGGCCGTGCAGACAGTCATGAAACGCACGACATGTCCTATATTTCTGCGCTGTTCGCGCATCACGCACCCATTGAAGTCAATGAGTGCGTGAAAATCACGCGCACCACACACAAGCACTTCCGTGGGACGCGCGTGATTCACGCAACAGCAGTAAGAAGTATGATTGAAAACAAAAAAGCACCACGTGCTTTTCTGTTTACAATCATACAAACAGAGTGTCATAATGATGGCGGCTGCGCGAAAATCACGCAGCCACGCATCACACGGGGCTGACACACGGAGCTGTTAAGTGCCTTTTGCACGCGCAAAACCCCGCATTTTTTGCGCACGCAAAACGCACACGCTCGTGTAAATCCTCCCTTACTAACATATCTCTGGTATAAGTGCATATTAAGGCCATGTTCACATGCAGTGGAAACGGACTTAAATTTGGTGAAAAATCCACGTATTACATGCAATTTTTGCCATGGATATCTCTGCAGCAAATCTAGCAGAAATCCGCAACAGATGGGGCATGCTGTAAATTTGATCTACAGCATGCCCTTAAAAACATATACGTATAGATTTTTTTCTGCAGCGTGTGAATAGAGTTTAGTAAAACAACGTTCACATGCATTGCACTTTATTTTGTATCACATTTCCTTCGTTCCTTTATTTCATTTTTTTTTTTTATTGTATATATGTTGTAATGAGAGATTTCTTGGAATCTGGAAAACATATACTTCCCAAGCTGTATAAACAATGAGAACACAATCGTATTCTAAAGATGGCAATAGCAGTTTGAAAGTGGAATTGGAAAAAATTACTGACTCTGCCATCATGTTTTTCTCTCTCCTGCTTCTAGCTAACCTACAGAAGAGGAGGCAAATGGAAGAATATTAGGCTGGCTTCACAAGAGCATGTTAGGTCCGTAAAGGACGGAACGTATTTCGGCCGCAAGTCCCGGACCGAACACATGGCAGGGTAGCCGGGCTCCTAGCATCATAGTTATGTACGACGCTAGGAGTCCCTGCCTCTCTGTGGAACTACTGTCCCGTACTGAAATCATGATTACAGCGGTTTCAAAATAAATGGGAAATATAAAGGAAGAAGTTATACTTCTCGTTCCTCCTCGATCCACTTCTGGCTTTGGCTAAAAAATCTGCATAAAAATCTGCAACAAATTGCGATGTGTGAACATCTGTTAGTATCCATTTTCTATGTTTTTTATGATTTTTTTTTATATAATTGGTCCATCAGATTTCTGTCAGGTATTTTATTTTCTACTGCATGTAATGCTATTCTGATGAAAGAAGTAACACAAGTGTGAACAGAGACTAACACATAAATGAAGGATCTGACTACACACAGGGTTTAATTATAGTCTGCAACCATGAAAATACAGAGGTTTGCTTAGGAGCTGAAGACATAAAACAGTAGGTTATATTTAATGTAAACTATTTGCAATGCAGCGCCCCTCTTTTTTTTTTAGATAATTTAGACCATATTGTTGAAAACGTGCATATAGCCT
This sequence comes from Rhinoderma darwinii, assembly GCF_050947455.1. NCBI lineage: Eukaryota > Metazoa > Chordata > Amphibia > Anura > Rhinodermatidae > Rhinoderma > Rhinoderma darwinii. The sequence continues at coordinate 232,602,331 of NC_134690.1, read as the reverse complement.
AAAATTACACAGTGCAATGTCAACAGATTATTTAGGAAACAGTGGTGCACAGGACTAGCAATGTGTTTCTCCTACTAAAGCAACACCTATTTAATTATCTGTACTTGTGTATTTTTATGGGTTTGTGCCAGACGCTGTAGGAAACATAATCTACATCTAACCAAGCACTTGCACGATTGCCAAGAGTATTAAGCTGCTGCTGCTTTCCCAAATATGAACTCTGCAAACAGGGGCCGTTTGTATTGAGAAATGGCTACCATAAATTCTGATTAGAGACTTAAAGAGGCTCTGTCACCAGATTTTCAAACCCCTATCTCCTATTTCAGCAGATCGGCGCTGCAATGTAGATTACAGTAACGTTTTGTTTTTTTCAAAAACGAGCATTTTTGGCCAAGTTATGAGCATTTTTATATTTATGCAAAAGTCGATGTAGCCTCTGTCGCCTGGTGCCGATGTGTCCTCGCTCGTCCGACATGATGCAGGACCTGGGACAGGAAGTGACGTCACAGCGTGATCTCTCGAGAACACGCTGTGTGTCTGTGCACTGCCAGAAGCTGGGTGTTAATGAAGAGAAGTGGATGATGCTGATTCGTCAGCATCATACACTCCTAGTCACAACGCCCAGCTAGTAAAAGAAGTAAAAACGCCCAGATGTACGCACACAATACACGCCCAGTTGGACTTAACTTTAAACACGCCCAGTTGTACTTAAGAAAGGCTCATTTGCATAAATATAAAAATGCTCATAACTTGGCCAAAAATGCTCGTTTTTAAAAAAAACAAAAACGTTACTGTTACCTACATTGCAGCGCCGATCTGCTGCAATAGGAGATAGGGATTTATGCACACAGAAAAGAAAAGGAGAATGCACGCCTATATGTAAAACGTAACTTTATTGATATTAACATATGAAATATTAAAAATGTATAAAACAGATACACACAATGGACTAAAGGACACTGTTCCAATAACAGTAACAAAAAGACACATTGGTACAGACTGTGTAACACTCATGCCGAAGAGCAAGGAAAGTCAATGCTGAAAATGGAGTTGCAGCCATATGATAATATGCATGGCACTAGTATTCAACTCTAGCAATGAGAATCAAGGGCAAAACAGTGTGCACAGATTAACTAGTAGTTAGACACAATAGCCATAAAGTGGCTTACAGGACTATGCTCAGAGAGTAAACTCTAAAAGGCTGTATAAGAATTATAGCTAAAGACAGATCTCTTACCCATAAACGGCTGTAGATGCAGTCTGACAGTGTGCACTGGACCCCAACGCGCGTTTCGCACTTTGCTTCCTCAAACCCCTTGAGGAAGCAAAGTGCGAAACGCGCGTTGGGGTCCAGTGCACACTGTCAGACTGCATCTACAGCCGTTTATGGGTAAGAGATCTGTCTTTAGCTATAATTCTTATACAGCCTTTTAGAGTTTACTCTCTGAGCATAGTCCTGTAAGCCACTTTATGGCTATTGTGTCTAACTACTAGTTAATCTGTGCACACTGTTTTGCCCTTGATTCTCATTGCTAGAGTTGAATACTAGTGCCATGCATATTATCATATGGCTGCAACTCCATTTTCAGCATTGACTTTCCTTGCTCTTCGGCATGAGCGTTACACAGTCTGTACCAATGTGTCTTTTTGTTACTGTTATTGGAACAGTGTCCTTTAGTCCATTGTGTGTATCTGTTTTATACATTTTTAATATTTCATATGTTAATATCAATAAAGTTACGTTTTACATATAGGCGTGCATTCTCCTTTTCTTTTCTGTGTGCATAAATGTCTATATAGGAGTGCCTATTTTGTTACCTGGGGAGCATGCTCTACCGTATAGCAGCTAGCCCCTTCTACTTTCATTGCTGTTGGACTTTTTCTGTTTCTATAATAGGAGATAGGGGTTTGAAAATCTGGTGACAGAGCCTCTTTAACGTAAAGGCAGCGATTCCGTTTATGTCATGGGGAAACTTACTTTTCAAGCTGTCCAATTTAAAATATTTCCTGGTTTGTAGCTATATGAATTAATGATGGTTAATAAAACTTTAGTTGCTTATTTTGAACCCATTAAAATGATTTCATATATAAACATATATACAGTACTGTCTTAGCACTTTGGTGCAGAATACATGCTGTGTCTGGATTTTATCTTGTCATTAGGAATATGCTGGGGGTGATGTTACTTGCCAAGAATGGAGAGGGACAGTATTGATGTTATTCATGACAAACAGAGCATGAGAATCCATGTACAAATGGCAAGACTGCCAGTATCTGGTAATTTTCTTCCAATAGTGACACTACTCATCCCCCTACCCTATTCCTTATAGATTGTGAACAGGTATGGATAGGCCTGTCTTTCCTATTCTATCTTATTTACACTGTGGGGTCATTTATGAACATGTTTAGTATTTAACTGATTGTTTAATAATAGGAAAAAAAAACATCCAGGTCACTGAAATAAGAAAATATTATGTATTTCGATATGCAATAGAATCCATTGGGAAAGTATATCAGTGTGATGAGAATTTTTGTTAAATATTATAAACAAAACAAGTAAGGCCCTATTCACATCTCGTTTTGAGCCTAGGTCAGAGGTATACATCGGTAGGATCTCTGATCTGTGAACAGCAGTTCAGGGATTTGCTTTACAGCAGGCACCTGGATATAAGGAACCTCAGTCAGAAAATGACCTAGTGACTGTTGTAGGCATGCTCTGTGACCTGTGCAGAGGTCACAGAGAAGGAAGAGAGGGGAGGTGAACATCACAGATAGTCAATGGAGCTATTCTGTGTTATCTGCCTCGAGCTGTATAATGAAGGTGCTATCTTTCATTGTAATCATGCTTGTGATGAGATGACTGCTTTAAATAGATCTCTGAAAAACATATAAGGGGAGATTTAATGCGCGTTTACACGGGCTAATAATCAGGCAAACTAGCGTTCACAGAACGCTCGTTCCCGAACATTGCCCTGTATAAACAGGTCAAAGATCAGCCGGTTGCATTGTCTTAAATAACGAGACTATTATCGTTTTCGGCAGCACATTTCCCTGTGTAAACAGGGAGACCTGCTGCCGAAAGGATAAAAATGGATGGGGACGAACGATCATAGTAACGAGCGCTCATCCCCATACTAGCTCCTTGTGAAAGGAGCAAACGGGCTCCGATAAACAAGCTGTCTCATTGATCTGCGCTCGTTTACTCTGCGCAGGACAAGCCGTGCAATATCACCCTTATTAAGACTAGTGTTTTATTCGTCTGTCTAAAAAAAGTTTGTTGGAGTAAATTTCACTACATTTTTTTTAATGTCTTAGGCCTCGTGCACATGGCTGTAGCCGTGTGCACGGCCTGTGATTACGGGCACGGCGGGCCGTGGAGTGTCATCCATGGGCTGTCCGTAATCACGGACCTTGCACATACAAGATCTGCATTGATTCTAGGTAGCCCAAATCGCAAATGCGGCCCATAAAATTACGTGTCCTATTTTATTTCTGTCTCCCGGCCAATGAATGGACCATGGAAACCACGGTCGTGTGCATTGGCCAATAGGATAGAATGTGTCCTATACTATTCGCAATTGCGGCACTGGAATTGCGGATAGTATGCGGACCGTAATGTACAGCAGTATGCATGAGGCCATAGAGTCAGTAAGGCAAATCTATTCCTGCTATAAGCAGGCATAGATGTGCGCTACAATTTGTGCCATTATCTGGCATAAGAATTGATAAATCTTTTGGACCGATCATTGATTACAAAAGTGGCGAGAAAGGAGAAAAGTCGCGAATGTGGTGTGCAACAAAATTTGCGACTTTTCTAATGCAGAAAACTGGAGTACATCGATTGATAAATTCCCCCCTAAGCGTTTGTCTATTGTGAGGGCTCAATGGCCAGTGTGAAAATGTAAAATATGTTTAACATAAAAACTTGATTTAAACATCTGCTCATTTTAGGATGACAGATTTTCTATAAATCAAATATTCATCTTTGTTATTACCTTGAAAATTTTCCAGTGCAATGCTATAATAGATATTGTGGTCTTTTTACAATTGTTTTGTTCAGTTGGTGCCATGTGTGTACTGGAAGAAAGCAGACTCTCTACTGTTGGTTCTCCTCCACTAAAGCTGCCCATTTTATTTTAGGTAAAACTTGTCCAAAATAGACGATTTTACACTTTGAGACAATGGTTTTATGGAAATATTATGCAAACAATAGGTAACGTCCACCGGGGTTGTGGACCCACTGGGCCACTCCGCCCTAACGGAGTAGCAGCAGGCCAAACAAATATAGGACAGTCACTGGTCGGTGGTACCTGGAGACAGGGATACCCTTTAGATGGGCAGGCAGCCCAGGGTCCACTGAAGAACCCCAGGGATGTCTGACCATATTTCCTGTTGTTAGAGCATACTTGGGTATGTTCTAACAACTGCCTGTGTACTATCAGTACACAGGCTAATGTACTGGGATATAGATATATGCTAGTACATTAAAGCTTAAAAATTGAAACGTAAAAAAATAAAAAGTAATGTTAAATGAAAAAAAACATATTTAAAAAAAAAATAAACATTAAAATAAATATCTCAATATATAAAACATACACAGATTCGTTATCGACGCGACCTTAATAACCTGCACAACAAATTTATAGCGTCATTTATGATGTGTACGCTAAAATAAAATATAAACTGCTTTCTTTCACTTATTAACGTGAGGCACATGGTATGAATTTTGAAACTCCATGTGCCTCACATTAAGGGCATGGCCAGACGTGGCGGAATTGCTCTGGAATTCCGCTGCGGCCAGTCCGCTGCGGAAATCCACAGCGGACATTTTCTCCATTGCTTTCCACTGCTTTTTAGTTAGGTTCGTGCACACGTTGCGGAAAACTCCACTGCGGACCATAGGCTGCGGTGCGGAATTTGGTGTCCGCAGCTTACACTGGCTGTTGCGAACGTGTAGCGGACTTGTTGCAGACTCATTGCGGAATTTCTCCATTGACTTCAATGGAGATTCAAAATTCCGCAATGAAATCCGCAGATGTTATGTGTGTTGCGTAGCGTATTGGTTTTACGAAAATGATATTTCTTCATTCTGGCTGGACCTATGTATTTCTAGGTCTATAGCCAGACTGAGGCCCCATGCACAACAACGTAAAAACGCCCGTAATCACGGGCCGTTATTACGGCACGGGCAGGCCCATAGAAGTCACAATGGGGCTCCCGTAAGGGAAGTGAAGTCCCAGAAAGCAACTCTATTCGAGAGTGGGCGATGAGGAGGCAAGGTCTTAGTTTCCTTCTTGCTGAGCATGTCTGCATAACAGGCATATTGCTGAGGTAGACCAGGGAGCGACCGAAGCACTGGAGATTGGGCAGGACAAACCACAGGCAGTCAGTTGAGGTGACAGGTCCCCACTGAAGAATTTCTCCAGAGTTCCAATCAATTGCTGGAGCGTGTTTGCGAAGCCAAGGTAGTTCCAACAGAATTGGATTAATAGCCACTGGTAAAACGTAGAAGGTTATTTGTTGAGTGTAGTGCACCCACTTGTAACTTCAATGGCTCAGTGATGAATAGAATTGGGGCATGCAACGTATGGCCCAGCGCTAGAGTTTTCTTTAGGGGAGTCGTGGGTAAGTGTCTACTAAGGTCTACTAAGGCCTGGTGTATGAAGTTCCCAGACGCTCCAGAGTCCAGATAGGCTGAGATGGAATGTGAAGATTCACCAACGAGGATAGAGACTGTGAGCGAGAGTTTAGGAGAGGATTTTATAGAAGACATGGGTTCATCTAGGGTAGTCTCTCCTATCAACCCATGGTGCTGGAGTTTTCTGGCTTCTGAGGACACTAACACACATAGTGACCCTTTCTTCCACAGTACATACACAAGTTAGCAGTGCATATGTGCTGCCGCTCCTGGTCCGATATTCTGACCCAGTCAATCTGCATAAGCTCTTCAGAAGTAGTAGTGGAAGGAGGCAGAAAGTGTCTTTGAAATTTAGGTGCCAGTCTAAAGTACTTTCTCTCTTGGAGGGTTTCTTGAGAGCATTCCTGGAACCTCAGGTAAATGTGGGTGGGCAGCAGAATCAGGGCATCCAGAGAAGATGGGAGATCATGACCTGCCAGTACATCTTTGATCCTACTGGCTAACCCTTGCCAGTAGATCGTCACCAGAGCCTCATCATTCCAAGAAAGCTCTGCTGCAAGAGTACAAAATTGGATGGCATACTCTCCCACAGTCGAACTTGCCTGACGTAGAGCGAGAATGAAAGTGGCGGCTGAAGATTTGCGGCCTCGTTCTCAAACTCTATACGGAAGGTGTCCAGGAAGCGCTGCAGATTAGTGGACTCTGGATCCTCACGTTCCCAGAGGGGATTCGCCCTTGCCAAGGCCTTGCCAGACAACAGGGAGATTATGAAGGCTATTTTCGTCTGGTCTGATGGAAATAGATGAGAATGTAGATGAAAATGGATCTTACATTGATTGAGGAAGCCTCCGGAGATGACTGAAACTATGGCTGGCTGAGGAGTAGCTGGAGCAACCACTTGTGGAGCTTCCGGAGTAGGAGCAAAAGCGATGTCCAGGTCGAATGGCCATGTAATTGACATCTTGCAGAAGCTAATCCTGGCATGATTGGAGTTCTCGCATGTCCGCTTGCATGGATTTAACTGCCGTCTTGGGTTGACCGGCGGGATCCATGGCCTGAGCAAACTGTAAAGTCCACCGGGGTTGTGGACCCACTGGGCCACTCCGTTGTAACGGAGAAGCAACTGGCCAAACAAATATAGGACACTCACTGGTTGGTGGTACCTGGATGGCAGGCTGGTGCCGGATAGCTGGAAGCTGGCTTGTGCTGGATGATCGGAAGCTGGCTTGTGCTGGATAATCGAAAGCTGCGTTGTGCTGGATAATCGGAAGCTGGCTTGTGCTGGATTATCGGAAGCTGGTTTGTGCTGGACTATCGGAAGCTGTCTTGTACTAAATTATCGGAACCTGCCTTATGCTGGATTATCGGAAACTGGCATGTGCTGGATTATCAGAATCTGTCTTGTGCTGGATTATCGGAAACTGGCTTGTCTCGGACAATGGACACAGAAACCGGACTCGACAGAGACACTGAAGTCGTCACAGACACTGGACTTGACACGGATACTGGACTTGACACGGTCACTCGTTACAGGAAGAGGCTATGGAACATTTGCAGACTTACACAGGGTTAGCAACAACTTTGCTAAGGGTGCACAGGGATAGGCTGGGGACAACTTTACTGGTGCGCGCGCTGGCCCTTTAAGAATTGGCACGAGTGCGCAAGTACCCTACGGGACAGGCAGAGGAGTTAGAGAGCAGAGCACGCCGGCGTCCCTGGGAAGGGAGACGCGCCGGAGAGGCATAGTCCTGCGGTCTCAACTGCCAATAAGAGGGGCATGCCAGCGATGCGCGGCCGCGGGCATTGCACATTAATTTGCGATGACCGACATGCATAAGATATTTGCTTAAAACTGTTCGACTTTTTATGAGGTTTTTTACATTAACAATTGTATGAAAAGTTGGCCCCTTTGTACGATGCTTGAGACCGATTCAAATGTATACCGTAAAAAACGTGTACCTAAATAGTTGGAATTATCATTAATTCATTATAAAGAAAAACTTATATTTTTTTTCAATTAGAATTTTTATTCATTTTTCAAAAACATACAATAAGGATTTTACTTTCAATTACTTCAGTATAAACAATCATCAAGTAAAAAAAAAAAAGTAAGGGAAAGGTAAGGAAAGGAAAGAAGAACAAAAATACCTGAGTACATAAATGCAGATATAAAACAACCGTCAATAGCAATATCAGTGACCAAAAAGCAATTGGTAAATTTAAAGTACAATTAGACTCTTCATTAATCCAGACAACCAATCATGTTATAAAATAACAACTAAGACACATAGTAACAAAAGAGGCTACATGGACGTAATAGACTGATACAGGGTCCATGGCAACCAGAGAACTGTATGTGAATGACCTCCAGGGTATCTAGCACAGTACAACTGTTCCATCTTACAAGAATGAGTAACTTCATTAATCACTTCCCGTTTTGAAGGGGTAATAGGCAATTTCTAATGTCGGGCAATTACTAATCTCGTCGCAAGAATAATATGACTCAACGTATGAATCAACGTAAAGATGGAATCCCATAATGTTTTAATCACTGGACATGACCACCACATATGAAGGTAAGTACCCTTAAGCCCGCATTGCCTCCAACAGGACTCCAGATAAGATTTATCCATTTGAGCAAACCTAACAGGAGTGAAATACCAATGAAGGAACAGTTTCTGTGCCATTTCCCAATGGTTAATACCGTGTTATACGCTCCTTACCCAAGAAAGAGCGTGCTTCCAATCAGGCAAAGAAAATTGGACTTCAAAGTCTCTCTCCCAGATAAGCATATGGGAAGATTTGACTAATGAGACAGGTTCAAAAAAGGAGTTATAAAATGTAGATATTCCGCCAGAACACCGAGATGACAGCGAAAAAAAAACAAAGGCAACCTCAGGAAAAGTAAGAGAAGAATTATCTATAGGCCGCAAAGCATGTCTGATGCTAAGGAACTTGTAAAAATCTATAGCTGGAGGGTTGAATTTAGTCTGAAGCACCTCAAATGTAACCAGCTTCCCATCCTCATACAAATCCCCAATTTTCGTAACACCCAAAGTTTCCCACCCAGATAGATCTAACTGTGGGATAAATGTGTATAAATACCGTAATGGAAAGTCCGAGATCGGCACCACCCCCGAAGAGTCAGATGTCCATACAGAATTGAGGTAACACCATGCGCGAACTGACGCTTTTATGCCAGCTACCTGTGGCAACGTACAGACAGGAGTAGCCATTTGGGGATGTAAAAGGGAAATTAAAGGAGCCCCTAAAAGCACCGCCTCTATAAAAGCCCAACGCTCCTGCGGGGTTGAAGGCCACCAACATTTAAGTTGGTCAAACACAGCAGCATAATATTTTTTAACATTAGGAGCACCCATCCCCCCTAAATCAGTTGATTTAGATAACGTGGAAAAGTTTATTTGAGCCCGCAACCTATTGCAGATATATTTATTCAGTATAGTTTGTAACTTATTAAGAAAGGACACCGGAACAGGAATTGGTAAAGTCCTAAACAAATATAAGATGCGCGGAAGGATCATCATTTTAAGTACTGCTATATGACCAGCCCAGGAAATAAAGGGTTTACAAAAATCAGACAATATCTTGGGGATAATAGAGGAGTATAATTTCGCACAATCGTAGTGGAGCTAGGGCTAGCCAGGGATATGCCCAAATACGGGATACAGGAGTCACTCCATTTAAAGGGGAAGGAAGTTGCCATAGAGGACTTGGTTAAGGGAATCCAATCCAATATTAAGAAGTAGGGACTTTGACCTGTTAATTTTAACATAGGAGACCCGCCCAAAGGCATTTAAGAGATCCAGGACACATGGTTAAGTGACAACCAGATTTGTAACTGCCAAGATCACATCGTCGGCATAAAGGCCAATCCTGTGTTCCTGCCGACCCACCGTAATTCCCCGAATCCCAGGAGACGTTCTGACTCGCTCCGCCAGGGGTTCCATCATAAGTGCAAAGATGAGAGGAGACAGGGGGCACCCCTTCCTAGTCCCATTAGTGATACGAAAGGGTCCCGAGAGACACCCAGATGTAAACAACCTAGCGGAAGGAGGCGAATATAAAGCCAATACGGCCGATTTAATGGGCTCTGTAAAGCCAAATTTAGTCAATGTTGCCTCCAAAAAACCCCAATGAATACGGTCAAACACCTTCTCCGCATCCAAGGCTAGAAGCAGAGAAGGGGTCCGAGCGAGTTCCACAGCTCTGATAAGATTTAAAAATCGTCTCGTACTATCGGGAGCCTGTCTATAAGGAACAAAACCCACCTGGTCAGGATGGATCAGGTCAGGCAAAATCGCAAACAAACGGGCAGACAAAATCTTAGCATATAACTTGACGTCTGTATTCAGACGTCAAGATCGCAGGGGTAGGGTAGTCAGCTCCTTGACGGGTTTAGGCAGAGTGCAGAGTGATTATAAGAGCTTCCAGCATTTCCAGAGGGAAAGAACCCTGAACCATCGCCAAATTGAGCACAGATGCCAAGTGAGGAGCTAAAGTCAAGGCAAATTTCCTATAGTACCCTTTAGAGAACCCATCCGGACCAGGGGACTTAAAGGCATTTAACGCATAACCTCCTAAACAGATATGGGGAGCGAAAAGGAGGTAACCTGATCTTTGGTCAAATGGGGGAGGGAGACTGTATTTCGAAACGCAGAAATGTCAACTGCTGTCGGCATATACGTGCCCTGGTCCTGCCGAAGATTATAAAGGGACTCATAATAGGATGCAAACTGATCCACAATCTTTTGAGGGTGTGAAGTTTTATGACCTTGCGAGTCTAATAAAAAGCTAATAGTTGCTTTTAATTGTTTAGCCAATAAGGCTCCCGATCGGTTACCATGGGCATAAAAGTTCATTTGGGTCTTTTTAAACGCATAATCAAATTTTAACAGCAAAAGGGTATGTAAATCAGAGCGAAGTATACGCAATTCAGAAATTAATCGAGCAGAAGGGGACGTTTTATTTTGAGTCTCTAACAGCCGCATTTTAGAAATTAAGGAGTTACATTCTTTATCACGTTTCCGTTTAGCTAAGGCACATGCCTTAAGGAGCACACCTCTCATGACTGCTTTGTGCGTGTTCCAGACCATAAAATCGTCCGAAACAGATTTTGAATTGGTGTCAAAATATTGTGCCAATTCCATCTCCAATACCTGTTGATGGTCTGGATGCGACAAAATGTATTCGTTAAGCCTCCACACATAAGTAGGCGAATGCGAAACGGTTTCGTTAAGAGAGAGCGTAATTGGTGCCTGATCCGACCAGGTTATCGTGCTGATCTCGGTCCCCACCACATCCCGCAAACCCTGATGCTCCAGGAAGAACATGTCAATCCTGGAATATGAGGAATGCACATGTGAAAAAATGTTAAAATCTACCTCTGATCCGTGGTGACACCTCCAGACATCATACAATACCCGCTCACTTAACAGAGAAGCTATAGCAGATAGAGAGCTCTGTGACATTGCCGAAGTATCCAACGAGGGATCCATAACAAAGTTAAAATCCCCTCCCACAACCAAAATACAGCGTCTGACAGCATCCATCTTTTTAAGAAGAGATGAGAAGAACCTTCACTGGCCGGTATGAGGAAAATACACATACACTAGGGTATAAGAAACATTGTTAACCCCTTCCCTCTTTAGCCACTTTTGACCTTCCTGACAGAGCCTCATTTTTCAAATCTGACATGTGTCACTTTATGTGGTAATAACTCCGGAATGCTTTCACCTATCCAAGCGATTCTGAGATTGTTTTCTCGTGACACATTGGACTTTATGTTACTGGCAAAATTTGCTCGATATGTTCAGTATTTAATTGTGAAAAACACCAAAATTTAGCGAAAAATTGCAAAAATTAGCATTTTTCTCAATTTAAATGTATCTGCTTGTAAGACAGGCAGTTATAATACACAAAATTGTTGCTAATTAACATCCCCCATATGTCTACTTTAGATTGGCATCGTTTTTTGAACATCCTTTTATTTTTCTATGACCTCACAAGGCTTAGAACTTTAGCAGCAATTTCTCACATTTTCAAGAAAATTTCAAAAGGCTATTTTTACAGGGGCCAGTTCAGTTGTGAAGTGGTTTTGAGGGCCTTATATATTAGAAACCCCAAAAAAGTCACCCCATTTTAAAAACTTCACCCCTCAAAGTATTCAAAACAGCATTTAGAAAATGTCTTAACCCTTTAAACATTTCACAGGAATTAAAGCAAAGTAGAGGTGAAATTTACAAATTTCATATTTTTCTGCAGAAATACATTTTTAATACAATTTTTTTTATAACACAGAAGGTTTTACCAGAGAAATGCAACTCAATATTTGTTGCCCAGTTTTTGCAGTTTTAGGAAATATCCCACATGTGGCCGTAGCGTGCTACTGGACTGAAACACCGGCCTCAGAAGCAAAGGAGCACCTAGTGGATTTTGGGGCCTTATTTTTGTTAGAATATATTTTAGGCACCATGTCAGGTTTGAAGGGCTCTTGCGGTGCCAAAACAGTCAAAATCCCCCAAAAGTGACCCCATCTGGGAAACTAGACACCTCAAGGAAATTATCTAGGGGTGTAGTGAGCATTTTCACCGCACAGGTTTTTTACAGAAATTATTGGAAGTAGGCCGTGAAAATTAAAATCAACATTTCTTCAAAGAAAATGTAGGTTTAGCGATTTTTTTTCTCATTTCCACAAGGACTAAAGGAGAAAAAGCACCGCAAAATTTGTAAAGCAATTTCTCCCGAGTAAAACAATACCTCACATGTGGTAATAAACGGTTGTTTGGAGACACGGCGTGGCTGAGAAGGGAAAGAGCGCCATTTGGCTTTTGGAGTTCACATTTAGCAGGAATGGTTTGCGGAGGCCATGTCACATTTACAAAGCCCCTGAGGGGACAAAACAGTGAAAACCCCAAACAAGTGACCCCATTTTGGAAACTATACCCCTTGAGGAAATTATCTAGGGGTATAGTGAGCATTTTGACCCCACAGGTTTTTTGCAGAAATTTTTGCAAGTAGGCTGTGAAAATGAAAATCTACATTTTTTCAAATAAAATGTAGGTTTAGCTAATTTTTTTTCATTTCCACAAGGACTAAAGGAGAAAAATCACCATAAAATTTGTAAAGAAATTTCTCCCGAGTAAAACAGTACCCCACATGTGGTAATAAACGGCTGTTTGGACACACGGCGAGGCTGAGAAGGGAAAGAGCGCCATTTGGCTTTTGGAACTCAAATTTAGCAGGAATGGTTTGCGGAGGCCATGTTACATTTACAAAGCCCCTGAGGGGACAAAACAGTGGAAACCCCCCACAAGTGACCCCATTTTGGAAACAACACCCATTGAGGAAATTATCTAGGGGTATAGTGAGCGATTTGACACCACAGTTTTTTTGCAGAAATTATTGGAAGTAGGCCCTGAAAATAATAATCTACATTTTTTCAAAGAAAATGTAGGTTTAGCTAATTTTTTCTCATTTCCAGAAGGACTAAAGGAGAAAAAGCACCACAAAATTTGTAAAGCAATTTCTCCCGAGTAAAACAATACCCCACATGTGGTAATAAACGGCTGTTTGGACACACGGCAGGGCTTAGAAGGGAAAGAGCGCTATTTGGCTTTTTGAGATCACATTAAGCAGGAATGATTTGCGGAGGCCAGGTCACATTTGCAAAGCCCCTGAGGGGACAAAACAATGAAAACGCCCAAAAAGGGACTCCATTTAGGAAACTACACCTCTTGAAGAATGCATCTAGGGGTGTAGTGAGCATTTTGACCCCACAGATGTTTCATAGAATTTATTAGAATTAGGCAGTGAAAATAAAAACAGTCCTTTTTCTTCAATAAGACGTAGCTTTAGCGCAAATTTTTTCATTTTCTCAACAAATAAAGGAAAAAAAGAACCCAACATTTGTAAAGCTATTTCTCCCGAGTACGGCAATACCCCATATGTGGTCATAAACTGCTGTTTGGGCAAACGGCAGGGCTCAGAAGGGAAGGACCGCCATTTGGAGTGCAGATGTTGCTGGATTGGTTTCTGGGCACCTGTGGGCCCAAAACAGTGGAAACCCCCCAGAAGTGACCCCATTTTGTAAACTACACCCCTCAATGCATTTACCAAGGGGTGTAGTAAGCATTTTAACCCTGCAGGTGTTTTGTAGAAATTAGTGTGCGCTCAATGTTGCAGAGTGAAAATGGGATTTTTTTCCATAGATATGCCAATATGTGGTGCCCGGCTTGTGCCACCATAACAAGACAGCTCTCTAATTATTATGCGGTGTTTCCCGGTTTTAGAAACACCCTACATGTGGCCCTAATCTTTTGTCTGGACATATGACAGGGCTCAGAAGTGAAGAGTACCATGCGGAGTGGAGGCCTAATTTGGCGATTTACAAAGTATTGGTTCACAACTGCAGAGGCTCAGATGTGAAATAATAAAAAGAAACCCCTGATAAGTGACCCCATTATGGAACTGCACCCCTCAAGGCATTTATTAAGGGGTGTAGTGAGCATTTTCACCCCACAGGTCTTTTCCATAAATGAATGCGCTGCGGATGGTGCAAATTAAAAATTTATATTTTTCCCTAGATATGCCATTCAGTGGCAAATATGTCATGCCCAGCTTATGACGCTGGAGACACACACCACAAAAATTGTTAAAAGGGTTCTCACGGGTATGACGGTGCCATATATGTTGAAGGAAACTGCTGTTTGGGCACGCTGTAGGGTTCAGGGCCGAGGGAGCACCATTTGGCTTTTGGAGAGCGGATTTTGCTTGGTACTATATTTGTTTGAGTATTGCTGGTGTTTTATAATGTGGGGGTACATGTAAGCGGGGCGGAGTATATAAGGGGCATAGTCAGGTGGTATAAAAAAATAAAAATAATCCATAGATGTGTGTTACGCTGTGAAGCAATCCTTTCTGCACAGGCCGGTGTCGCACTGATAAATGGTGTCATTTCTTATCCCCCTTTTGGTCCACACTCCGCGCCTTTGTAGTTTGGGGAATTTTTCTGGGAAAGTATTATCCTGGTATAATACGGGCACCGTCGCTTCCATCGGATATGATTGGGCCCTCCCTTCCTGGTTCCCTAATTTTAGGTCCTTGATAAATCGCCTCTTGAAACAGAAGAAATGTTCTCCTCGGGCACAACTGCATATTTTTTTATTTCCTGACTTATTGGAGCCATAACTAATTTTATTTTTCATAGACGTAGCGGTATGAGGGCTGGTTTGTTGCGGGACGAGCTGTAGTTATTATTGGTACCATTTTGGGGTACATGTGACTTTTTGATCACCTTTTATCCTATTTTTTGGGATGCCAGGTAAACCAAAAAACGCAATTCTGGCACAGCTTTTTTTGGTTTTTTTTTATACAGAGTTCACCACGCATTATAAACTACATGTTACCTTTATTCTGCGGGTCAGTACGATTCCGGCGATACCTCATTTATAGAACTTTTTTATGTTTTACAACTTTTTGCACAATAAAATTACTTTTGTAAAAAGAATGTATTTTTTCTGTCGCCAAGTTGTGAGAACCATAACGTTTTAATTTTTTTGTCGACGGAGTTGTATGAGGGCTTGTTTTTTGCGGGACGAGCTATAGTTTTTATAGGTACCATTTTTGGATACGTGCGACTTTTTGATCACTTTTTATTGTAATATTTGTAGGGCAAAGTGACTAAAAAACAGAAACTCTGGTAACGTTTTTTACGGGTTTTTTTTACGCTGTTCACCGCGTGCAATAAATAATATAATATTTTGATACCTCCGGTCGTTACGGTCGTGGCGATACCAAATACATATGGTTTATTATTATTTTTCAATAATAAAGGACTTGATAAGAGTAAAAGGGGGATTGTGTGTTATTTGATTACTTGAAACTTTTATTGTTTTCAAACTTTTTTTTTTTGCACTTTTTTTTACACTTTTTTATACTTTTTTTACACTTTTTCTCAAGTCCCACTAGGGGACTTGAAGGTCCAACGGTCAGATTTTTTTTTTTCTAATACATTGCACTACCTATGTAGTGCAATGTATTAGATCTGTCAGTCATTCACTGACAGCAAGCCGTTTAGGCTTCGCCTCCCGGCGGGGCCTAAATCGGCTTCCGTAATGGCAGAGCAGGAGACCATTGTGTCTCCTGTTGCCATAACAGCAGTCGCCAGTCCCGATTGCCTGTCAGGGCTGGCGATCTGCTTGTAACCGCTACGATGCAGCAATCGCTTTCGATTGCTGCATCGAAGGGGTTAATGGCAGGGATCGGAGCTAGCTCCGGTTCCTGCCGTTACAGGTGGATGTCAGCTGTACAGTACAGCTGACTTCCACCGCTGATGACGCCGGATCAGCTCCTGACCCGGCGCCATCTTGCCGGCAGCTACGGAAGCCGATCAGGCTCCGCCGCCGGGCGGATCTTGACCGGCTTCGGTGCTAGGCAGACCGGGAGGCCAGTATTAGGCCTCCGGTTGCCATTGCAGCCACCGGAACCCCGGCAATGTCATTACTGGGGTTCCGATGAGCTGCAAACACCTTAAGTGCAGCGATCGCGTTTGAGCGCTGCACTTAAGGGGTTAATGGCGGGGATCGAAGCTAATTTCGGTCCCCGCCGTTACAGTCGGATGTCAGCTGTAAGATACAGCTGAGATCCGGTGATGATGGGACCGGCTCAGCTTCTGAGCCGGTGCCAAACGTTTGACGTACATGTACGGCAAGATGCGGGAAGTCAGTACTTTCCATGACGTACATGTACGTCAAATGTCGGGAAGGGGTTAATGTCACAAACAACAATAAGAAATCTTCCCAAAGGATCGAGTATGGTAGTATGCAGAGAAAAGGCCACAGAATCCCCAAACGCCATCAAAACCCCAAGTTTTTTCCTAGTACCATCAGAAGCAAAAAAAATATTGGGGAATTTAATATGCGTACATTTAGGGTGTTTACCATGAATAAAATGAGTTTCCTGAGCAAAGATTACATCACAACGGGATGTAGTGGCTTCCTTCCAGAACATACTTAGTTTAAATGGGCTGTTCAGGCCCTTCACATTAAGAGATATTATAGTAATCGGCATGATTTACAACGGAAATGCCGACCCACCAGCGGGGAACCATCCGCCCCCCAAGCATTACCATAGAAAAACCAATTGCCCTTGTGTAATATACAAAAAATACAGGTTGTAGTCAGGTACCATACAAGAAAAGAAAATAACATTACGACAGGGAAAAAAAATGGTTATCACCAGGCAAAAATACACTACCGGTGAGAAGTGGGGGGATAAAACAATATCCAGAGCTCAAAACGGGCTATGATGAAAGATAAATGGACCAGAACGCAACCCAGGTGAGGCCGAATCAAGAGTAGCGACCATTTCTACTCACGACAGTCCAATCTTCTTGGATACGAACCAGAGACCTGGGACGTTTAGAAGAGGATGTCGAGTCGACCAAAATGTTCCATTTCTTCAAGAGATTTATACCCACATCTACAGACAAAACCGTGTGAGGGACCCCATTCTTATGGATGAAAAGCTTCAGAGGAAAGCCCCATTTATACTTGATATTTGCAGCACGAAGAGAAGAAGTAACCGGGTAAAATCCACGTCTCTTCTGTAAGGTGGCAGCCGATAAATCTGGAAATATGGATATCTCGGCATACGGAGCTGGAAGAACTCCCCTCTTTTGGCATTCCGCCATCAACATCTCCTTGACCAGATAAAAGTGTATAAGTGTATGCGAGCTAGAACATCTCGGGGTGCAAACTCCGGAGCAGACCTCGCCTTAGGGATTCTGTGCACCCTATCAATAGTAAAGTCCAATGCAGAGCAGGACGGCAGTGAAATTTGGAAAAGTTGCAAGAGATACTTAGCCAGATCAGGCGGCAAAACTTACTCTGGGACACCCTGAAACGTAAGATTGTTCTGTCTTGATCTGTCCTCCAGGTCTATGACCTTATCCCGCAGCCGGTTCACCGCCTCCTCAAGCGCAGAATGAGCGTCCACAAGCTCGTTATGAGCAATAGAGAAATGGCCCATTTTCTGTTCAATATGGTCCGTACAAGAACCAAGACCATCAATATTTGTTTGCAATTGGTGAACGACAGAATTAAAGTCTTTAGCAATATCCTTGTGCAAGGAGAGCAGCATACCTTTCAGAGTATCAGCAGTCAAGAGGCCCCTCCGGGCCTTCATAAGCACACAGTCCTGATGGCGTCTCCAAGTCTGAAGGCACTCCAGCAAATTTCATGTGGGCACCTTTCTTGTGAACCGGGCCTTCCCCACGTGGGGATGTGGTATTCAGAATCTGGGCACCTCGCTTATCCAGGTCTGGGGGGCTCCCAGCAGACGACACCGGAGATGCAGCGTGGTTGCCGACATTCGGCTGCCGGGCGGCACTAGGACCCGCTTCCTGCACTGCAGCCAGGGAAGGAGATGCAGCTCCCTCGAGGATCTGGTCGGCGCCATCTTGCTCCGGCCCCGAGTTCAGGCCGAAAAACTCTGTCAACTTCCGAGGAGCCGCCGGTTTAAGTCGTTTCTTCACCATCTCAATGTGGTAAGTAAAGACTCACAAAAGTGTCCGAAAATTCCGGTCCAGTGTCACGATTTGAGCCGCTTTAGCTCTAATTCAAGCAGGAGCTCACCAAAATGCGGACATCCAGACCAGCAGCCAGTCTCCGCCCCCAAGAAAACATATATTTTAACATATCGTATCGACATGTAAACCTGTCAAATATATGCCAAAATTACAAACTTTTGCCTATGGGTACTGTACAGTTTAAGTCTGGACACTTTATTGTTTTCTGTTTTGTTTTTTTTCCAGGTATAGACTATACCTCAAATGTAGGGGCCAAACGTGGAAATATATGTTCATACACTACAATAGTGTGGTACATGGGTTCTAGAGACTGTTGCATTTTATTTATTACAGCATAACCCATTCCTGACATTTTGGTGACCTTTTCCCCAAAAAACAAGACATTCTTCTTTTAGTATAAAAATAAAGCACTTACTAAATAGTAAGATGCCCTGGTCGTGCTAAAAGAGAAGCGGTTATATGATCCTGGAAGATTAGTGAATTTACAGTAAGCTGTGACGCGTCTTTACAGGTGCATGTCACAGTGAGCTGCCCTCCCCTCCTGTATGTGTCGGCATTGATCTGTTTTAGGCCGGGTTTACACGAGCGTGTGCGTTTTGCGCACGCAAAAAACGCTGCGTTTTGCGTGCACAAAAGGCACTTATCAGCTCCGTGTGTCAGCCCTGTATGATGCGCGGCTGCGTGATTTTCGCGCAGCCGCTATCATTATGACACTTCGTTTGGATGTTTGTAAACAGAAAAGCAGGTGGTGCTTTTCTGTTTACATTCATAGTTTGACAGCTGTTGCGCGAATCACGCTCGTCCCACGGAAGTCCTTCCGTGTGGCATGCGTGATTTTCACGCACCCATTGACTTCAATGGGTGTGTGATGCGCTAACAACGCACAAATATAGGACATGTCGTGAGTTTTATGCAACGGACTCACGTTGCGCAAAAATCACGGACTGTCTGCACGGCCCCATAGACTAACATAGGTCCGTACGACACGCGTGAAAATCACGCTCGTCGCACGGACGTATAACACGCTCATGTAAATGAGCCCTTACTCGCACTCCCGCCGCTGCTGTAGCATACTGCCCTGCCTCTTTCTCCCACATCATTATGGATCGGCTAAATCACCAGGCCCCATTCCCAGTGACACATCAACACATATGGAAGGGGGGTAGAACCCTGTGAAGTTTAGCTGTGACGATACGTCACAGCTTTGTGAAAATGCACTAAAATCCCAGGATCATGTATCCATTCCTCAGTTCAGGCAATCAGGGCATCTTTGGTAATATAAACTATTTAGTAAGTGTTTTATTATTATTATTATAAAAGCAAGCTGGACAACTTCTTTAATAAAGCGCCTTTATTACTTTTAAACTATGCCTTTACTTTTGATAACGTGTCTTTTATAGCTTGATTGATTTATAAACATGACACTTTGCTCACAAGATATTGTATATACTAGTTGTTATTTAGGATACAGTAAAGAGCACATGAAGGCAGCTAGTTATAAAGTCTAATAGATCATTACATACAAAAACACAACACAACTAAACCGATGCTTTAGAATCCAAAACATCAATAGGATAGAAATCTGTCAACAGTGTACCAAAAAAATAACTATAGTTTAACCCCTTAATGACCAAGCTTGTTTGGACCTTAACCCCTTAATGACCACGCTTGTTTGGACCATGACCAAGCCACATTTGTCAAATCTGGTATGTCTGACTTTATCAGAGAATAACTCTGCGAAAGTTTTGAATATACAAGTAATTCTGACATTGATTTTTCATCACATGTTGTACTTTATTTTAGTGGTAAAAGTAGACTGATACAATTTGCGTAAATTAATTAAAAAACTAGAAAAATTGAAGAAATTTAGTAAAAATTAAAATCTTTCCTTATTTTTAATTGCAAAATGTCACATATGTACATACAATTTTAGCAATTTAGAAGACTTACAAATGTAATAATAATTTTATAAATTTTGAAGTACATTTTGTTTTCCTGCACCAAGCCATGTTTTCAGAGGCTCATAGGTGTCAGAATGATGGAAACTCCCACAAGTGACCCCATTTTGAAAAACTACACCCCTTAAGGTATTTATTAAGGGGTGTTGTAAGTATTTTGACGACAACATTTTTTTTGTAAGAATTCATGCAAAGCAGGTGTAAAAAAATATAATTAAAATTGTTTCACAAATGTGGCATTTTAAAGACTAATTTCTTTGTAAATCGAACCTGAGAATGAAGAAACACACCCCAAAATGTATCACCCTGTTTCTCGCGTTTTCAAAAATACCGCCATTGTGGCCCTAATGCGCTGTCTGAACACACGGCAGGGCGCAAAAGGAACAGAGCACACAGAGGCTTTTAGGAATTTTGCTTGAAAATGTTTCAGGCTCCAAATACACATTTGGAGAGGCATTGAGCTGCCAGAACGATAGAAACTCCCCAAAAACCACCGCATTTAGAAAAGTAGACCCCTTAAGGTATTTATCTAGGCGTGTAGTTAGTATTTTGACCCCATAGTTTTTTGCTGAATTTAATGCAAAGCAGATGAAAAAATATAAAATTCCACTTTTTTCACAAATGTATTATTTTAAAGACAGATTTCTTTGTGAAGAGAACATGAGAATGAAATAACACACCCCAAAATCAATCACCCTGTTTCTCCTGTGTTCAAAAATACCCTGATTGTGGCCTTGATCTGCTTACTAGATGTGTGGCTGGGCCAAAAGAGAGGGAGCACCCTTTGGCTTTCAGGGCACAATTGAATAAATTGTATGCCCCATATCATGCATTTAGAGACATTGAGCTGCCTGAACAAAAAAATACACCCAGAAATTACCCCATTTTAAAAACTAGACCCCTAAAGGTATTCATCTAGTGGTGTAGTGAGCATGCGGACCAAATTTTAAAGGAGGAAATAATGGGTATTATTTCAGATAGTATGGGTATATAATGTTTTCTTCAAATTCTTATTACATTTCCACATGAAATAGAGGAGACATGTGGTAAAAGGTTATTTTGTTAGAAATATGCCACGTTAATAAATTTGTGCGGCATACACAAGAAGTGAAGCCGTGTATTCATAATGGATGCATGTCGCTGTATACGTATTTGCCTGTACTTATGACTATGTCTTGCTAAAGAAGCAGTTGTCCCGAATCTGTGCCATTATGATGTCATTGTGGACAGAATTCTGTCCTAATTTCAGTCACAGAGGAAAAAATAAACTGAACTGGATTGATGGGCAATATCTTTAAAAAAAATGGAGGAAAATGTATCCAACCATGTGGCAAACTCGAGTCTCTTCACTAGATAGAAGAACACCTGTAGGGCTGTCATGACAAGCTTTTTTTTTTTTTCTTTCATTTACTGGTTGTGCAATGTCTCTTTAGCTCCATCAATCCCGATATAAGGGACACACGTGCCAACTGACGCGGTACACCATAACAGGCCCCTGCAAGGCAAGGTAGGGACCGATATGCACACAAAACAACCAATCGGTTAGAGTATATATAAAGGGGCAGTTTCCAAAACCATCTATAGGAGAAGTAAAGGATCACTAATCCCCACAATAATGTCAGTATTTCTAGAAGAATTGTCGGGTGCACTACATCCAGTAAAACCCTGAACAAAATGGTAACAAAGTCCATGGTGTATGGATAAGTAACAGCTTGATTATTAGAGATCCTCCAAAAAAATAATAATATGCCCGTATCACAATACAGAAATAGGACTGTAACAGCTGTATGTGGCAGGACATAGTCATAAGAAAAAGCAAAAACATCCTCAATTTATTTTTGTAATCATTGCTAAAATGCATGACTTCCACTAATTCAGGGGCGGCATGGGCTGCACGAGTTGGATTTATCTACTAATAAATGAAATGCCCACATTTATTTTTTATTTCAAGAACACTTGTGGGGGTCCATATTCTGAATAGACAGATGTTGCCTCCTGCACCATAAACTGTATTAATGTGTGAGCGATCATGTCAATTATATATAAAATTAATAATTACTAATGATGTGATAGGTCTGAATACAGGGAAAGTTGCACAGGCCTGATTTTGAAGGGCACATGGGCAGTAAAGGTATTCCTCCTCCTGTTTACTGCAAACCCGGCATCTCTTTTGTGGATATCTTTGGTTCTCAGTGGCAGAGACGGGTGAAGGAAGTGGCGCTCCGTGAGCCTTTGGACATCCTCTGACTCAAAGGATCCCCCAGGTGCGGGGGAGTGAAACAGGAGGTGCTCGATAAATTTCTCCTGATATTGTAGGAAACTGAGCGTTCCCTGGGTCTTGTAGAGCACATAACTGTTATATGTAGCCATCTGGATGAGGTAGATCACTACGTTTTTATACCAGGCCCTAGGCTTGCGCTTGACTAGGTAAGGTTGTATGACGTGGTCAGATAGATCGAACCCCCCATGAACTTATTGTAGTCCACTACACAGACTGATTTCCTTTTATCAGTGGTAGCGCCCCTCGCTCTCACTGCCACTGTGGTGTCCTCATGCACGGTGGTCAGCATGTACACCTCCTTTTTGTCACTCCACTTGACAACAAGTAACTGGTCACTGGCAAATGAGAGTGACGCACCCCTTGTTATTCGCCTGGACACCAGTTGTTGAGGGAAGCCGGCTCTATTTTTACGTACCGTCCCACAGGCCCCTGTACTAGCAGCTTGGAGGGACTTACAGTTAGGTCCAGAATTATTTGGACAGTGACACAATCTTCATGATTTGGGCTCTGTTGCCACATTGGATTTGAAATGAAACAACTGAGATGCAATTGAAGTGTAGACATTCAGGTTTAATTCAAGAGGTTGAACAAAAATATCCTGTGAACGTTTAGAAATTGCAACCATTTTTCTACACAGCCTCCTCATTTCAGGGGCTCAAAAGTAATTGGACAAATTAACATTACCATAAATTAAATGTTTTTTTCTAATACTTTGTAGAGAATCCTTTGCAGGCAATGACTGCCTGAAGTCTAGAACCCATGGACATCACCAAATGCTGGGTTTCCTCCTTTGTGATGCTTTGCCAGGCCTTTACTGCGGCTGTCTTCAGTTGTTGCTTGTTTGTTGGACTTTCTGCCTTAAATTTTGTTTTAACCCCATAATGACCGGGCCATTTTGCACGTTAATGACCAACGATTATTTTTTGTTTTTTCACGGTCGCATTCCAAGAGTCGTAACTGTTTTTGTATTCCGTCTATATAGCCGTATAAGGGCTTGTTTTTTGCGGGACGAGTTGTATTTTGTAATTGCACCATTTTTAGATGCTTACAATATATCGATTAACTTTTATTAACTTTATTTTAGGAGAGAATTGAAAATAAGCAGCTATTCCAGCATTGATTTTCACGTTATAAATTTACGCCGTTTACTATGCAGCGTAAATAACATGTTAACTTTATTCTATGGGTCGGCATGATTACGGGGATACCAAATATGTAAAGGTTTTATATGTTTTTCGTACGTTTGCACAATAAAAACCCTTTTCGAAAAAAATTACTTGTTTTTCCAAGAGACGTAACGTTTTTATTTTTCCGTCGATGTGGCCGTACCTGGGCTTGATTTTTGCGGGCCAATGTGTAGTTTTCATTAGTACTATTTTGGGGTACATAGGACTTATAGATTAACTTTTATTTTATTTTTTATGGGGGGAATGGGAGAAAAGAGAGAATTTTGCCGTTGTTTTTTGCGTTTTCTTTGGACGCCGTTCATCCGGCGGTTTAATTAATGTGTTCATTTTATTGGTCAAGTCGTTACGATTGCGGCGATACCATATATGTGTATGTGTGATTTGTTTTGACACTTTTACTAAATAAAACCACTTTTTGGGCCAAAAAAGTAGTTTTATTTGACTTTGACTGTAATGTTTTATTTTTTTTTTCACAAACTTTATTTAACTGATTGACATTTTTTTTTTTAAGTCCCATCAGGACACTTCACTATGCGATCTGTTGATCGCATATATAATGCTTTGGTATACTTCGTATACCGAAGCATTATTGCCTGTCAGTGTAAAACTGACAGGCAATCTGTTAGGTCATGCCTCTGGCATCACCTAACAGGCAGATGCTGAAGGCAGACCTGGGGGTCTTTGTTAGACCCCCGGCTGTCATGGAAACCCGACGGCGACCCGCGATTTGTTTGCGCGGGCGCCGATCGGGTGACAGAGGGAGCTCTCTCCCTCTGTCAAACACATTAGATGCCGCTGTCACTATTGACAGCGGCATTTAATGGGTTAAACTGCCGGAATCGGCGCGCGCCTCGATTCCGGCAGTTGCAGCAGGGGCCAGGCTGTGTATAACAGCCGGGCTCCTGCCGCTGATCGCATGGGTACGCTGTCAGTACCCGCGCGATCACAGGACGGATATATCCGTCCTCCTGCGCGAACTAGCAGCTGCTGAGGACGGATATATCCGTCCTTCGGCGTTAAGGAGTTAAGCAAGTGAAATGCTGCTCGATCGGGTTGAGATCTGGTGACTGACTTGGCCATTGCAGAATATTGAACTTCTTTTCCTTAAAAAACTCCTGGGTTGCTTTCGCAGTATGTTTTGGGTCATTGTCCATCTGTACTGTGAAGCGACGTACAATCAACCTTGCCGCATTTGGTTGAATCTGAGCAGAAAGTATATCCCTGAACACTTCAGACCTCATCCGGCTGCTTCTGTCTTCAGTCACATCAATAAACACTAGTGACCCAGTGCCTTTGGCAGCCATGCATGCCCATGCCATCACACTGCCTCCACCATGTTTTATAGAGGATGTGGTGTGCTTTGGATCATGAGCCGTTCCAAGCCTTCTCCATACTTTCTTCCTCCCATCATTCTGGTACAGGTTGATCTTAGTTTCATCTGTCCAAAGAATGCTGTTCCAGAACTGGGCTGACTTCTATAGATGTTGTTTGGCAATGTCTAATCTGGGCTTTCTAATTTTGAGGCTGATTAATGGTTGGCACCTTGTGGTAAACCCTCTGTATTTGCTCTCATGAAGTCTTCTCTTTATGATAGACTTAGATACTGATACACCTACTTCCAGGAGAGTGTTCTTCACTTGGGTAGATGATGTGAAGGGGTTTTTCTTCACCATGGAAAGGGTGCTGCGATCATCCACCACTGTTGTCTTCCGTGGACGTCCAGTTCACAAAATCACCAGTGCGCTCTTTGTTTTCAAGTATGTACCAAACTGTTGATTTGGCCACTCCTAACATTTGTGCTATCTCTGATGGATTTCTCCTTTTTTTTTTTTCATCCTAACGATAGTCTGTTTCACTTGCATTGAGAGCCCCTTTGACCTCATGTTGTGGGTTCACAGCAACAGCTTCCAAATGCAAATGCCACACCTGGAATCAATTCAAGACCTAGTAGCTGTTTAATTTATGATGGATAAATAAGGGAATAGCCCATTAAATAGCTTTTGAGATAATTGTCCAATTATCTTTGGTCCCTTGAAAAAGAGGCAGCAGCATATTAAAAAGTTGTAATTCCTAAACCCTTCCTCAAATTAGGATGTGAATACCCTCAAACTAAAGCCGAGAGTCTACACTTTAAGCCCATATTGATTATATAACTGTATATTCAATATGTTTTGGTAAAAAGCTAAAATGTTAAACGTTTTGTCACTGTTCAAATAATTCTGGAGCGAACTATATACAGGGGGATACTAATATAATAATTGTTGGTGTACACATGGTACCCTTTATGTAGAAATGGCACCATGAGTTCCCAGACAATTTTCCCACTAATGGCAATACCCTGTGGACATCCTGGGGGATTAAGGTGGCGGTCTCTGCCCTCATAAATGAAAAATCCATAGGTGTAGCACCTTATAGAGTTTCACACCGTTTCCGGCTCTTTTGGAGGGTATAAATTGGCCAAACTATAGACGGCCCTTGAAGCTCATAATAGACTCGTCTATTGATAATTTTTGGCCTGGGGTGTATCAATTTCAAAATGACTCTCTTAGGAGGGAGAAAAGTGGTCTAAAGGCAATCATAGCCTGGATCACTTCTTAGGGGGATTTGGGAATTATCTTAAAAATGCATGAAACACATTATTGTTTCATAGCGCGTTCGGGCCATAATAGTTGCAAAAACTGGGGTGCTGTGGATAGCGCTGGTAGCCCAGTAGGACCGGATGGAAGGTTTTTTTTTACTAACCCCAAGTTTAGGGTAATTCCCAAAAAATCTATTTTGGAACCTGTTGTGGGGGATTCATGCTCTGGCATAGAAAGACCTGGGATTTTCGGTCACACATTGCCTGGCTTATAAATTTGTCTGCTGGACAATTAGTTCCAGGACCTGATCACCTATGAACATATTAAAAAACATTATAGGGGGTAAAATTTGAGACATCTGCGTTGATGCAGTCGCTATAAATGGCGAAATTTTGGGGGGAGAAAGAAACTGCAGGACCCCACATTGCGGGAGGGACTACATTACTAGATACTGCTCCTGATGCTTCAACTGTGATAGCTGCGTCCACCACCATAGGCCTGGGGGGTCCAGTGGCAGAAGCAGAATTTGTGTTGCTTTTTGAAGTAAGATCTGCTTCTGACACAGTGTCCGTATCGCTGCCTGAACTGCTGGAGCACCGCAAGGTGTACGTCTGCTCTGCAGTAAACATTCTGCGGTTTCTGCGATTCATAAACTACACTACACTAATAAACTAACTTATTTTGTATTTTTTATTTACAGACAAACAAAAAACAAACCACCAGCTAATAACCGCTATTATAATAGCGTAATCAGAAAAAAACAGAGATCATGGGGTGGTTACAGGTAATCTGGGGTGATTACAGGTAATCTGGGGTGATTACGGGTAATCTAAGAACAATGTCAGATTTGTGGTGTTTTTCACAGTATTAGGCCTTATTCACACGAACGTATCCGTTTAGCGCGCGTAAAAACCGCTGCTTTTTGCGCACGCAAAAGGTCCGTGTCTCATCAGCATATGGTGCGTGGCTGCGTGGTTTTCGCGCAGCCGGCATCATTAGGACACTCTGGTTTTATGTTTACAAACAGAAAAGCACGTGGTGCTTTTCTGTTTTCATTCATTCTTTTTACTACTGTTGCGCGAATCAAGCGCGGCACCCGGAAGTGCTTCCGTGTGCCGAGCGCGATTTGCACGCACCCATTGACTTCAATGGGTGCGTGCTGCACGAAACACGGGCAAATATAGGACATGTGATGAGTTTCACACATACGCTGCGTGATATTCACTGACAGTCTGAACGGCCCCATTCACTAACATAGGTCCGTGCGACGCGCGTGATTTCCACGCGCGTAGCACGGACGTATTATACGTTCGTGTGAATAAGGCCTAATAGATAACAAGATTTGAAGCAGTACCTCTCTCTTCTCTCACAAACAACTACAGTGAGAGGAGGGTGGTTACCAGCACAAATCCTGTGCTGTATTTAGTAAATATGTGACTATGGTCACTGTGATAGGTATATACCAATTATAACAATCCCTGATCAGTTACTATTTACAGGCAGACTTCTGCCTTACAGTTACAGCGCATGCGTGCGCCGTTTTGATTTTTCAGTGGCGACGGGGGGAAGGTAAGGGGTGCCAATCAGTGGCAGCGGGGGCCTAACAGTACGTTTTTTTATCTCCTCTCACCAAGCATTCATGGTGACAGGAGATAAAAAGCGGCAAGTCAAATTCAAGTCACATAGTTATAACGGTGATCGCCGGTATTCATGAAATACCGGAGATCACGTGTCTGGGGACCGCAAACAACGGTCCCCAGTCAGTGCTTCAAGCCCTCAGCTACCTCTGGTAGCTGAGAGCAGGGAGTTTTTCCACTTATTTATTCTGATGCAGCGCCGTGAAACTTCCTAAATACTTTTTATTAAAAATGATTTTAACTTTTTGAGTGCCCAGCGGCTCTGACGGGTTCACTGTCAGCGGGTCCTGCGTGTCTCTGACACACAGGATCCAACTGTTATCAATCACATCTAAGTTATGAACTTAGATGTGATTGGTAAGGGCCGGTTCACATCAGCGTCACCCTTCCGTTAATGGGTTCAGCTAGACCTTTCCATCGGAGGAACGCATGAACGGAAAGGCAAACGAAAACCATAGATTCTGTTTGCATTACCATTGATTGCAATGGTAATGCTTCCATTGCAAATGGTTTCCGTTTGTCTACGTTCCGTAATGTTTTTTTTGCGGAAACAATAGCGCAGTCGATCCTCCGACGGAAATGTGTGACGGAACCCATGAACGTCAGGGTGATACTGATGTGAACACATCCTAACAGCTCGATCCTGCGTGTCAGAGACATGCTGGACCCGCTGTGATTGAGCCCATCAGTGCTGCTGACTTGACGGATATAGGTTTCAGCGCTAGATACAGCAGCTCTGTATACAGGATACAAAGCAGCTGTATCTCAAAAAGTAAAAATAATTTTTAATAAAGAGTATTTAGAAAGTTGCACCAAACACACTAAGACATTTTTATTAAAAAATAAATAAAAAAATTCAAAGGTGTACATAGCTTTTAAGAATATTAGAAGAAGAAATCTAAACCATGCCTTGTAATGCACTGTAGTACAAACCAAAGGTCAATGTACTCTGTGATCTTCCGATAAGGATAGAATTCAGCGGGGTTTTTTTCTCCTTAGCCAGTCATTAGTTTACATTACAGGTCCGGACGTAGAAACAGAATAAATAAACACATAGTGTATAAAAACATCCCTTATGTATAAATAAATAGACTGAATAGACAGGCGTCTGCTTTGGCTTTAAGAAAAGCAAGTTATATAATGTTACTGTATTTATGTTTATGCATACAGTAATGAAATCATTTTGAAATATAGAAAATGTAAATTGTTTTAATCATTCTAGACTTACACTTATATAAAGAAGTCATTCATTTATAGCATTCCTTTCTAAGTATTTTTTTTAGATCTAGAAAATGTTACGTGTTTTTATAGATGTGTGAATGCACACTAGTGTCTGTAATATTTCATGTTTTAATCGTTTTTATTGAGGAAATACGTGAAACATATTTTGACATAATAAAGAAAGAGTAAAGTAGAGTCAACATAGCCCCGCAATACAGAGCAAGATGGAGCAAATAGTCGCAAATGAGTCTGGAAAAACCTCTCTGTTTTATTGAAAAATAAAAATGAGCCGCTTAATAAAAAAAAATATATTAGTAAATATATGCCATTAGAAATATTTTTTAAAAAAAAGAACCTTACATGACCTGGCTTTAATATGCAAATTTTGGAGAGTTCGGTCTGAACTTCCGGGTTTGGTGATTCCCAGGATCCCCTGCGTGCTCCCACAATCCCCCACGGCAGCCTACAGGCTCAGTAAACTTTCGAACATGAAGACACGTATGTAAGAATGCACCTCCAATATGAATGGAATAACTTTATTACAACATTACATAATACACTGGTTATCGCAATATCTCATGTTCTATCTTAAAGAGCGCTAACTGCTGTATTAATGCTTACGGATTGGTAACTGCTCTTTTAATATAGTAGATAGCACTCTTTTAAACACAATATGAGATCTCGCAATAACTAGCAAGATCTCGTGTTCTGCACCTATGGTCTGACGTGGAGTATTGTGGGAGGACGCAGGGGATGCCGGGAATCACCAAACTTGGAATTTTGGACCCAACTCTTTCATCGAGTCTGATCATTTGCATATTGAAACCATATTGAAACACACAGACGCAGCCCCGCTCTAATGATACCTCTGATCTCCAAAGTTTAATGCTCTGAATGCCACGATTGCTGATAGCAGCATTCAAAAGGAATGACTAGCGAGGGACCACCATTTCATCGTGTCACAGGGAATTCCTGTGATGCGATCGAGGCCCATACCTGGATATTGAAATATTTCAGGACATTAGTTAAAAATATAATTAAAAAATCTAAATCAAGCATCCCCTTATGGAATAAAAAAAAAAAAAGTTATAAAAAGGAAATCTGTAAAATAAAAAACAACACAGAAAGCGCATTTTTTACAATAAATAAACTCTATTAAATATAAGTACTAAACATTAAAGAAGAACTCCAGGTTTTTTTTCCACCCCCCTTTGTAAATGTAATGTAGTATAATGTAGACGTGTATTGACTTACCTGGCGCTGGATTTCACGGCCTGCTTTGGGGTCACGTGATCTTCATTCTGACTCCCTGTATCCTACAGCGTCTGCTGCAGGGACCGGAAGTCAGGCTCCCAATGCAAGTCAATGTGAGTCTCATAGTGTACGAGTAAACGCTGTAGGATTTGAGTTGTCAAAGTATAGATCAAGTGATCCCACCGTGGCACCGGAAGCCTTAAGTCAACCAAAACATAAAAAAGTTTAAAGACCGCAGGAATGCAAAGAGGAAAAATAAAAAAATTGTTCTGGTCTTCAAAGCCAAACTTGTCCTGTGCTCAAGGGTTTAACAGGCTTTTTCTGAAACCTACTCTATTAGGCCCCATGCACACGACCTTGCCCGTAATTACGACTCGTAATTACGGGCATGGCCGGCCACGGGCAGCCGGACGTTTTTCCGGGCCGTGCTCCCATTATAAAGTATAGTAGCACGGCCCGTAAAATAAAAAAAATAGAACATGTTCTATCTTTTTCAACGGCACGGGCACCTTCCCGTAAGAAAACGGGAAGGTACCCGTGGCCAATAGAAGTCTATGGGTCCGTTATTTCGAGTCGTAATTACGACCCGTAATGACGGGAGTTTTTACGGTCGTGTGCATGAGGCCTTAGGCAGTGTAAAAACGTACCCAACTGTAAACCTTACAAACAAAACTAAAAGGACAATCGAATGCCATATGTTTGATCCAAAAAAGCCTATGTATATTGTAAATTATATGTCTGGCTACTTTTTTTGTTTATGTTTAGTTCAGCTGTATGACCAAACATTGTGTGAAGCTAGCCTTAAAAAGACAGCAAATTGAAGTTCATGGCTGGAATGGAGCAGCCACTACTATGTAGCATCACACGATGTTTTGATGGAGGGTCTTTGTGAATTAGATGGAAGGAAACAGAAAGCAGACAAACTTTCCAGACATCTACATTCAGCATGGTTTACTCTTGGATTTGTGTGCAATGACATGAGGCAAAGATGGGGGCTTATTGTATTATCTCATACACAATTAACTTCACAATAAGCACTGCATCTGACAGCTTGACAAATCTCTTTGAACTATCTGCTGTGCAAAGTAATCTTCTATGGCAAATTCAAGCAATTACCTATAGATTAGTCCACAATGATTCCTTTATCCTCATCACTGAGCTGACATAATAGAGATTAGCTATACCCATTTCATTTCTGTGGTCACACTTCATGTCCGGCAACCTTCAAATGCTATTTCTGCATCAATCACAGAGCAGGATTTCGTGCCATGTTCCATGTCATCATTAATATCAAAATTTACATTTCTTAAAAATCGAAAGTAAATTATATAAATAAATATAGAGTTTACAAGTAGAAGGTAAAAATGGTAACAATATTAAGTACTAGAACTAAAAAGGACAACTTAACTTAATTCTGAGGCTCAATACGATTATGGTGGCACCAAATTTATATAGTTTTTTTTATATTTTATTACTTTTACAAAGAAAAAACTATTTGTTAAAAAAAAAAATTTGTTTCACCACATTCTGAGAGCCAAAAATATTTTTTTTTTTCATCGATTAAGCGGTGTGAGGGCTTATTTTTTGCGAGACGAGTTGTAGTTTTTATTTTTTGGTACATACAACTTTTTGATCAGTTTTTATAAAAATTTTTTTTAGATATAATGTGACCAAAACCACTGATTTTTATGTTTTTACTTTTTTTCTTTTCACCGTACAAGTTAAATAATGTTATATTATAATGGTTCAGACATTTACAAAAGCGGCAATACCAATTTTGTTGGGTTTTTTTACATTACTTTAGAGGAGAAATGGGAAAAGTTTTTTTTTTAACATTTTAAAAAACTTTATTAAACGTTTTTTTTTACACATTTCATTACTCCCCACTAGGGGACTTGAACCAGCGATCGCTGGTACAATACACTGCAATACTAATGAATTGCAGTATATTGTAATTTTTCAAGGGTTCTGTTAAGACTTGGACAAGCAATCGTTTGATCACTGGTATAATGCACTGCAATCAATTATGTATTGCAGTTTATTTTGATTTTTACCAGATCCTATAAAGTCCTAACTCTGGCACAAATATGGCAGACCTGGGAACCTTCATTCAAACTCCAGGCTGCCATGACAACCATCGGTACCCTGCGGTCCAGTTGCATTCGATGGAGTGATAGAGGGTGGCCCCTCTCTAATGGCTAAGATACAGCAGTTGCCATTAACCACGTCATCTAAGTGGTTAAACGGCCAGGATCAGAGTTATCGCCAATCCCTGCAGTGTATCGTGAAGGGTCAGCCTGTGAGCTTGTTCCGTACTACCCCCTGCCAACTTTGACTTATGTTGGTAAGGGGTTAACAATTTAGCTTTTCATTAGGGATCATTAAACTAGAATATAAAAAATAAGGCTATATGCTAATCTAATAACAAATGGCATTGAGTGTTATACATAACTTAGAAATGAGTGATATAATATTGATCTGAGAAAGGGTGAACTAGATGGACATGGTTTTTCTTTTAACCTAAGGGTATGTGCACACACACTAATTACGTCCGTAATTGACGGACGTATTTCGGCCGCAAGTCCCGGACCGAACACAGTGCAGGGAGCCGGGCTCCTAGCATCATAGTGATGTACGATGCTAGGAGTCCCTGCCTCGCTGCAGGACAACTGTCCCGTACTGTAAACATGATTACACTACGGGACAGTTGTCCTGCAGCGAGGCGGGGACTCCTAGCATCGTACATAAGTACATAATATGACTTTACGTACAAGAGATGCTATATTGTCACTTAAAAGAGTTGTCCAGGATTAGAAAAATTTGACAGCTTTCTTCCAAAAACAGCACCATATCTGTTCACAGGTTGTGTGTGGTATTGCAGCTCAACCTCATTCACTTCAATGGAACTAAAATGAAATACCTAAGGGTATGTGCACACACAAAATAAAAAACGTCTGAAAACACGGAGCTGTTTTCAAGGGAAAACATCTCCTGATTTTCAGACGTTATTTAATCAATGTCGCGTTTTTCGCTGCATTTTTAATGGCTGTATTTGGAGCTGTTTTTCCTATATGAAAAAAGGCTTAAAAAACGACTGAAGAAGTGACATGCACTTCTTTTTCGTGGCCGTTTTTTTTCCGCGGCCGTTTTTGAAAAACGGCTGCGTAAAAAACACCTCGTCGGAACAGAACGCTGTTTTCCCATTGAAATCAATGGGCAGATGTTTGGAGAGGTTCTGCTTCCGATTTTTCGGCCGTTTTTCGGGCCGTTTGCCGCCCGAAAAAAGGCCGAAAACTCTCTGTGTGAACATACCCTAACATAACTGATGGACAGGTGTGGATGGTGTTTCTAGAAGAAAGCAGCCACATTTTTTTTAATTCCTGTCCTACTCCTTTAATTAACTGCAAACATCATTATCTATTAGGCTGAATTATATTTATGTTTTTGTCTGCTAATATGCTTTTTTTTTTTTTTTTTTTATAACAGGAAAAGATTACGAAGATCTTAACAAAACTGCTGCAAAAACAGCACATGTGAATATAATGTAGCCATATAGTATATTCTACCGTTATTTCCTAGTTAAATCCCAGAGTGTAATGAGTGAGTGGAGTCCCTTTTATGCAATTACCTGATTTTACATGTGCCCTGGTTTCCTAAATGATCTGGTCTCCAAGATTAAAAAACCCATCTTCTTATATTCTAATTCTAAGAAAATCACTGGAGTAGGACTAGAGTTTTAATAAAACATAACTTCTACTGTTATTATTTCTTAAAAATATGTTTACACAAAACTTGGAAAGACTTACAATTTGTGTTGCAATAGATAGATTACTTTTTCCTCCTTATCATAGAAACATCCAATAGTGCAATTCAATGTATCCTCCAGATTTATAAGGTATAAAGCTACACATATTTGTTTCACATTAACCCTTAAGGTAGATTTTCAGGGGGTTAATGTAGATTTTCAGCGTTTAAAAAAACATGCTCCATAAATCTTGATTTAAACATCATCCCATATGTCACCTTATATAAGCGGATAAAACTACTGGGGTAGTCAACCCCCCTACCCGTTCCGTAGCTTCGTGGGATTAACTCCACTCCTCAGCAAAGGGGAATGGGAAACCTCTTTTTAATATTTAGAGATCACTTTTTCTTCCGTCATGTTTCCTTGTGGGCCAAATTCATCACGGGGGTGTGTACACTGCAGGAAGCACGGATTCGTCGCTACGCACAGTGACTCAGAGTGCCTCCAAATATGGGAATTCCGGTCATGTGTTCGCGGCGCCCAGTACCTCCTCCCTTGTCGACACATCGGTCCGGAGTCCTGCCTACCACAGCCACAGTGTGCTAGCGCATGTATAGCTTATCAGAGGTGGGCAGTCCTATAGAGGGACATCACTAAGTGATGTTAGTTCCAGACTCCAAGTATTGGGATCTCCCCACAAAGCGTCAAAAAGGTACTGATTAAGGTGGGGGGGGGGGTCTAATCCATTGAAGAGCAAGACAGAGTCACTAATTACCGACAGCCACCAAACCTCACCAAGTTTTTATGAATCAACCTCTCAATCATTTTGTCTCCTATTTATAATTTAAAAGGATTAGGGCTAGTATAGAACTGATATTATAATCATTTATATTTGGTGGGTATTTTTGGCAATGGCCACACAATGAGTATTTACTGAAAAGGCCCTTTCAAACTTGTTAGGCTTTTTGATAAGTAAAGGAAGTAACATTTATCTATATTATTTCAAGAAAGTAGTATAATGTATGGCATGAATCAAATTCAAAAACTGAGTACCAGTTTTTTTTTTTATATAAGAAGCAAGTATAGTTAACCTGCTCATTTAGCCTATTGGGCATAACTGAGCCAAGTTTAAAAATCCCTTTAGACTATTTGTAGCACTATTCTGTCTATGTCTCCTCCTCTCATTGCTGGATGGATTAATTCTAGGGCTATACATTTCAGACATTTGGTGTCCCCCCTATGATGTAAATGGACATGCCTGGCCACTGGTTTATCTCTATCGTTTTCAATGTCCCCTAGATGTTCTAAAATCGTTTTTAACCATTCTCTGGTTGTTTTCCCTATGTAGTCTAAGGGACATGTAATTTTGTAGACCACATTCCTGGAGCTACAGTTTATACAATCCTTAATTATGTAGTTCTCTCCTGTGTGTACACTTGAAAATTGTTTTAGTTTGTACTACTGTACATGTCTTGCAATGTCCACATCTGTAACAGCCATTGATTTTCCTATCCAGCCAACAGCCTACCCTTTAGGAATTTTTTAGGTGGCTGTGTGTTATTCTATCTCCAACGCTCCTCCTTTTTCTATATGTCACCTGTGCCCAAGGAGATATCACTTCTTTCCATATTCATTTGGAAAATGCCTCAGTGTTTCCTGAGGATCTTTTTAATTGTCTGATTGGCCCTATGAGTCTGATGGGCTGTTTTGTGGATTTTTAGGGGGAAAAGGAGTTCTACCCTTTTTTGTTTGTATGCATATTTATACGCTTCCTTTAGCACCTTGGGGGATAGCCTCTATATAGAAACCTAGTTTTTAATTCCTTCGCCCGTTCTTTAAATTTACAATCACTAGAAATTCTTCTGAGGCGGAGATACTGCACTTTGGGTATACCCTTCTTAAGTGGGTATGGATGGCAGCTCTCCCACCTCAGAAGGCTGTTTGTGGAGGTAGGTTCTCTATATACTCCTGTCTTGAGCCCGCCTTCCCCATGTTTGGAGATCAATACATCCAAGAAGGGTAGAGCCTCAAGATTAAATTCAAAAGTAAACCTTAAACCAAAACAATTATGATTCAATGCATTCACATATTGTTCAAAGCTGCTCTTTGACCCTACCCACAGTGCGAACATATCAGCTATATAGCGTGCCCACATTGAGATTGGATGATTAAGATGCTGAAATTCGTCCGTAAAGACCATAGTCTCTTCCAACCAGCCCAGGAACAAATTTGCATCGGTTGGTGCGCATTAATTACCCATGGCAGTGCCCCTGAGCTGGTGGTAGATGCGGCCATTAAAGAGAAAGTGGTTTCTTGTTAAGACAAACTGCAGTAACTCTAATGTGAGGGTGCTATGGTGACATAGGTGTGTTCCCCTTGTGCTAAGGATGTAATGGACCACCTTCGAGCCCATCTCATGGGGGATGGATGAGTATAGAGCCTCCAAGTCTATATTTCCCAAGATGGCATTGTGGTCTACAATGAGACCATTCATTTTTTATAGCAAATCCATTGTGTCTCTCGTAGAAGAGGGTAATGCTTGCACAAAACTTCTTAGGACCTTGTCATTTCTAATTCTAGTCATCTGTTTCTTAAATTTTGGACCTTGATTATTATTTTCATTTGAGGAGTAAATTTTACATACATTTGTCACCTCATAGTTTTTGTGCTATTAATACAGGGGTTGTCTCATCAGAGATAACCTCTAATAAATGTGACAATCAGCTTATCGTCGTGGGTCCGGCTCTCAGAACCCCAGAAAAACAACTGATTTTGCTGGTAAAGCCACGGCCAGCCATTCAGATAGATTTGCCATCCATGTAACACATGGACGGCTTGAGTCCGCTGGAGTGGAAGCTCACTCAGTTCTGGCCCATAGAGGAGGGTCCCAAGCTGGGGACTCCCCTCTATGATGTTTATATGCCCTAAAAGGGCATGAAAACAGGGGTTATCTTCATAAGCCCCTTTAAAAATAATATTAGACATTAACAAACATGTATGCTTCGTTTCAGGCTGTGTAATGTTCTTAAAATACATAAGGCTATTGGGGAAAAAAATCTTTGCATTGCTATATAAAAAAAAGTCCAGAACAGCAACCGGCACACTGTGTTCTGAGCAGTTAACTTACATGAACTGAAAGACATTGTGCAACAGTAAAAATAAATCTTTGGATGAGAATATTTTCTGTTGCCTGAGGCATTACTCTGACAACTCCATGACTGTGAAGTCATCTCAAAGAACAGGAAACAACAGACAACCTAGGAATGCAATTGCAGTACAGTATAGTACAGTGCAATATATAAAAAAAACACAACACAAAGCATTATTACTTTGATAAAACATGGTTTCAGTCTAAACACTGTAGGCCTTATGTATAAAAAAAATGTTATAACAATTTCAGCTTTGTTTTTCATCCAGTCAAAGTTAGAAAATTCGAAAAACATGATTGAATGCAGTAGGAAATTGCTCCACCGTCTGCACTTGATTCAAAATATATATCCAAGACTCTGTTCACATCTCATTTGTGAACAAAGTTCGGTGTATGCGCCAGGAAAGTTCAAACGTCAAACATATCCATAGGGACCCATTCACCCGAAGCATATTAAAAGATTGTCCTTATGACAA
The DNA here is from genome assembly GCF_050947455.1 of Rhinoderma darwinii. NCBI lineage: Eukaryota > Metazoa > Chordata > Amphibia > Anura > Rhinodermatidae > Rhinoderma > Rhinoderma darwinii. Next base: position 232,564,600 of record NC_134690.1, on the reverse strand, counting down.
ATACCAGACCGGTATATGATGGTATATCTTTTTTTTTTTTTTTGGCTATTCAATACAGAGGAATACAGTATATATTGGCAGGATACTTTTTCTTACAATGCGAGCGTATTGGCCATGTATGCCGGAGGAATACATTCCCCCAACATATTACCTTACTACAGGAGCTCAGGGACCCCACTCAGGACAGGAAGTCCTAAAGAGTCCTTTAAGAGCGGGCACGAGCGTGCGCGCGCATCCTACGGGATCCGGCAGAGGTGAGTGGATGCGAGCACTGGCGTCTCCTGAGGAGGAGGCTGGGGCCAGCGCTTGCCGACTCGTGGCTGCGGCTGTCAGGGGAAGGTTGGAGCTGACAGCCCGCAGCCACGGACATTACAGCAAGGAGAGAAAGACACAGACATGCTCCCCATAGAAATCTATGGAGAGAGGAGGGGGAGCAGAGAGGAGAAACAGGCTGCTGGTAAGACCTTATATGTCACCGCAGTGCTGGATTCTCAACTACACTGCTCCTTACCGCTGTATAATCTCCTCCATGCTGATGCAGATTCTCTCTTTCCCTCTATATAGTATTAGTTATATGCAATCACTTTGGTCACTTACACTGACTGACTCAGACTTGGTGAATGTAGTGAGTGATACATATGTTACTATATAAATCAGCTGTCATACTACACATTTCTGACATACCTGTGTACCTGAAAACGACTAATTGTTTTATGCATGTCTAAAAAAAAAATGAAACAAACTACTTTCATGCATATAGTCTAAGCATATGTTCCTAGCACTGACAGTTTTTATTAAGGAGCCTCGAGATATCATATATCCATAATAATAGATCTCATACTGTGAGAAACCTTACAAAACTCTTTTTTTTAAAAAGGTATTCTATATAAATTATGAAGAATAAAAGTGAAGAAAGAAAACAAACACAGGTCTAGTGTAAAATTACCCATTCAAAATAGGTGGAATTATGCACTAGTTCCAGTTCAATGGGCAGTGAGAGGGAACCCTGACAGAAACAATCTGATATAACCAGGTAATGCCAAGGGGTGTGAATAATGTATGAAGTAGATTGCAGAAAACCAAGACCTTCAGGCAGGCACCTATAGAAATGAGCTTGTTGGTAGATACATCCGAAATCAGCAAGACCTGCCAACACAAAATGTCATGTCTATGGCCAGCTTAATATTGCTAAACAAGACAACAATCAGAAAGAGTAGTGAGAATGCGGAATAAGAATGTAAAAGCCCCATCTAGATAAGACCATGTGTCTACTGCACAACTTCAGGGTCTATGCACAGGGCTCCATATTACAGACACATAGGTACTCCCTGAGGCACATACTCTCCCCTAGAAGCATTGAATTTAACAGGGAATACCTCTACAATATGCCATGGGTTGGAACATGCCACAATTTTTTTTTTGTCACGCATTCCTTATGAATCTAAATGAAAAAAAAAAAAAAAAAACAACAACTCTGTAATTAAGCTGTGTGATTGGGACCTTAGTTTAACAACTTTTTTTCCACCATATCTTGAAATAAAAAGTAATACAAGAAAGAAATAAAAAAATACAAGTATATAAAAAAAGGAGTAAAAAAAGCTGCACAGCTTTGTGCAGTTGCAGAAAAATCCCATCTGGCCATGTGTAGAAAACCCACTAAACATTGCTGACTGGCTAAATGGGATCATTGAGAAATGGCAAGGTGCCATACATGCTCACTAACTACGTGAAGCAGCCTTTGGACCCTTCACTGAGTGCAGCTTCCATACTTCTCCCTTCCTAGATTTTCTCCTTTTCCAGCACCTTGCCCTTAAAGGCTACGTAAACCTTTAAGGACTTTTTTTCTTTTTTTTTTTTAAATAAAACAATGTATTATGGTGTTTAATGCAACTTTTGAATTGGTTTTTATTTATTTTTTAAATTTACTTTTTGAGATACAGCATCTATGTATCTTGGATACATAGAAGCTGTATCTTGCGCTGAAACCCGAATCCGTCAGGTCAGTGGGACTGACAGTTTCGGTGACAGCGGGTCCTGCATGTCTCTGACACGCAGGAGCCAACTGTTATCGATCACATCTAAATTCATACCTTAGATGTGATCAATAACAGGTGAATCCTGTGTGCGGAAGACATGAGGAACCCGCTATCACCTACGCCATCAGTCCTGCTGATCTGACATATTCGGGTTTCAGCGCAAGATACAGCTATGTATTCAGAATACATAGTAGCTTTATCTGAAAAAGTAAAACATTTTTATTTATTTATTAAAACCAATTTAAAAGTTGCATTAAACATCATAATACATTGTATTATTATTAAAACAAAAAAAGTGTTCAAAGGTCTACTTCCACACCAAATCTTTACTACCTTCAAGTTCCAATTGATAAGCTTTTTACCTTTGTTTTCCCCTCTCCCTTTTCTGATATCATGTCAACTATATGTGATTAGGAATTCTGTATCCGCATTGTGCACTGCTAATACATAAACACTAAAACATGACTGTGTTATATGAAATATATATTTAACAGTTTATGTGCTCCAACTAGGAAGTCTCTAGTTTCTTCTTACTTTCTAATATCAAGCAGAGCTGGCACATTAAAAACTGCCAAGAAAAATCTATATTGAGTTTCGATTTGCTACTTATTCTTGAATAAGATAGCATGTATAGCTTATCAAGCAGAAAAACAAACTACAAGAAATAAGCAAGTCATAGTACAAAAACAGAAAAAAACGTGTGTGTGCATACAGCAATGATACCTGGTGTATATTAATATATAGTATAAAAGAGAGGAAGGAGAGTGAGAGGAAGGAGAGAGAGAGGAGGGAGAGGGTGAGGAAGAAGAGGGAGAGGAAGGAGAGGGTGAGGAAGAAGAGAGAGAGGAAGGAGAGGGAGAGGAAGGGGAGAGAGAGAGGAAGGGGAGAGAGAGAGGAAGGGGAGAGAGAGAGGAAGGAGAGAGTCAAAGTTAAGAAATTAAAATAATTCTGATAGCTCCGCGTTTTTTAAAATGTTTTTGCACCACAGGCGTTTGTTGCCGCTTTTTTTTTTTACTCCTTTCTTAAACAGGCAAAGGAAAATTCCGCAAGCGTTTTTTGCCATAAAACGCATATTAAAAACTCAGTGTGAACAGGGCCTAATAAGGGAACTATCAATCTAATCCAGGAATTTATATTCACAATCAAAGAAGTTGCCACATCTGTGAAAACAAATAACAAGGAATCATTTCCCTGTGGAGAGGTTTATCTGGTGGGGAGCTCTCACACATATGGGGAAATTTTAAATGGCTGTACACCGGTATTATAATGTTAAAAAGTCGCAAATTTGGGGAAAAAACGTAGAGGGGCTTAGTGACCGGGGCGGGGCCTTCAGCAGCCTGACAAATTCACTATAATTGACACCAGAAAATGGCGTAAATTAAAGCGGAAATCAACGCCAGCTGGTATACTTTTCGGTGCACAGACAGAAGATAGAACATTTTTATTAAGAGGCGTGCTCTTACTCCTATATTCTTTAAACTATGAAACGCTGGAACGCTGGTTTTGGTAAATCTGCCCGATAAAGTTTTTGCTACTCAAGACTCAACATATTCCTTTAAATAACTCTCCCAATTTCCAAAGATTGCCAAAATGCTTTTTTACAATCCAGAGCTGAACTACGTAATCGGAGAGACATGAACTGAAAGATATATGATAAGGTAATAAATAAAATACAACACACTTGACTGAAGTAAAACGGTTTTACACTTTTGCAGCTGTTCACATTATAGACAAGAGATAAACAGCTGTCGGAAACATTCCAGTGAAATTATATATATATATATATATATATATATATATATACATACACACACACACACACACAATAGAGTAATAGTACTTTTTATTAAATCAATGTAAACGTTGTTAATGATATAATTGCTGTAAAAATCATGGTGCTTTTATTGCACAGAGAGTGCACCACAAGAGCCTTGGGGTACGAACGCACACAGCATAAACACAGCGGATTTTCCGCAACGGATTAATTGTGTAAAATCTGCAGTGTTTTACAGTAGCAGAAGTGGGGGTGAGATTTCAACAAATCTCGTCCCCACACTGCGGAAAAATGCAGACTAAAAAAAATGCATAAAAATTGACCTGCGATGCAGTTTCTTCTGACCCCGCAGCTCTTCTGTTGCAGGTTTTCCCATTGAATTCAATGGGTGCTTAAACCCGCAACAAAGTGGTGTATGTTGCGATATTTGCGCCAGAATCACAATGATTCCGCCGCAAAAATCGCAAGTAAGAAAAAAAATTATAAAATGATAGTTACCCAGAGTTCCCTGCTTCTTCTCTAGTCCGGCCACCCTGGATGACATTGCAGGCCATGTGACCGCTGCATCCAATCACAGGATGCAGAGGTCACATGACCTGCAACGTCATCCAGGGAGCCTGGAACGGACGTCAGATGAGGGAGGGGGTAAGTATGTGCACTAATCTACTAAGCGGAATTTACGCCCGAAAAAAAACGCACCACAGTGTGGAGCGAGATTTTGGACGGCATTCCTTGCGGTGTTCAGGGCGGATACGCTGCGCAGCTTGACGCAGTGTAGCCACCCTGAATACGCCGTGTGTGTTCCTACCCTAAGTGTTTTCTGGTGGCAATAAGCTTTGTCATACTAAGGGCCTGTTCACATCAGCGTGTATATATAGGAATTAATTCTTTATTATGTGCGGATTTGCCGTGTGTATTTGCATGCGGTAAATCCGAAACGTAATACAGTACTAGCAGAGTAAATAAGATTTCAAGAAATCTCATGTACACGCTGAAGTTCTTTTCAGCACCTAAATTGACCTGTGATGCATATTTTAAAATCCACAGCATGTCAATATATCTTGCGTTTCCGCTTGCGAATTGTATCTGTCTAGTTCTAAAGGAAAACGCACCAAGACCCGCAGCAAAATGCGCAACGTGTGCATGTAGCCTATAGGGGATGTAAACACCATGCTGCATCAATAGACCATTCTCAAGCCTCTAATAATGGCCCTCAAGGAAAGGGGAATATCCTACATCTAGGAGCATCCAGATCCGGAAAAAAACCACAAAAAAAACCTTCCTCATCTGCCTAGCTAAACTGGTGAATTTTCTAATGATGTTAAAACTCCTGGATACTTGAATCTGAAACAAAACATTTAACTAGCTTAAGCTATTGTGACATGCCATAGTGAAGGTTGATCCTGGTACCTCCGTGTGAGGTGTGAGTTTAATGCCACAGGTCAGGCCAATGAGGCTTTACATGGACTGACCCCTGAAATGCCCCACATTGGGACCATTGACCATTTTGTTACTGGTTTTCCATTATGTTGTTAAACGCTGATTGGCATTTACAGTCAGAATGGCATTTGTACTGAATATCATATTCAGGGGCGTAACTACCACTGTAGCAGCTGTGTAGGACAGGCCGTACAAAACAGAAGGGAGTTATCAATTCAATGTCAGCATCCAGCTACATTATCAGCAAGTCCAAATCTGGCATTAGACTCGCTGAGTCACTACAGATCACAAGGTCAAAATACTATGTTAGGCTGTTTCAGCAACGCTATAACTGGCAGTTTAATGGTGGCAGATACAGAATTACATATACCGTTGTAAGATTTCAGTAATGCTGTGTCAACTATTGGTAACTGCAATCCACATAAATTATTTGCATCAGATGACTAAAATAAATATCAGCAGTTCGGATCTGCTTAGGCCTCATGCACACGACCGTGCCCGTAATCACGGCCAACGATTGCAGGCACGGCCGTCTGCCTAAGGCCTTATTCACATGAACGGGTCCGTTTTGCGCGCGTAGCAATTCCATGTGGCATCAGTATTTCCTGCGTGCCTGCGTGATTTTCGCGCTGCCGTTATCGTTATGACACTCTGTTTTTATGTTTAGAAACATAAAAGCAGGAGGTGCTTTTATGTTTTCATTCATTGATTTTACAACTGTAGCGCGAATCACGCGCGGCACACGGAAGTGCTTCCATGTAGCATGCGCGATTTTCACACACCCATTGACTTCAATGGGTGCGTGATGCGCGAAAAACGGTCAAATATAGGACATGTCGTGAGTTTTACGCAGCGGACACACGCTGCGTGAAAATCACAAAAAGTCTGAACCTCCGTGCGAGGCGCGTGAAAATCACGCGCGTATCACGGACGTAAAATACATTTGTGTGAATAAGGCCTAAGGCCCCATGCACACGACCGTAAAACCACGGACCATAACATGATTTTACGGACCCATTCTGTTCTATTGGCCACGCACACCATTCCGTATCACTACAGATGGGTGTCCGTGCCGTAGAACTGTGCCGGGAATTATGGAACATGTCAGTTTTTTCATGTTTTACGGGCCGTGCTCCCATACTTTGTATGGGAGCACAACCCGAAAATACAGGCGGCCCGTCACCAGACGGCCGTGCCCGCAATCGTGGGCTGCGATTACGGTCACGGTCGTGTGCATGGGGCCTTAGGCTTCGTTCACATCTGCGCCAGTGTCCCGTTCCGACGAAGCTTTCCGACGGAATGGAACCCTGACTGACACAAACGGAAACCAAAGGTTTCCGTTTCCATCACCATTGATTTCAATGGTGACGGATACGGTGCTAATGGTTTCCGTTTGTCTCAGTTGTTCAAGGGTTCCGTCATTTTGACGAAATCAATAGCATAGTCGGCTACGTCGGAACGGAGCCCCAGAGCAGGTGTGAACGAAGCCTTAGGGCATGACCACACATGGCGGAATTCCTCCGCAACTGTCCGCATCAATGCCGCACCTAATCCGGGTTGCGGATTACGGCTGCGGATCTGCACAAAATGTGCAGAAAATTGATGCGGACTAGCTGCTGCGGACTGCGGGAAAAGTGCTTCCCTTCTCCCTATCAGTGCAGGATAGAGAGAAGGGACAGCACTTTCCCTAGTGAAAGTAAAAGAAATTCATACTTACCGCCCGTTGTCTTTATGACGCGTCCCTCCTTCGGCATCCAGCCCGACCTCCCTGGATGACGCGCCAGTCCATGTGACCGCTGCAGCCTGTGCTTGGCCTGTGATTGGCTGCAGCCGTCACTTACACTGAAACATCATCCTGGGAGGCCGGACTGGAGACAGAAACAGGGAGTTCTCGGTAAGTACGAACTTCATTTTTTTTTACAGATACATGTATATTGGGATCGGTAGTCACTGTCCCGGGTGCAGAAACAGTTACTGCCGATCGCTTAACTCTTTCAGCACCCTGGACAGTGACTATTTACTGACGTCTCCTAGCAACGCTCCCGTCATTACGGGAGCCCCATTGACTTCCTCAGTCTGGCTGTAGACCTAGAAATACATAGGTCCAGCCAGAATGAAGAAATGTCAAGTAAAAAAAGCAAGACGCATCCGCAGCACACATGACATGTGCATGACAGCTGCGGACTTCATTGCGGAACTTTGAATCTCCATTGAAGTCAATGGAGAAATTCCGCCATGAGTCCGCCACTGCTCCGCAACAGACAGAGCATGCTGCGGACACCAAATTCCGCTCCGCAGCCTATGCTCCGCAGCGGAATTGTACGCATCGTGTAAACGAACACTGCTAAATTAAAGTGAAAGTCAATGTAGAAACGGCTCCGCTGCGGATTAACGCTGCGGAGTGTCCGCAGCGGAATTTAAGTGCAATTCCGCCATGTGTGAACCCGCCCTTAGTGCTTAATGCTAGCCTTAGTCGACTACGCTATTGATTCCGTCAAAACGACGGAACCCTTGAACAACTGAGACAAACAGAAACCATTAGCACCGGATCCGTCACCTTGAAATCAATGGTGATGGAAACGGAAACCTATGGTTCATGTCAGTCAGGGCTCCATTCCAAAGGAAAAAAAATAAGGAATAATGAAACGATGAGTCATAATGCACTCTGAACTCAACTGCAAAGATAGGATCTTGCTATGTTCAGGACATTAAGACAGATGTGTACAAAATCCTTGTGCATGAAATAAGATTTGTGCATTTTATTTCAAATAATGACATCAGGTGGGAACGATGCCAATGTCTACAATCCCACAACCTCAGGATTCCATATCAGACCCGCCTTGCTTCTAATATCCCTAGGAAGAAAATTTGTCGTGTTTCGGTAATAAAAACATGCTGTCTTGGGCTACATTCACACGAGCGTATGAGATTCACGCGTGTGGAAAAAGCGCCTGAATCTGGTCTGTTATGCATCAGTGCGCTGTGCGAGGGGCATGCGTTATTCATGCGCATGATTACCCTGCACAGCACACAGACGTTATTCACATTCGTCTGAATGAGCCCTTAGCTTGCACACATTATGTTTTGTTAAGTAAAATAATTCTAGAAAAGTACTAAACACTGTACCCCAAATTAGGCCCCATTCACATTACGTTTTTGTCCTACGTTTAGCTTCCAACGTACACACTAAGGCCGGATTCACACAAGCGGGTTTATTTTGCGATCGCAAAAAACGCTGCATTTTGCGCGCGCAAAAGGTCCATAACAGCTCCATGTATCAGCAGCGTATGATGCGTGGCTGTGTGATTTTCGCGCAGCCGCCATCATTATGACACTCTGTTTTTATGTTTGTAAACAGAAAAGCACGTGGTACTTTTCTGTTTTCATTCATAGTTTTTACTGCGGTAGCGCGAATCACGCGCGTCACATGGAAGTGCTTCCGTGTGCTGCGCGTGATTTTCATGCACCCATTGACTTCAATGGGTGCGTGATGCGCGAAAAACGCACAAGTATAGGACATGTCGTGATTTTTACGCAGAGGACACACGCTGCGTGAAAATCACGGACTGTCTGAACGGCCTCATTGACTAACATAGGTCCGTGCGAGGAGCGTGAAAATCACGCGCGTTGCACAGACGTATTATATGTTCGTCTGAATAAGCCCTAAGTGTGTCCACAGGGCTCCATTAGCTCGACAGGCTCATGGGCTTTTCAATAGCTTTTCATGATGTATATGTTAAACACATACCATAAAAGTCTAATGTCACATTATGCCTGTGACAGATGCCTAACAGTGGCATCCATCTCCCATATACTACTAACGGATTCATATTAAGTACACATAATGAAAAGGTTCATGAGAGTACATGACGTATATTTTTAACGTATACTCCAATAATCTATAAGTGACGGATGCCACTGTTAGGCATCCATCAAAGCCTACGTTTAACGTTAGAACCTTTTACTGGCATCAGGGCCGGCGTCAACACCCCCCTGGCAAACCCAGCTGGGGGGCTTAACGCTGCCGTCATGGCTCCTCCAGGAGTGGAATCCCCGGCCAGAGTGCCGGCAATGCTCTTGCCAAAGATTCCGCTCCTGGTCCATATATATTAACAGTGACATCAGGGGCTCTTCCTGGACCGGAATCCCCGACCAGAGCATTGCCGAAACTCTGTTCGGGGATTCTGCTCCTGGAGAAGCCCCTGACGTCACTATCTATATAAGGACAATGACGTCAGGGGCTCCTCTAGAACAGCATCAGTATGGCAAAAATATAATTGTGTTTATTAACACATCCAAAATATATTTAAAAAAACGGCTACGTTTCAACTCCGCAGGAGCCTTTTCTGCTTGAGAAAGGCTCCTGCGGAGTCGAAACGCAGCTGTTTTTTTTATATATTTGGGATGTGTTAATAAACACAATTATATTTTTGCCATACTGATGCTGTCCTCAAGTTTTCTATATGAGTTATCTGTCTGGTTGGGATTGCTGGATATGGAATTTGCATCTTCTTCTCAATATTGAAGTGGAAAGAAACTGATCAAGGGAGTGCTGTGGAATATTTTTTACAAAGGGGCTCCTCTAGGAACAGGATCCCTGGCCAGAGAGTTGCCGACGTTCTGGCCTGGGATGCCGCTCCTATAGGGAGCCCCTGACGTCCCTGTCCATATATATGAACAGTGACGCCAGGGGCTCCTCCTGGACTGGAATCACCAACCAGAGCGTTGCCGAAACACTGTCCGGGGATTCCACTCCTGGAGAAGCCCCTGACGTCACTATATATATATATATATATATATATATATAGGTAGAGATAAGCAGCACTCTGCGACAGATTCCAACACGGTAATGGGTGCAAGCAGGTAATCCAGATCCGTGGATTATAAAACATAAACAAAAGAGATCCCACAGCACTCTGATGGTTCCAAAAAGTATGTGATTTATTCAGTCAACAGCTGCAACGTTTCCATCCTGCTATAGGACCATTTTTGTTTTTATATATATATAAGGACAGTGACGTCAGGGGCTCCTCCAGGAACGGAATCCCCGGCCAGAGCGTTGCCGACGCTCTTGCCTGGGATTCTGCTCCTAGAGGGAGCCGCTTTCTAGGGGCGGAATCCCCCCCCCCCAGAACAATGCCAACGCTCTGGCTGGGGATTCCGCTCCTGGAGAAGACCCCGACGTCACTATCCATATATGGACAGTGACATCAGGGGCTCCTCCAGGAACGGAATCCGCGGCCAGAATGTTGGCAACTCTCTGGCTGGGGTGTCCACTCCTTGAGGGAGCCCCAATGGGAGGGGAGCGTAGTGCTATCTACAGGGGGGGGCATTTGTGGCGCTATCTATAGAGGGCACTATCTACAGAGGGGACTGTGGCACTATCCACAGAGGGGATTGTGGCACTATCTACAGAGGAGACTGTGGCACTATCTACAGAGGAGACTGTGGCACTATCTACAGAGGAGACTGTGGCACTATCTACAGAGGGCACTGTGGCACTATCTACAGAGGGCACTGTGGCACTATCTACAGAGGGCACTGTGGACTATCTACAGAGTGCACTGTATATATGGTGGCACAAACTAAGGGCCTAACTTCTATATGGAGACATTAAGGGGGCCTAACTTTTATATGGGGGCGCAAACTGTGGGACTAACTTTTATATGGCGGCATAAACAGTGCCTAACATCTATATGGGGGCACAAACTAGGGGCCTAGCTTCTATATGGGGGCACAAACGGCAGTTTTCTGTAATTTTACTGCCGCCGTAACTTCCCCCGCAAAGGGGCCCACTAAGTCTGTGTCACCCAGGGGCCCACATAACCTGGAGCCGGCCTTGACTGGCATATACACTAAAAGAAAAACAAAAAACGTGATGTGAACATAGCCTTAGACAGGTGAAGCCTGCACATTTAAACTACTTATGTTTTTAATCTGTGTTAAACAGAATGATCAGCAAGACCCCTCCTCGTCTCACAAACTTATAAAACAAAGCAAAAGCTATCCAATTATGACTAACAAGCCATGCCCCAGATATCCCTCCCAAGGGATCGTCCCTTTTAAAACAAACATTTGACAAATGCATGTATCATAAGCTCCCCCTAAAAATGTGCAACTCTTTAAGTTTAGTTTTAAAGATCCTATAAGGTTGTGTTCACATCTGCATCCGAAGTCTCCGTTAGTAGCCTCCGTTGCAGATCCAGTGAAAAATGCAAAACAAAATGCATGCTGTGCTATTTTTTCCGGGAAAAAGACAGACGCGTGACGGATCCGGCGCTTCTGTTTTTCTTGTTGTTCTGCTCCTAAGTCAATGTGGCCACAACACAACCACATTGACTTTCATTACCTGCGAGGCAGGCAGGGTGACCCAGCAATCTTTGGCCGCACGACCCCTGTCGCAGCCAAAGTCGCCATGTAGCCCTAGCCTTAGGGCTGCCATGCATTAATAGATTTGGCCCAGTGTGAAACATGCCTACCATTAAGTAGTTTGCTAAATCTATAGAATGTACATTAAACATAAAAACGGTCTGATGTTTTTAACTGTATTCATTTCAAGCGTATTTACTATTTCTGCAATTTCCAATACTTTTTCAAGATGTGGATTCGATGAGGACAGCCTTAACCTTAAATGAACCAATGCAGCCCCACCCCCGCTCTTTACTAACTATTCACTGCATACGTCTACAACAAGCAGGACGGTACATCAGTGGAAAAATAATAACACGGTCAATTAAAATAAACTTTTAGAAATATACACTTAACTAAACGACTAAGACATGCCACATATTGCAGCTTGTGGTTTCTTATATTTTTAGGATGATGTCATATTTGTATGGAACATTCTTTCTAGACTGAATGAATGGGAACACGCTCAATTTCTTCAACTATAAATACAGTTGCTTGAAGTTACGGCTACATTTTATATACCAGGTATGAATCTCCGTTATGATCCTTGTAATTATTCATCTCAGCAAGTAAAATAGGAAATGCATTGAAATAATAATAAAAAAACATAAAATAAACAACCTGTGCTGAAAACACAAAAATAAAAACTGACTAGTTAGCTGTACCTGTGCCTGCCTGCCGTGAGGAGGTAAAATCAAATAGTCACCAATGGTGAACTCTCCAATGTGAGATCCCTGCGCACAGCTAACATCTCTGGTTTCTGGACCTCCTGTGGTATGACTTAAAGGGGCTCTGTCACCAGATTATAAGTGCCCTGTCTCCTACATAAGGAGATTGGCGCTGTAATGTAGGTGACAGCAGTGCTTTTTATTTAGAAAAACAATCTATTTTTACCACTTTATTAGCGATTTTCAGCTTTATGCTAATGACTTTCTTAATGCCCAAGTGGGCGTGTTTTTACTTTAGACCAAGTGGGCGTTGTACAGAGGAGTGTATGACGCTGACCAATCAGCATCATGCACTCCTCTCCATTCATTTACACTGCACTTGCGATATAGTTATAGTACGGTGGTTGGGATTCACAGAACTCATCTGAGCAAATTTGTGCCTAAAGTGCACACAGTCAGAGCTGTGTATAAAGTGTTATAATATTGCATCATGTATTATGTATAAATCTGTTGCATACTAAACAAGTTATGACAACTGCAGTAGCTGTAGCAGCTTTTCTGTAATATTTTTTTTTTTTTTTACATTTGCTTAAAAATACGGTGTATTAGAACTCCTCCAGAAGTGTCAGAATTCCCTTTTATAAGTTTGCGACAAGTCCCTATTCCATTTGTTTTGTTCTTTATAAAGAATAAATTGATTTCCTAGCAATCCATAATCATTTGTAGAACATAAAGCATGGAAATCTAAAACGTGAAGTGGTCAATTCTTCTAGACATTTAACACAGCTCATAACGTCACTGAGTTTCCTTTACAACTAGAAGCAATCTGCTGTTCTATTTTGGCTCCTAGGCCACTTGTGCTGGAAGTATTTATGGCTGTGGAGCTAAACACATGCCTCAGAGGCCTGCAGAGAAGCAGATCAATACAGTGGAGGAACAGGAAGACACTGCTGACATTCCAGCAAACAAAAGAGTCATGTAGGAACTGTCTACCTGCTCTCATCCCATGTGGGGGGCACTGCATCTCCTTAATGGACTCTCATGGACTAAGTCAAAGCTGAACAAAGCTATGTAAACAAGACCTGAAAATAAGAGCAGCCCAAATAATATTGGCTTTAACTTCAGAAAATGCTAAGAGAGTTTTAAAAGTATGCAATACAATCACAGAAAGAAAGAAAGAAAGAAAGAAAGAAAGAAAGAAAGAAAGAAAGAAAGAAAGAAAGAAAGAAAGAAAAGCTTGAGAAAGAGATAACAAACAAACATATGTGAAATAGATAGATAGATAGATAGATAGATAGATAGATAGATAGATAGATAGATAGATAGATAGATAGATAGATAGATAGATAGATAGATAGATAGATAGATAGATAGATAGATAGATAGATTTGGATATGAGATAGATAGATAGATAGATAGATAGATAGATAGATAGATAGATAGATAGATAGATAGATAGATAGATAGATAGATAGATAGATCTTTGTTATAGGATGTGTTTGTGTCCTTCTAACGTCCTAATATTAAGGGATAATATTAATAAAGTCACTGCAGTCACATCTATCGGTCCTACCATTGCCTATGTTACATTGAGTTTATGTATAAACCTTAGCCTATCCTTATGACTTTAACACAGAGACCAGATGTGATGTCAGAGTAAGTTCAAGAACAAAGAGACGAGTAACTTCTAAACCCCCCCCCCCCCCCTCCCCACAGCCCCGAGTGTTCTGCCCCTAGTGGTCGCACAATAGCCTTATTCACACACCTGTCTTAAACATGACCTGGGGATCATCTTCGGAGCCAAACTCTTTTATCAGGACCACGAAGAGGACCCCGCATGCGTTCTGGATGCCAAACACTGAGCCATTGCACCACATGGCAGAAAGCATGACAATCCAGCCCCAGCCGCCCTCTGGGGGAGTAAACTCCGCGCTCTGCCCTGCGCTGGTGGTGGTCTCAGTGACTTCTAGCTTCTTGTCTTCACCCCCTGGCCCGGAGCTCCACTCCCCGTTCTCTTTCTTCTCCTCCACGTTCAGAGGTGAGCTCTCGTCTATTGCCGAGCTCTGTTCTTCTGCCGGGACATTAGTGAGCGACTTCTCGGTCCCCGGCTCTTCCGTACCGTGGGCTCTGTCCTCTGTCATCTCTGCGCTCGGTGTACCGCAATAGACTGGGGACAGGAAGAGGCTTTCTGCACTATCTCCTGTCAGGACCAGTGGAGTGCTCCCAGCTGCAGTCACAGCTCCGCTCCCCTCACAGCGCAGCAGTATTTAGAAGTCAGTCTTAAGAGATAAGAACTTGGTATAATTGTGTTCTATGACGCTAGGCTCCTGGTAGCAGTCACAATGTCAGCATAAGCCGCGCATGTAATACAGGGGCTCCTTTTACCTGCTGCTCCCCTTCCCCCTGGCGTGTCCCGGCTCCTGTCACCTCGGACACAGCTAATGCCTGTTCACTTAATTGAGGTCCCATGTTTCTTAAAGGGTAAACCTCTGGAGGAGGCGTGGTTACCAGCAGAGGTGTGTCCAAGGAAGTCCCCGCCCCCGGTCACTGCGCGGGAGGGGAGCTTATATGTGGCAAGAGCAGCTGTACAGTTACGTGTGTGACAGGAAGAGTGAATGTCATGTAAACCTCCTTCCCAGCGCAATGTCCAGCCTGTCACATAATACATTCGCCTATAATGCTAAGCCTCGCTTCCTTCAGCGACGGATGAAAAATAAAAACACCTCTCCCCTGTTCCCCAGTGGCTCCTTTTCGTAGACGGCCATGCTTTGGTGCCTCACTGATATTAACATGAAGGAGAATAATGTTCTCTTTATGCCGCCTCTCAGGCCCATATAATAATTTTAGTGGGTACATGGGAGAGAGAATATAATACTATACACACCCTTATGTAAAATGATGGGCACCATGTTGGGGACCATGTTTGCCCAATATCACCTATTAAATTGGACCCTTTGATTTTATAGCTCCCATGCAGAAACCATTGGGGAGACTGCAAACAATCCCTTTGTAGTCTGATTCTGCAGCCATGTATCGCAAGACTTGTGGAGAGAATCCTTGTTGTTGCAACCATTTGGCGCTTGCTAGACTGGGGCACGGACTCAAAGTAATCCCTGGTATTCACCCCTAACCCTTGCAAGAAGGTGTGGTCTTTGATGCAGAGTTATCCCCAGGTCGCGGTCCACTGTATAGTCAGTCACCTGTTGGCAGCCGTACTCTGCATCAACGAAAGGACACAGGCGTGAAGACAGGAATGGAATGGAGACTCAGGCCACGAGTGTGGGTAGACGGAGCCAGATGTCAGAACCAGAAGTCAGGATCAGGAGTACCAGGCATAGGAATAGAAACATATAAGAATGTAAATGAGGCAGAGACTGAGCAGACTTCATACTCAGGCACTAAGTAGGTGAATTAGCTGGGTATATATATATATATATATATATAGCAACCGTTGTTGACCTCATACTAGAAGCAGCCAATGGGAAGTAATGCTGCATGACACCTGGCCCTCACAGCACAGGAGCAGTTAATGAACATGAGTTGTAACAGTAGGGTCACATGTCCAAGAAAGTCACAGAAGCATAACACTTACTAAGGCCCCATGTACACGGTTGACCGCGGACAGCCGTCCGCATTTTCAGCCCATGCTCCCATACAAAGTATGGGAGCATGGCCCGTAAAAAGCAAAAGATAGGACATGTCCTATCTTTTGCAGTTCATTTCTACGGCCCGGACACCTTCCCGTAAATAAACGTACGGACAATTAAATAAAATAAAATTACGGCCGATTTTTACAGTCGTGTGCATGGGTACTGCCTAAGTATGTACAGGGTCAAATGGTGTTGTTATTCTCCCTTGGCTACACCGTAGCCAACTCAAAAACCTTCAACATCATCCCACTATCGGCCCAACACTACGGTGCTGCTCTCTTCCATCGGTAAGGACATCTTGCTTACCACTCCACTCCTCAATGTATCCTATACTGGGCAATCCATCCTTTCCCATCAGTATGACGGACCCAGTTTTCCGTACATGGCAGGCCTCGGTATGGTTTCGAGCGGATCGGTTCCTGACCGACACTGAATGGCTCTCCGTGGTGGAGCTGGCCCAGATTCCTGACCTCCCCCCGTTGGGACATTGGCGATCCCTGCAACTACGACACTTTTGCGCTTCTATCTCAGCTCCTGCGTCCTACTAAGTGGACAAAACTCCATTAGAGGAACTTTGTAATGGATCAGAGTTAACTAGGCACACATTGTCCGCAATTTACAAACTCCTTATGGATCCCCCCGATTTGCCCACCCCTGCATATCTCTCTAAATGGGAGGCGGATCTGGGTATCTCCTCTCCCACACAAGGCCAGCGTATACTCCTCATGGCCCAAAAGACTTCGATCTGCTCACGATACCAAGAAGCAAGCTTCAAATTGCTCTCTCGCTGGTATAGGACCCCAGCTCGCTTACCCAGCATCTTCCCTACAGCATCCCCTATGTGCTGGAGATGTGGGCAAGACATTGGTACCCTCCTTCATACCTTCTGGTCATGTCCCCTCCTTACCCCATTCTGGGAAGGCATAAAACGGGTGATAATTGAGGTCACAGATACAAGTATAACATTGGACACGGCCTTTTTCCTTCTTCATCACTGCGATATTCCAGCAAACATATATAAACGCTCTCTGCTTCACTTTTTAGTGATGGCAGCGCGTCACTGCATCCCATTACGTTGGAAGGATTCTTCTCCCCCCACACTGTCCCTCTGGGCTTCACAGGTCAACGACATTATGCATATGGAGGACTTGACATCCGTTATTCACGACTCAAGCGCCAGGTTTTGCCAAACTTGGTCGCAGTGGATAGTTTTTCAGGACTCGGATTACTATAAAGACATTATACGAGAGCCACATTCCTCTAGTCAGCCTGACTAGTGTTCCTGCCTGCGGGATGTCGTGGAGGGCCCCCTCCTCCTTTCTTATCTACCCTCCCTTTCCTTGTCCTCCTTTGTGGGCATTCAGTTCAGGCCCTCGCGTCGGAGGTCTGATTTCTCTCTCTCTTTCCCCTTTTTCATTCAGAACAACTTCCCTATATGGGAACGATAGTGTATATGCATCGGTATATAAGTATGTATGTATGCTATGCTTATACTTCTTGTTGGTTTTCTCTACTTTAAATATGCTTTGTCATTTGTACCCTATATGTTATAAAATGGACCTCTTTGGTCAACAAAATAAAGAATTTAAAAAAAAAAATGGTGTTGTTATGGAAATGCAAGTTTGAGTGATTTTCCAAAGGCTGCTGGAGTCTGCCAGGAAAGAGCGCGCACGTAAAACCGCAACCTCAAATCCGTAACCACTCTAATCGACAGAGTCTAAGGTGTTCGCCAGAGCCGACCGCAAGGTGGGATGGTCCTTGCTGCTTAGAACCCAGGTTGTCTTAGCAGAGTACTGTGTTGGATTAGAGGTGCTATGCAGGCAAACCTGAACTGGAAACCAGACAGCCAGAGGGTCAACTGAAAGTCCAAAACTAGAGCAAGGTGTAATCAGGCAAAACGGTCAAAACCAGCCAATGGGAATAATCAGAATCGGTAGGCAGAGGGTAAATAAGAGACAAGCTAAGGTCAGTATTCACGAAGTCCAGAAGTGCAGGAAATGTCAGGAGCTTCATCAGAACATCAGAAGATAGGAGAATCACAAGCAAAGACTGAGTGAGAAGGAAAGGTATAAATACAAAACCAAATCTGATAGGCAGAAAGACAGAGAAAAGATATAGGCTCAAGGAAAAAACAGACACCCCCAGAAGCCGGAACCGTAGCCATGGTAATATTAAGGGAACAGGCGTTTCCTAACAGTACCCCCCCCCCCCCCTTCTACTAGGAGCCACTGGACCCTTAAACCTTGGCCTAGGTTTTAAAGGAGACTTTAAATAAAAAATTTTAACCAAAAGACTGGCGTGTACTGAATCGGCAGGAACCCAAGTTCGTTCTTCTGGCCCATACTCGAGAAGGAGGTTTCCTGAATGGATTGGATGGTGGAAATTTATTTTTAGGAGAGATTTGTGAAAAACATTTTAAAAGACGGGGGAAGAGCCAGACGAAAAGACACAGGGTTAATCATTTCAGTAATTTCATATGGACCAATAAACCTAGGAGCAAACTTATGAGAAGGTACTTTCAGTCACAAATTTTTCGTAGAAAGCCACACCTTTTGACCCACACTAAATACAGGACCTACAGTACGTCTTTTGTTAGCATTTTTCTTTTGAATAACTTGGGAGTTCTTCAGGTTCAATTGGACCTGAGCCTAAACTGTGCACAGTTTATTGGATTCAACTTCCACCTCAGGGTTATCAATAAAAGAGGTGGAAAGTAAACCAAAACGAGGATGAAAACCATAATTACAGAAAAACTGCGAGGTCTCAAGAGAAACATGATTTACACATTATTTATGGCAAATTCCGCTAAAGGAAGATATGAGAGCTATTCAGCCTGGTTATTAGCAATTTAATACCTAAGATATTGTTCCAAGGTTTGGTTAAAATGTTCGGTTTGACCATTAGTCTCAGGGTGGAATGCAGAGGAGAACGATAACTGTACCTCAAGTTTCCTACAGAGAGCTCTCCAGAAGTTAGCCACAAATTGTACACCTCTATCAGAGACAATATTTTCTGGAATACCATGCAGACGAACCACTTGATCAATAAACAATTTAGACAAAGTTTTGGAATTAGGAAGTTCAGGCAATGGGATGAAATGACACATTTTACTGAAACGGTCCACCACAACCCAAATTACAGTTTTCCATTCAGAGGGAGGCATATTAGTAAGAAAATCCATGGACAGATGAGACCAAGGTCTCTGCGGAACAGGCAATGGCAGCAGTTCAGCCATAGGACGAGTTCGAGCAGTCCTAGCGTGAGTGCAGACATCGCAAGCAGAGACATAGGAACTTACATCACTAGACAATGATGGCCACCAATAGAGCCGCGACACCAACTTTTTAGTACCAGTTATCCCTGGATGGCAACATAAAACAGAATCATGTAACTTATTGAGCAAACAAAACCTGAACTGGGGAGGTGCAAACAACTTTGTCAGTTGCTGACATTCTTTAATCTTAGTTGAAAGATCCAATGATATTGCAGAAACCACAATTCCCTTAGATAAAATAGGTTCAGGAGGAATATTGGGAACCTGTGCGGAACAGAAGCTTTGAGACAAAGAATCAGCCCTGATATTTTTAGACCCGGGTCTGTAGGTTACAATGAAGTTAAATTTGGTAAAGAACAAGGCCCAACTAGCCTGTCTGGGATTGAGTCTTTTGGCTGATTCCAAAAAGGTTACGTTTTTATGGTCAGTCAGTACATGTATTTGATGTTTGGCTCCCTCTAGAAAGTGGCGCCATTCTTCAAACGCCCACTTAATAGCAAGGAGCTTGCGACTACCTGTATCATAATTTCTTTCAGTGGAAGAAAATTTGCGAGAAAAAAACCCAAAAGGATGCAAGTCAGTTAATACAGAAGAACCTTGGGATAACACAGCCCCCACACCT
The DNA here is from genome assembly GCF_050947455.1 of Rhinoderma darwinii. Taxonomy (NCBI): domain Eukaryota; kingdom Metazoa; phylum Chordata; class Amphibia; order Anura; family Rhinodermatidae; genus Rhinoderma; species Rhinoderma darwinii. The sequence goes on along the minus strand of NC_134690.1, from coordinate 232,544,728 downwards.
ATTTCTGAGGCATCACCCTCAACAATAAAGAGACTAGAAAGGTCAGGTTGAACAAGTATAGGTGCTTTCATAAAACTTTGTTTTAAGATTTTAAGACTGCAGTAGGTTTCCAATTTGCAAGCTCAGAACCCACTTTCGTAAGATCTGTCAAAGGTTTGGCAATGGAGGAAAAGTTATAAATACATTTTCGGTAATATTTGGCAAAACCCAAGAACCTCTGCAGAGCCTTTAACCCCTTAATGACCGGGCCATTTTGCATGTTAATGACCAAGGATTATTTTTTGTTTTTCCACGGTCGCATTCCAAGAGTCGTAACTCTTTTTTTATTCCGTCGACATAGCCGTATAAGGGCTTGTTTTTTCCGGGACGAGTTGTATTTTGTAATTGTACCATTTTTAGATGCTTATAACATATTGATTAACTTTTATTAACTTTATTTTAGGAGAGAATTGAAAATAAGCAGCTATTCCAGCATTAATTTTCACGTTATAAATTTACGCCGTTTACTATGCAGCGTAAATAACATGTTAACTTTATTCTATGGGTCGGCACGATTACAGGGATACCAAATGTGTAAAGGTTTTATATGTTTTTTCTACGTTTGCACAATAAAAAGCCTTTTAGAAAAAAATTACTTGTTTTTGCATCGCCGCGTTCCAAGAGCCGTCATTTTTTTATTTTTCCGTCGATGTGGCCGTACGTGGGCTTGATTTTTGCGGGACAATGTGTAGTTTTCATTAGTACTATTTTGGGGTACATAGGACTTATAGATGAACTTTTATTTTATTTTTTATGGGGGGAATGGGAGAAAAGAGAGAATTTTGCCGTTGTTTTTTGCGTTTTCTTTGGACGCCGTTCATCCGGCGGTTTAATTAATGTGTTCATTTTATTGGTCAAGTTGTTACGATCGCGGGGATACCATATATGTGTATGGGTTATTTGTTTTGACCGTTTTATTAAATAAAACCACTTTTTGGGGCAAAAAAGTAGTTTTATTTGATTTTGACTGTAATTTTTTTTATTTTTTTTTTCACAAACTTTATTTAACGGTTTTACTTTTTTTTTTTTAGTCCCACCAGGGGACTTCACTATGCGATGTGCAGATCGCATATATAATGCTTTGGTATACTTCGTATACCAAAGCATTATTGCCTGTCAGTGTAAAACTGACAGGCAACCTGTTAGGTCATACCTCCGACATCGCCTAACAGGCAGATGCTGAAGGCAGACCTGGGGGTCTTTGTTAGACCCCCGGCTGTCATGGAAACCCGACGGCGACCCGCGATTTGTTTGCGGGGGCGCCGATCGGGAGACAGAGGGAGTTCCCCCTTCTGTCAAACACATTAAATGCCGCTGTCACTGTTGACAGTGGCATTTAATGGGTTAAACTGCCGTGCTCCTGCCGCTGATCGCGTGGGTACAGTCTCAGTACCCGCGCCATCACAGGACGGATATATCCGTCCTCCTGCGCGAATTAGCAGCTGCTGAGGATGGATATATCCGTCCTTCGGCGTTAAGGGGTTAAAGAAGTGGGTTGCACCCAATCAAGAATTGCTTGAACCTTAGCGGAGTCCATACGAAAATCAGTAGGAGACAGCACATACCCCAACAAATAAATTTCCTAAACTCCGGACTTACATTTTTCAAACTTCACGTAAAGACAATTTTCCCTCAGTACTTGAAGGACGGATCTTAAATGTTGGACATGAGAGGACCAATCGGAAGAAAATACAAGAATATCATCCAGATACGTACACTACACTACAACAAAGCGTCCAATAAAATTTCTGAAAATATCATTAACTAGGTTTTGAAAAACTGCAGGAGTATTACTTAAACCAAAATTCATGAACAAATATTCATAATGACCATCTGGAATATTAAATGCTGTCTTCCACTCATCCCCTTTGCCGATACAAACCAAATTGTAGGCCCCACGTAAATCTAGTTTAGAGAACCAATTAGCTCCTGAGTTCTGATTAAACAGGTCCAGGATGAGTGGGAGAGGATATTCATTGTTAACGGTAATTTTATTTAATTTACGATAGTCAATACAGGGTCTTAAACCGCCATCTTTCTTTTCAACAAAGAAAAAACCTTCTCCAGCCGGAGAAGTAGACGGACGAATATGACCCTTACGGAGACTGTCTTTAATATAATCCTGCATGGCCTGTCTTTTCGGAGAAGAAAGCTTATACAACCACCCCTTGGGTAGTTTAGCGTTAGGGAGAAGTATGATAGGACAGTCGTACGGTCTATGAGGAGGGAGAGATTCACAACGGACTTCAGAAAAGACCTCTTCAAAATCATGAACAAACTCAGGCAATAATGGTGCGTTGCAAGAGACATTAGCAATAGACAAAGACACGCAGGAATCATAACATTTAGAATTCCACTTAATGAAATCTGCTTTCACCCAATCAATAACTGGATTATGTGTCTGTAACCATGGGATACCCAATATTATTTCGGAGGGCAAATTTTCTAAAACAAAGAGATTTGTTCAGTATGTAAAGTCCCCACTTTTAATGTAACAGGTGGAGAACTTGACTGACCCCTGATCGAGAGAAGTATTATCGATAGCAGAAACTTTGACTGGGGTACTCAACTGAACAAGAGGGATAGGCAATTTTTTAGCAACCTTAAAATCGAAAAAATTCGCCACAGAACCACAATCTACAAAAGCTTGTCCAGAAACAAAAATATTATCAAAACCCAAATAAACAGGCAAAATAACTTTTTTAGAAAATGTGGGAAAAACCTGACTGCCCAGATGGCATTCCCGGGGACCATCTAGGCTCTGAAGTTTTCCAGAGCTGGATGTTCTGGGCGTTTGGAACAGTTCTTGAGAGTATGACCAGAGTCCCCACAATAGTAACACAGCCCCTTGCGTCTTCGAAAAAGTCTCCGTTCCTGAGAGGATATAGTGGATCCCAACTGCATGGGCTCTTGTGCATCAGAAGGGCTCTCAGCGCAGGGAAGGGGAGCGGCCATAATTGATTTTTCATTTTTGCGCTCCCGTAGTTGTCGGTCCAGACGTACTGCAAGGGTCATGGTATCCTCTAGAGCAGGGGTCTCAAACTCGGCCGGACAAGTGGGCCACATATATAAAAAATGGGAAGTTGACGGGCCGCATTACTTTCAAATTTGATACAATACAAAATTATGGTTAATCAATTAGTTATTTGAACTACTATAAAACGCTATATTACTATAATAATACTACTACATTACTATAATAATACCGCTAGGTTTAAAATTTGAGAGAATTCTCCACGTGCTTATTTCAACAATCCAGTTTTCCAGTTTGTGTCGCTAAATGCAGTCCGGCGGCTCACTTGGCAGTGTTTGGTAGACACACGTCAAGATTGGGCAGCCCCTTTTTAGATAGTGCCACAGAGTCCTCTGTAGATAATGCCACAGTGCCCTCTGTAGATAATGCCACAATGCCCTCTATAGATAATGCCACAGTGCCCTCTGTAGATAATGCCACAGTGCTCTCTGTAGATAATGGCACATTGCCCTCTGTAGATAATGCACTGTGCCCTCTGTAGATAATGCCACAGTGCCCTGTGTAGATAATGCCACAGTGCCGTCTGTAGATACTGCCACATTGCCCTTTGTAGATAATGCCACAGTGCCCTCTGTAGATAATGCCACAGTGCCCTTTGTAGATAATGCAACACACCCCTAGATAATGCCACAGTGTCCTCTGTAGATACTGCCACACACCCACTTGTAGATAATGCCACAGTACCCTCTGTAGATGCTGCCACAGTTCTCTCCGTAGATGCTGCCACAGTGCCCTCCGTAGATGCTGCCACAGTGCCCTACGTAGATGCTGCCACAGTGCCCTCCATAGATGCTGCCACAGTGCCCTCCGTAGATGCTGCCACAGTGCCCTCCGTAGATGCTGCCACAGTGCCCTCCGTAGATGCTGCCACAGTGCCCTCTGCAGATGCTGCCACAGTTCCCTCCACAGATGCTGCCACAGTGCCTTCCACAGACACTGGCACAATGCCCTCCGCAGACGCTGCCACAGTGCCCTCTGCAGATGCTGCCACAGTGCCCTCTGCAGATAATAGCACACACACCCCAAGTAGATAGCTCCATTGGTGCTCCCTCTAGGAGTGGAATCCCCAGCCAGAGTGTTGCCGACGCTTTGGATGGGGATTCCTCTGCTGTTGGAGCCCCTGACGTCACTGTCCATACACAGTGACGTCAGGGGATGATCCAGGACCGGAATGTGGTATCAGGGGCAACCCCAGAACCGGTATCCCGGAGCTGGAGTCCCAGAGCAGAGCCGCTACTAGCACTCTACATGGGATTCCTGCTCTGCTCCTGACATCCATGTCCATATATGGACATGGATGTCAGGAGCAACCCCAGAGCTGGAGTCCCGAGCAGAGCGCTAGTAGGCTCTTCTTGGGACTCCTGCTGTGCTCCTGACATCACTGGGACTCCTGCTTTGGGGAAGCCCCTGACATCTCTGTCGATGTATGGACAGCGATGTCAGAGCCTTCCCCAGAGTCCCGGAGCAGAGCCTATAGAAGCGCTCTGCCCAGAACTCCGCTCTGGGGAAGACGCTGACAACACTGTCCATATATGGACAGCGATGTCAGGGAATTCCATAGAGTCCCGGAGCAGAGCCGATACTAGCGCTATGCCCGGGACTCCGCTCTGGGGAAGACAATGACAACACTGTCCATATATGGACAGCAATGTCAGGGAATTCCATAGAGTCCTGGGGGAAGAGCACATACCAGCACTCTGCATGGGACTCTGGCTCTGGGGAAGCCCCAGACATCCCTGTCCATATGTGGACAGCGATGTCAGAAGATTCCACAGAGTCCCGGAGCAGAGCCCATACTAGCGCTCTGCCCGGGACTCTGCTCTGGGGAAGACCCTGACAGCACTGTCCATATGTGGACAGCAATGTCAGGGAACTCCAAAGAGTCCCGGAGCAGAGCCTGCACTAGTGCTCTGTCCAGGACTCCGCTCTGGGGAAGACCCTGACAACACTATCCATATATGACCAGTTTAAAAAAACAATACAGTAGTTATCTACCTCAAAGCGTTTATTAGATTAGGTAGGAGATAGAGAAGTATTAAACTAGTGACAGAGCCTCTTTAAAGCCTCAGTGCAGCGCAAAACATCAGACACAACTATAGAACCTGACGGGCCACATTAGCAGTCAATAAGGTCTATCAGGTGTCGGTAGTATCCGTCATACAGATGTGAACAGAGCCGAAGATGTTAAAGTCTACGTACACCTTCGACTTTGTTTTTTTTTGTTTTTTTTAATAAAATTGTGCTTTTTACTTTATGAGATACAGCTGCTTTGTATTCTGTATACAGAGCAGCTGTATCGTTCACTAAGACCTGAATCCGTCAGGTCAGCAGGACTGACAGTTTCAGTGGCAGCAGGTCCGAGATTTAGATGTGATTGATTACAGGGGGATCCTGCGTGTCAGAAACAGGCAGGACCCGCTGTCATTGAACCCGTCAGTCCCGCTGACCTGACGGATTCAGGTCTTAGTGAACGATACAGCTGCTCTGTATACAGAATACAAATCTGTATTTCAAAAAGTAAAAATAATTTTTAATAAAATGTATTTAGGAAGGTGCACCAATCACACTGACAAAACAAAAACAATGTCAAAGGTGTACACAGCCTTTCATTATCTGGCTAGAGAGCGACATTTTCCTGATTTCTAGATCTTCAGCAGAATCTTTATTTACGAGTATTACAAATAAAAATGGCAAATATTATTTATGGATAGAAAAGAGCTAGAGAAATAGGAAAACAGATTCATATTGTCAGTGGAAAGACTTTATAGCCGGGTTTAAAAGCAGTTTTGTGATTTTTTTTTTTTTTGTGCTTACAAAGAGACCAAGTCTGCATGACAAGTCATGTGAGGAAGAATTTCCATAGGAAATAATAATTGCCAATAGCTATGATCACCACCTACCAGCCAAAGATATAGCAAACTGCGTTCATAGTCAACAGTCATGTCATAAATCACATTTGTAGCTCAGTTTCACAGAAAATTATAATAAACAACCATATGTAACAATGCCAGGATGTACTATTGACATAGGATTGTATGAAACATGGCATCCCTTTCAAAAAGCTATTTCTTTAATTTGAATTATAATCTCTTGGGAGTATTTTTTTCTGTTAAACAGTCATGTGAAGAAGTAAGAACACCACATGTAAAGTTTTATTATTTTAACATATACAGACATATCAATATTTGATCTTTATTCAAACAGTATATAAAGGTGATGGAATTTAAAGAAATATAGACAAACAAATTGACTTTGTAATAATTAAATAAACAAAAAATTCACAGATATGGCATTTCTTTCTGTGGAGAAAGTAAGTACAGCAAATCGCATGTAAATATGTTCATTTTTATGGCTTTACAGTGATGACCATAAAAACCACGGCAAAAAGCATCTCTCTACAGTACCATTACTGCCTCGTGTGTCTACACTCTCAGTGCCTGTCCACACTTAGGGTATGTTCACACGAGGTCATTACGTCCGTAATTGACGGACGTATTTTGGCCGCAAGTACCGGACCGAACACAGTGCAGGGAGCCGGGCTCCTAGCATCATAGTTATGTACGACGCTAGGAGTCCCTGCTTCGCTGCCGGACAACTGTCCCGTACTGTAATCATGTTTTCAGTACAAGACAGTTGTCCGGCAGCGAGGCAGGGACTCCTAGCATCGTACATAAGTATGATGCTAGGAGCCCGGCTCCCTGCACTGTGTTCGGTCCGGTACTTGCGGCCGAAATACGTCCGTCAATTCAGGACGTAATGACCTCGTGTGAACATACCCTTAGAGCATGGCCCCACGTGGCGTATTTCTTCCGCAACTGTCCGCATCAATGCCTCACAGAATCTGCGTTGCAGATTCTGTTGCGGATCTGCCCAAAATGTGCAGTAAATTGATGCGGACTGGCCGTTGCGTATTGAGGTGAAAGTACTTCCCTTCTCTCTATCAGTGCAGGATAGAGAGAAGGGACAGCATTTTCCCTAGTGAAAGTAAAAGAATTTCATACTTACCGGCCGTTGTCTTGGTGACGCATCCCTCTTTCGGCATCCAGCCCGACCTCCCTGGATGACACGGCAGTCCATGTGACCGCTGCAGCCTGTGATTGGCTGCAGCCGTCACTTAGACTGAAACGTCATCCTGGGAAGCCGGACTGGAGAAAAAAGCAGGGAGTTCTCGGTAAGTATGAACTTCTATTTTTTTTACAGGTTGATGTATATTGTGATCGGTAGTCACTGTCCAGGGTGCTGAAACAGTTACTGCCGATCGCTTAACTCTTTCAGCACCCTGGACAGTGACTATTTACTGACGTCGCCTAGCAACGCTCCCATAATTACGGGTGCACACACGCAGTCACCCGTAATTATGGGTGCACACACGTAGTCACCCATAATTACGGGAGCCCCATTGACTTCCTCAGTCTGGCTGTAGACCTAGAAATACATAGGTCCAGCCAGAATGAAGAAATGTCATGTTAAAAAAACAATACGCTCCACAGCACACATAACATGTACATGACATCTGTGGACTTCATTGCGGAATTTAGAATCTCCATTGAAGTCAATAGAGAACTTCCGCAATGAGTCCGCAACCAGTCCGCCACACGTCCGCAACATCCATTGTATGCTGCAGACACCAAATTCCACACCGCAGCCTATGCTCCGCAGCGGAATTTTCCACATAGTCTAAACGAACACTACTAAAATGCAGTGGAAGGCAATGGAGAAACGGGTCCGCTGCGGATTAACGCTGCGGAGTGTCCGCAGCGGAATTCCAGAGCAATTCCGCCACGTGGGGCCTTGCCCTTAGAGTATGCAGATTTTCCGTCTGGATTTTCCAGCTGAAAATCTGCAGCGTATTACAGTAGCAGCAAAGTGGATGAGATTTAAAGAAATCTTGTCCACAAACTATGGCAAAATTATGTACAAAACAGGTGTACAAATTGACCTGCGGTGCAATATATAAATCCACAGCATTTCAATTTAAGCTGCAAATTTGTTGCAGGATTTCCCTATTGAGTTCAATGAGGAAGTCAAATTCTGCAACAAATGCCATAATTATGCTGCGTATTCAAATTAAAAAAAAAAAAAGAGCCATACTTACCACTTGCGGGGCTGCCATAGCAACATGTCACTGCTTTTCTGGCTTCTCCGTGTCCAGGGTGCCCCCTGTGAGGCTACAGCAGTCAAATGTGATGAAACATCATCACAGGAGGGCGCCTGGACCCACAGCAGCCGTAAAAACAGGGATATATTACTATGGCAATGCCCGGGGAGGGAAGTAGAGGCATTTTTTACTTTTCTAGTGGCCGTTTTCCGCAGCTGAGTATCCGCACGCCATTAGGTGCGAATATTTGCCTGAATTTCTCTGCATGTTATGGGTCATATATGTTTCAGACTTTTCCGCAGCATATACACTCTTTCTGAACAAACCCATATGGTATGTTGACAAACATTCGTTGTATTAACCCCTTCAGGACGTAGCCACTTTTGGACCAAATGACAGAGCATCATTTTTTAAATCTGACGTGTGTTACTTTATGTGGTAATAACTCGAGAATGCTTTTACCTATCCAAGCGATTCTGAGATTGTTTTCTCGTGACATATTGTACTTTATGTTAGTGAAAAAATGTGGTCGATATATTCAATATTTTTGTGTGAAAAACACCAAAATTTAGAAAAAATATGCAAAAAATTAGCATTTTCTAAACACAAATGTATCTGCTTGTAAGACAGATAGTTATACCACACAAAATAGTTACTAGCTAACTTTTCCAATATGTCTACTTTAGATTGGCATCATTTTTTGAACATGCTTTTATTTTTCTAGGACGTTACAAGACTTATAAGTTTAGAAGCAATTTCTCACATTTTCAAGAAAATGTCAAAAACCCATTTTTTTAGGGAACAGTTCAGTTGTGAAGTGGCTTTGAGGGCCTTATACATTAGAAACCCCCACAAATCACCCCACTTTAAAAACTGCACCCCTCAAAGTATTCAAAACAGCATTCAGAAAGTTTTTTAACCCTTTAGGCGTTTCACAGGAATTAAAGCAAAGTAGCGGGGAAATTTACAAATTTCATTTTTTTTGCAGAAATTCCATTTTAATCCACTTTTCCTATAATACTGAAGGTTTTTACCGGAGAAGCACAACTGAATACTTATTGTCCTGATTCTGCAGTTTTTAGAAATATCCTACATGTGGCTCTAGTGCGCTACTGGACTGAAATACCGGCCTCAGAAGCAAAGGAGCACATAGAGGATTTTAGGGCCTTCCTTTTCTTAGATTATATTTCAGGCACCATGTCAGGTTAGAAGAGGTCTTGTGGTGCCGAAACAAAGGAAACACCCCAAAAAATACCCCATTTTGGAAACTACACCCCTTGAGGAATTTATGTAGGGGTGTAGTGAGCATTTTGACTCCACAGGTGTTTCATAGATTTCATTAGAATTGGGCAGTGAAAATGAAAAATTACATTATTTTCCAATACCATGTAGCTTACCTCAAAATTTTTACTTTTTTTCAACAAATAAATGAGGAAAAGCACCCCAACATTTGTAAAGCAACTTCTCCAGAGTACGGAAATACCAAACATGTGGTCATAAACTGCTGTTTGGGCAAGCGGCAGGACTCGGAAGGGAAGGCACGCCATTTAGCTTTTGGAGCGCTGATTTTGCTGGATTCATTTCTCTGCACCATGTTGCATTTCTAAAGCTCCTAAGGTACCAATACAGTGGAAACCCCCAAAGGTGACTTTACACCCCTAGAGGAATTAATCTAGGGGTGTAGTGAGCATTTTGAGCCCCCAGGTGTTTCATAGATTTTATTAGAATTGGGCAGTAAACATGAAAAATTTCATTTTTTTTCCACTAAGACGTAGCTTTAGGTAAAAATGTTTCATTTTCTCATCAAATAAAGGAGAAAAATCACCGTAACATTTGTAAAGCAACTTCTCAGGAGTATGGAAATACCCCATATGTGGTAATAAACCACTGTATGAATACACATCAGGGCTCAGAAGGGAAGGAGCGCCATTTGGCTTTTGGAGAGCAGATTTTGCTGGATTGGTTTTTCTGCGCCATGTCGCATTTGCAAAGCCCCTTAGGTAGCAGTACAGTGGAAACTACCCAAAAGTGACTCCATTTGGCAAACTACACCCATTGAGGAATTCATCTAGGGGTGTAGTGAGCATTTTGACCCCACTGGTGTCTCATATATTTTATTAGAAATGGGCAGTGAAAATGAAAAATTACATTATTTTAAAATAAAACGCAGCATTAGTTAAAAAATTTTCATTTTCTCAACAAATAAAGGAGAAAAAGCACTGTAACATTTGTAAAGCAACTTCTTCAGAGTAGGGAAATACCCCACACGTGGTCATAAACTGCTATTTGGACACACAGCAAGGCTCTAAAGGGAAGGAGCGCCATTTAGTATTTGGAGTGGCGATTTTATAAGATTAGTTTTTTGACACCATGTTGCATTGAGCTATAGTACCAGTACAGTGGTACCCCCAGAAAAATTACCCCATTTTGGAAACTAGATCCCTCAAAGAATTGATCTAGGGGTGTAGTGAGCATTTTGACCGCACAAGTGTTTTGCAAAAATGAGTAAACAATAGATGTTGCAGATTGAAAATTGCTGTTTTCCACAAATATGCCATTTCAGTGCCCAATGTGTTGTGCCCAGCTTGTACCACCGTAGACACACATCCCATAAATTGTTAAGCGGGTTCTCCAGAATACCCCATATGTGGTCATAAATTGCCGTTTGGGTAGACTACCAGGCTCAGTTGGACCACCATTTGGCTTTTGAAGCGCAGATTTTTTTAGTGTATTAGTGGTATTTCAGCTTACAATGTGGGGGCATATGTGAGCTGGGCGGAGTACATCAGGGTATATGTAATCTGGGCGGAGTACATCAGGGTATATGTAAACTGGGCGGAGTACATCAGGGTATCTGTAAGTTGGGCGGAGTACATCAGGGTATATGTAAGCTGGGCGGAGTACATCAGGGCATATGTAAACTGTGAGGAGTACATCAGGATATATGTAAGCTGTGCGGAGTACATCAGGGTATATGTAAGCTGATTTTAATTTAGGAATGACCTCATAAGTGTTCCTGCTCCTGCTTGTACTCTCAGTCGGCCACTGGGGGTGCATGGCAAGGTGAGCTCATTCCATCTGTTCACATGTTGTGGTGGTGTCTGTTGCTGTAGTGCTGCACTTGTGGGGGGATGTGGCCCAGAGCCAAGGAGGCTTGGCACGGTCTGAAGGCATGGGTGCTTTTGGGCACCTGGGTTGCTCCCTCTGCAGGAGCGGTGCTGCGGTGGCGGTAGCCGCCATGCGGTGCTGCAACCGCTAGAGTAGGGACCCACTTTTAGAGGTCGCCGTGAAGTGGCAAGTGGGCTTGCATACAATTTGATCAAAATGTTACAAAGAACCTCTCGTTCATATTTAAATATTTTGCTTAGCCGCATTGATCATAGTATACAGTGGATGTGCGGTCCATGTCTTTTCTCTCCCCTTTGATATGTAAGCTGTGCGTAGTACATCAGGATATATGTAATCTGTGGAGTACATCAGGGTATATGTAAACTGTGGAGTACATCAGGGTATATGTAATATGTGCGGGAACATCGGGCTATATGTAAGCTGTGAGGAGTCCATCAGGGTATATGTGAGCTGGGCGGAGTACATCAGGGTATATGTATGCTGGGCGGAGTACATCAGGGCATATGTAAGCTGGGCGGAGTGCAATAGGTCATAATAGGATGATGTAATAATGGGGTGAATGAATAATCCATGGATTGGTGTGGTACACTTGGAACCAATCCTTTATACACAGGCCGGGTTTATTGGGTATTATACAAAATATCTGCGCTCCAGCGTTGCCTTATATTTGACTTCTTCACTAGCCCTATAAACCGCACAAGGCCCTAAAGTTTCCTCATCACCGCTGCATCTACAGGGTTCACCTGTGGGGTTCAGCAATTGACGATGTGGGGTATTTAGTGAAATTCTACTGGACCTAAAAATGAGTCTGGGCCGTCATTTAGAATCATTTTGCATCATTGCGTTTTGAGAGTCATAACGTGTTATTTTTCCGTTGACGGAGCTGTGTGAGGGCGCGTTTTTTGTGGAACGAGCTGTAATTTTTATTGGTTCCATTTTGGGGTACATGCGATTTTTTTTATCACTATTTATTCCATTTTTTGGGAGATGAGGAAACCAAAAAACAGCCATTCCAGCACGTTTCTTTTTTTTTTTTTTTTTACAGTGTTCTCTGTGCAGTATAAACAACATGTTAACTTTATTCTGCGGGGCGATACGATTACAGTGACACCAAATTTATATAGTTTTTTTAACTTTTTTTACGTTTCACTACGTTCCCACAATGAAAATACTCTTTTCTAAAAAAAATCATGTTTTAGTGTCGCCATTTTCTGACAGCCATAACCTTTTTATTTTTTCGTTGATATCGCTGCGGGGTGGCTTGTTTTATGCGTGACGAACTGTAGTTTCTATTGGTACCATTTTGCGTTACTTGCAACTTTTTGATCACCTTTTATTACATTTTTTTTTAGACAAAATTACCCAAAAATAAAATGCTGTCATTGTTTTTTATTAAAAAATTATACAGTGTTCACCGTGCGGTAAAAATAATGTGATCTTTTTATAGATCAGGCTGTTCCGAACGCGGCAATACCTATTATGTATAGTTTTTTTCCATATTTTCATTTTTTTTCTAATAATAAAGGAGTTGATCAGGGAAACAGGGCAAGTGTTGTTTTTATTATTTATTTATTATTTATTAACTTTTATTTATTTATTTTTCTTTCACATTTTTTTTAAATTTTTTATGTTATACACAGCTGACATGCCGCTGCAATGGCTGCGATGGCTGTTTTAAGGGTATGTTCACACGGCTTATTTACGGACGTAATTTGGGCATTTTAACCCCCGAATTACGTCCAAAAATGCGGCTCGTTAGCGTTGGCAAACATCTGCCCATTCATTAGAATGGGTCTTACGATGTTCTGTGCACACGGGCATTTTTTTATGCGCCGCTGTCAAAAAACGGCGCGTAAATAGACGCCCGCGTCAAAGAAGTGCCTTGTCACTTCTTCAGACGTAATTGGAGCTGTTTTCCATTGACTCGATGGAAAAGCAGCTCCAATTACGTCCGTAATGGACGCAGCGAAAAAGCGCCTCAACATGCCATTACGGCTGAAATTACGGAGCTGTTTTCTCCTGAAAACAGCCCCGTCATTTCAGCCGTTACAGACGCTGCCGTGTGAACATACCCTTACACTGACCTGGGGACTTGAAGATCTGGTCTTCTGATCCCCGCTACGATGCACTGCGCTATTTATGTAGTGCAGTGTATTGTAACTGTCATTCTTCATTTGACAGTTAGCGTATTAGGTCATGCCTCGGGCAGGACCTAATAGGCTACCGTACCTTTTGACAACCAGGGGCATAACTAGGAAAGACTGGGCCCCATAGCAAACTTTTGACTGGGGCCCCTCTCCCCTGGGTGTCACACAACCCCCCCTGTAGATAACGCTATACAGCCCCCTCTGTAGATAGCGCCATACAGTCCCCCCTGTAGATAACGCCATACAGCCCCATCTGTAGATATCTACAAAGGGGGCTGCATGGCGCCATCTACAGAGGGGGCTGTATGGCGTTATCTACAGGGGGGCTGCATGGCGTTATCTACAGGGGGCTGTATGGCGTTATCTACAGGGGGCTGTATGGCGTTATCTACAGGGGGGCTGTATGGTGCTATCTACAGAGGGGGCTGTATGGCGCTATCTACAGGGGGGCTGTATGGCGTTATCTACAGGGGGGCTGTATGGCGTTATCTACAGGGGGGCTGTATGGCGTTATCTACAGGGGGCTGTATGGCGTTATCTACAGGGGGGCTGTATGGCGTTATCTACAGAGGGGGCTGTATGGCGCTATCTACAGACGGGGCTGTATGGCGCTATCCACAGGGGGGCTGTATGGTGTTCTCTACAGGGGTGAATGTATGGCGTTATCTACAGGGGGGACTGTATGGCGTTATCTATAGGGGGGACTGTATGGCGTTATCTACAGGGGGTCTGTATGGCGTTATCTACAGGGGGTCTGTATGGCGTTTCCTACAGGGGGGTCTGTAGGGAACGCCATACAGCCCCCCCTGTAGGGAACGCCATACAGCCCCCTGTAGGGAACGCCATACAGCCCCCCTGTAGGGAACACCATGCAGCCCCCCTGTAGGGAACGCCATAGAGCCCCCCTGTAGGGAACGCCATACAGCCCCCCCTGTAGGGAACGCCATACAGCCCCCCCTGTAGGGAACGCCATACAGCCCCCCCTGTAGGGAACGCCATACATCCCCCCCTGTAGGGAACGCCATACAGCCCCCCCTGTAGGGAACGCCTTACAGACCCCCCTGTAGGGAACGCCATACAGCGTCCCCAACCCTCCAAAAAAATGCGACCTACAGTGTGAAAAGACAAAAGACATGTATCCCCTCTCCACAGGATAGGGGATACATGTGTGATCGCTGGCAGCGATAGGGAGAACGGGGGACCGAAAGTCCCCTGAAGTTCTCCATGACTAACCTCTGACTTCCGGCGTCTGCGCAGCTCAATAAAAATGAAAGGAGCGCTGGTCACGCATGCGCACAAGCGCGACCGGCGCTCCATTCATTTCTACGGAGCTGCCGACACAGACCCCGGAAGTCCGAGGTTTGTGATGGAGAACTTCAGGGGACTTTCAGTCCCCCGTTCTCCCTATCAATGCCAGCGATCACACATGTATCCCCTATCCTGTGGATAGGGGATACATGTCTTTTGTTTAATGGCAGAGCGGGGAGATACCTCCCTGCTCTGCCGTAGTGTTCAGTGGCGTCCCGGCCATGGTGAGGGCCCGTGCCGGCGGGCGACACGGGCCCCCTCATGCCACGGGCCCCGTAGCAGCCGCTACGGCTGCTATAGCGGTAGTTACGCCACTGTTGGCAAACAGGAAGCCTAGTAACAGCTTCCTGGTTGCCATAGCAACAATCGCCACCCGCGATCCAGGGGTTACAGAGGGAGCTCCCTCCTTCTGTGAACCACTTCAATGCGGCAGACGTCATTGACAGCCGCATTGAAGGGGTTAAATGGCTGAGATCGGCGGTAACAGCCATCGCAGCCATTGCAGCGGCATGTCAGCTGTGTATAACAGCTGACAGCCGCTGAAGATAAAGCGCGCACAGCTCCTGTGCTTGCTTTATCTGCAGGGCGTAACTGTACGCCCGTCTGCGGGAACTCACTTGGTTTTTCGGACGTACAGTTACGCCCAATAGCGGGAAGCAGTTAATAGCTGTGACTATAAAATCCATTCCAAACATCAAAATGGGGTTATTTCTGCATAATGTGCATGGATATTTGCAAGCCCCAATGAAAGCTGCAGGTTTTGCATGCAGATTATCGCCTGGATTTCTAAGGATGAAATGCGCAGATAAAATCTGTTACAGAATTGACATAAAAAAATCTGCAGCATGCCCTCAATTCTGCAATGATTTTTTCATTTAAAGGTAACTAAATTTTCAGAAAACTTCTGACATGTCATAGTGAAACCCTCACCGATCGCTAAAACAAAGCGGCAGAAGCGCATGGGTGAGCGATGAGCCGCTTAGTTTCTAATCGGCTTTTCTCAGAAATCTAAGGAGTTCGTGTTTGGGCTCATAGACTGTCTGCCACTTCATTTTAGTGATCGGTGGGGGTCTCAGTGCTCAGACCCCCACCGACCAAAACTTCTGACATGTCACTATGAGCGGATTTTATTGCAGTATGCAAGCCATGTTGATTCAGATACATACGACCTATAATCAGCCAAGAATGGACAGAATACTTCACATGACCAAATAAAGGTTGTATCCCATAAGATTATTTATAAGGGGACTAGTAAGTCTGGTATCCCATATCAATATAATTATAGATATCTCTCATCATGGCTGTCATTTCATCTATCACAACAATGTATATCGCATAGAATAACAGTTATAAACTAAAATCTGTTTCCGATCAATGGCAGAATACTATGGTGGATAGTTACAAACATCAAAGTAAACAAAACCAAAAACATAAACATAAATAAATAAATAGAAAGGAAATAAAAATAAAAATTAGCTCGCCGCCTCTCATTCCTAAATGTTGATCCTGATACCCATTGAATAATCTGTGTCACCAGTCTCCTGTCCAGTCCCATGTAAATGTCTCCAACTTGATCTCACAATATACTTTTATATTGAATTAACATAGTGGGTTTTCCCCCAGTAGGATTTGTTCCTGGTACCAGGTTGTGGGTTGAAAACATGTACGTAACTTATCTTGAACACGTTGAGGGAATAAAGACATGAAACCCCCCAGATCTGACAGAATTTCTGGACCCTTTTCTATTTATGGTGTGTTGCTTCTACACAATCCATCTTCAATATTAAAGATATCTTATCCAAAAAAATGCGAAAAATCGGTGCCTGTCTGTGATTCCAAACTTGCACAATCGCCTTCCTGCCAGCTGTTGCTATCAAGTGCAGTATATGAATCTCATATCTAGTGAGCTCTTGTGTTTCCGTATCTATATGTCCCAAAATTGCCCATTGAGAATTCGGTGGGAATGTACCAGTCATATTAGCCATATTAGCTTTCTAACCCTCTCCCAGAATCTCTGGATCTGAGGGCACAGCCATAGGCAGTGGTATAAATTTGCTTCTGTTTGTCCTTATTTAAAACACTTAGAGGTAATGTATATACCCATTCTATGTCTCTTCTGAGAGGTTATATATGCTCTGTGGGCCACATTTCCATATACCTTTCCGAAGGTAGAAATTTATAAGCATTAATAGTGACTTGTAATATAATAGAAGGGGTTAAGGAAGAGTTATCTATGGCCCATTTAGCTAGGCCTACATTGGTTGTGCTATAGTCTATGGAGGAGTAGAGCAATTTGTAGGCTCTGGATATCCGAGCAGATTGTGATCTTAGCTCGAGTATCACCGATTTAAATGAGGATGTCCGTTCTGTTAGCGAAATCCGACCCAGTACCGTTTGTGTGTAACTTTTTGCCTGTAGGTAATTAAAAAAGGGGAAGGAAATATGCTGGAACTTAGCCTGAAGGTCCGCAAGGGAGAGTATCGTATGAAGTGTGGGATATAACAGGGCAGTTAAATAGTTAATACCCTTATTATGCCAGGTAGTGAAGGTATGGTGTGACCTACCTCGTTGAAATTTCCCGCCACCGGGCATGAGGCATATTGTGATTAAGAACCCCAGTGGTTCGAAAAGCATAAACTTCCTCCTCGGATTGTTTTAATCCTTTTGTTTTTTAATATGACTTAATAAATTGGAAGTTTTATTCAAATGAGTGCTAGATACATCCTTCTCTAAATACTACTATCTTAATGCATCCTTTGATGCGGATGTAGACCAACACGTGACCACATCACCAGTCACTGTTGACCAAACTCTGCAAGGAAGACCAGGAATATCTGGACTCCGAATCCGGGACTTCTATGCAGATTATTTCCTAAACCCAGAGTGAGCTGTTCCCTGGCAGTAGGACTATATCCACAAAAATTATAATTTAGGTCTGCCTCTGGATTTACTGTTTGTTTCTTTATCTGGTTTTGAAGTTTGTTAACCACTTCCTGACCAGTGGCTTTACCCTCAATCCTGACCAGACCCATTTTCAAGTTTTAACCATGTGCCAATTTAAAAGCAAATTGTTCTTCTATTACTGTTCCAATCTACATGTATTTGGTCTTGTTTTTCTCAGAACATATTGGGCTTCCATATTGTATAAAAAAAATAATAGATACAGTGAAGGAAATAAGTATTTGATCCCTTGCTGTTTTTGTACGTTTGCCCACTGTCAAAGTCATGAACAGTCTAGAATTTTTAGGCTAGGTTAATTTTACCAGTGAGAGATAGATTATATATATATAAAAAAAAAAAGAAAATCACATAGTCAAAATTATATATATTTATTTGCATTGTTTGCATTATTTGCATAGAAAAAAAAAACCCTGTGTGGTCAAAATGCTCACTACACCCGTTAATAAAATGCCTTCAGGGGTGCCGTTTCCAAAATGGGGGTCACTACTTGGGGGTTTGTTTTACAATTTGACCCCAGAGCCCTGCCATTGTGGGCTAATGCTGCGAAAATCACCAAAATAGGTCTCACATGCGCCTTTCACTCCTAAGCCCTGTCATATGTCCAGGCAAATGATAAATGCCTTGAGGGGTGTAGTTTACAAAATGGGGTCACTTCTCAGGGTTTTACACTCTACTCTGGTACCCAAGGGAGTTCTGCAAATGCGATATGACGCCCATACACCAGTCCAGCAAAATCTGTGATCTAAAAGCCACATGGCACTCCTTCCATTTTGAGCTCTGCCATGTGCTCAAACAGCAGTTTAGGGCCACACATGGGGTATTGCCGTACTCAGGAGAAATTGGGTAACAAATTATGTGTGGTTTTTCTCCTATTACCCCTTGTGGGAAAAAAATTGGGTGCAAAACTACATATTTTTGGAAAAAAAAATAATTTTTCATTTTCATACTGCCTTATTCTAATACAATCTATGAAACACCTGTGGGATCAAAAAATGCTCAGTACACCCCTAGATGATTACCCTGAGGGGTATAGTTTCCAAAATGGAGTCACATCTCAGGGATTTCTACTGTACGGGTACCTCAGGGGCTCTGCAAATGCGACATGGCGCCCAAAAAACAATCAACCAAAATCTACATGCCAAGTAGCACTCCTGCCATTCTGAGCCCTGTGGTGTATCCAAGCAGTAGTTTATGACCACATGTGGGGTATTACCGTACTCGGGAGAAATTGGTTTACAATTGTTGGGGCGCTTTTTCTCCTTTATTCCTTGTGAAAATGAAAAAAATTCAACATTTTAGTGGAAAGAATGTTGATTTTCATTTTCACTGCATAATTCCAATAATTCAGCAAAAAAACTGTGGGGTCTGAATGCTCACTATACCGCTAGATAAATTCCACGAGGGGTATAGTTTCCCAAATGGGGTCACTTTTGCCTGGTTTGCACTATTTTGGCCCCTCAGTGGCTTTGCAAATATGACATGGGGCCGCAAACCATTCCAGCAAAACTTGAGCTCCAAAAGTCAAATGGCGCTCCGTCCATTCTAACTTCCGCCATGTGTCCAAACAGCAGTTTATTACCACATATGGGGTATTGCTGTGCTCAGAAGAGTTTGCTTTACAAATATTGGGGTGTTTTTTCTCCTTTATCTATTGTAAAAATGAAAAAATGGGAGCTAAAACGACATTTTATTAGAAAAAAATTTGATTTTCAATTTCACTGCATAATTCCCATAAATTCAGCAAAAAACGTGTAGGGTCAAAATGCTAACTATAGCCCTAGAAAAATTCCTTGAGGGGTGTAGTTTCCAAAATGGGGTCACTTTTGGGGAGTTCCCACTGTTATGGTCCCTCCAGGGCTGTGCAAACACGACATGGCACCGAAAAACATTCCAGCAAAATCTGTGCTCCAAAATCCAAATGACCCTCGTTCCCTTCTGAGGCGTGCCGTGGGTCCAAACAGCAGTTTATTACCACATATGGGGTATTGCCGTAATCTGGAGAAATTGCTTTACAAATGTTGGGGTGCTTTTTCTCCTTTATTCCTTGTAAAAACTAAAACATTGTATGTTTTTTCAGAAAAAAAGTAGATTTTCATTTTCACAGACCAGTTCCAATAAATTTAGCAAAAAACCTGTGGGCTAAAAATGCTCACTATACTTCTTGAAAAATTCCTTGAGGGGTGTAGTTTCCAAAATGGGGTCACTTTTGGGGGGTTTCCACTGTTTAGTCACCACAAGACCTCTTCAAACCTGACATGGTGCCTAAAATATATTCTAATAAAATAGAGGCCCCAAAATCCACCAGGTGCTCCTTTGCTTCGGAGGCCTGTGTTTCAGTCCATTACCGCACTAGAGCCACATGTGGGATATTTCTAAAAACTAACAAACCGAACAATACCCCAA